>NC_090394.1:56651202-56953347 GCF_036365525.1 Heterodontus francisci
CAAGTCCACAGGTCTCTGAAAGTGGCAGGACAGGTAGATCGAGTGGTGAAGAAGGCATATGGAATGCTTTCCTTTATTGACCGAGATATAGAATACAAAAGCAGGCATATAATGCTGAAACTGTATAAAACACTGACAGTTCTGGTCACCACATTACAGGAAAGTGTTATGACCAGGTGAGAAAGGTGTCTAGGGGTCTGTTACTATCTTCACCTGGTCTTATTGTAACAGGATTTAATTTTAAACACACTGTGTTCTGAGCTCCCCCTTTGTGAATTCTGATTGACAGCTATCCAATTATTAGGCAAAGAAATGAGCACAACAGGCTTTCTTTGGTTTAAAGAAGAAAAGTGAAACTTATTAAACTTAAACTCTAATACGGTTCACGCCTACGGATATACGACGTGCCCACACTAGCATGCGCATGCGATATACACATGCAGATAGGGACAGAAAAGATAAAGTGGGACAGTTTGAGGCAATATCTTGTTACTGTGCTTCGGGCTTGCTGTAGTCCTTGATTGAAGATATGGTCTTGCTTTTCGTTGGGGCCCAATATTCTTCTCAAAACTTGTTCACGTAGGAGACTTTTCTCTCTGAGTTTACGTGCCTTCAATGGTTTCCGAAGCAGGTGAGGGCGAGATGAGGGCAGACAGGAGAGGAGGTAATTCTTGCTTCAGTTCCAGAAGCACACGGCGTTCTGAGTTCAGATTCTGTTTTTCCAATTTAAAACTCCCCTAGTTGGCAGCAGGTGGTCATGTGACCGACTGGTTTGACCTGGTCTCTTCTGCGTATTGCGGCATGGGCTGGTTCCTCATTGGTCCAACACCGTCTGTTACAATGCAAATGTCTTTCCACTCAGAGGCTTGCAATTTTAAGTTTTAATGTTCCTGTGGTGAAATCATGTGTGCCTCAGTCAGCTGGGCTTGCCTGACAAAGGACATAATTGCTCTGGAGAAATTGCAGAGGAGATTTACAAGAATGTTGCCAGGGCTTGAAAGTTTCAGCTATGAGGAAAGATTGTTTTCTTTAGAATAGAGGAGGCTGAGGGGTGACTTAATTGAGGTGGACAACATTATGTGGGGCCTAGATAGAGTAGACAGGAAGGACCTGCTTCCCCCAGTGGAGAGGTCAATTACCAGGGGGCACTGATTTAAGGTGATTGATAGATGGATTAGAGGGGACATGAGGAAAAGCTTTTTCACCCAGAGGGTGGTGGGTGTCTGGAATTCACTACCAGGAACAGTGGTGAAGGCAGAAACCCTCAACTCACTTAAAAGGTATCTGGACATGCACCTGAAGTGCTGTAACCTGCAAGGTGCTGGAAGGTGAGATTAGATTGGGCAGCCAGTTTTTTCGGCCAGCGCAGATACGATGTGCTGAGTGGCCTCCTTCTGTGCTGTAATTTTCTATGGTTCTTAAACAAAATTTTAAAAATTCCAAAGATTACATATTTTACAATAATATGATTATATCAATCCATTGTCCTCCATGTCTTTTAATACCTTTATTGAAGGTTTTGCCTGCAACCTTATCTCCCAAAAGCCTGGGCCTGTACCTAAGATTTTTGCCAAGAGCTGTAATTCTGAGCTGCATTTGTTCAGTCTGAACATATGTGGAGTACCTAGTTTCCCTGGAAGCATACTTGGGATAGTTTTCTTTACATTTAGCACTGAATTTCAAATCATTTTGAAAAACAACAGGATGAATTTTAAAAGCTTTACTGAAGTGGACTTCACATTGCATTTTTAAAAAAATAGTATTGTGAGTGTGTGTCTATATATCACTGAGAGGAATAAAGTTAGTAGTGGTCAGATTACAGCCTATTGTAGTTTTTGTTTTGAGTTGTGTAAACTTTAAAAGGGAAGGTACAGGGTGGGGGCAGAAGGAATCTCTGGATAATGTATTAATGATTTGGCCAATTGTATTATAAGACAGTGCATTCAAAAGTGTGCTCAATTCAGGGAGCAAAGAATAAAATATTGTGGTTGCTGTGAGTATTTCAAGCATTTTCTGTTTTATATGAGGGAGAGACTTGAATCAGCTACCTCTGACTCTGCAAAGTCTCCCAACCACCTAAAAGGCACAATCCAAGAATGTGATGTAATATCCTCCAGTAATGCAGAGGCTTTATTTGCAAGAAGCACACCATCACCTAAGACAAAGCAGTCTGTTTGATCAGCAACCCGTCTTCCAGCTTAAACATCAACCTCCACCACTGGTGTACGGTGGGTGATGTGTACTATCTACAAGATGCAATGCAGCAAGTCACCTAGGCTTCTTCAGTAGAATCTTCTAATTCTTCTGAATCTCCACCACCTAGAATGATTAGGGCAACAGGTGCGTGGGAACGCATCAGCTCCAAGTTCACCTTCAAGTCATGCATCAGCCCAACTTGGACACATGTTGCTGTTCCTTCATTGTCACAAGGTCAAAATCCTGGAACTCCCTTCCTTGCAGCATTGTGAGAGTACCACATGGATTGCAGCATTTCAAGAAGTAGGCTCACCATCACCTTCTCAAGGGCAACTAGGGATGGTCAGTAAATGCTGGTCTTACCACTGACACCCATATCCTCAGCATGGAAACAAAAAGCTCCAGTAGGTCAGCGAGTATATATTTTCTGATATAATTTTACTTCAATCTGAAAAAAACAAAGTTGCATTCTGAAGCTAGTTAATTATCTTCATCTCATAGTTAGAAAAGGTCAATGCTAATTGTTTGCACCTGTGAGACACATTCTGATTTCTCATGAGACATAGATACAGAAAAAGGCAAAGGGGTAATTTCTGTTCCAGACTAATATTTAAAATTTTTTTATAAAACAACCAAAGCCTCTGTGAAGTCAACAGATAGGAGTGGGTCAGGGGTGATGGGTGAAGAGAAGAGGCAAAATGGTTAAGCATGAGGGCCCCCTGAGATTTCACATTTGGGGGAGTAACTGGGTATGTTGGGGTGGAATAGATAAAAGGCTAAGGGTTTGGTGAATGACAGTGAAGTAAGAGGGAGGGGATGATACAGGAATTGAACAGGTAATCCCAAGAAGAAAGGGAGATGTGATGAGGAATGGATAGCGGCAAGGTGAAGAAATAGGGGCACAATGTGAGTGCACAGGTGATTGGCAGAGGAGACATCCTCCGACGATCTATAACCAAAAGGAAGGAAAGCAGAAAGACAGAGAAGCAGAAGAGAGAAAGACAGAAGATGAAGAGAGACTTGGGGAAACAGCAATACGAAGAAAATGGAGACAGATAAGAGAGTATTCTCTGATCATTGTGTGGAATGCCATGGGATATTGACTAGTAATATATTAAAAATCCTATGTCTAGAAGCTAATTTTTTTCATTATGAATTCCAAGGTTCACATTTATATTGGAAACTCTCTATGTAAAGTTGTCATGCTGCCATTACACTTCTCCCTCTCCCACATTGACCAGTAATTTGACATCTATTTAAATAACATCATTCAATTTGGAAGCTACTAGAAGGTCTTTAAATGAACAGAGCAGGTGGGGGGGACGGCTTGGGTAAAGGGAAATTTAGAAATCTAAAAAGAGAGGTCAGGGCATCGGAGGAGGAGAGTGATGTGGGTAACTCCCAACAGAATGGGACAGGAAGGGACAGAGAGTTTAGCAAAAATTGTACATTGGTAAATAATTGCAGGGAATAGAGGTAAAAAAAAAAATGAAGTCAAAGTTCCTTTTATCTGAATGCACGAAGCAAGTGTAATAAGATAGATGAATTTGTGGCACGAATAGAGTAAATGATGTAGATCTAATTGCCAACGAGACGTGGTTACAAGGGGATCAAGTTTGGGAAATTAATATTCCAGGGTACACAATATTTCGGAGAGACAGACAGAATGGCAAAGGAGGAGGGGGTAACCCTCATAGTAAAGGATGGCATAAGGACATTAATAAGAAGGGATCTGGCCTCAGATGATCATGAAGTAGAATCTGTTGGGTGGAAATTAGGAATAGCAGGAGTCAGAAAACACTGGTGGGAGTAGTTTACAGGCCCCCTAACAGTATTGTATTATTGGACAGAACACTAAATGGGAAATTATTGGAGCATGTAAAAAAAGGTAATGTATTAATTGTAGGGGATGTAATTGTATTAATCTACATATAGACTGGGACAATCAAATTGGCAACAGTGGTCTAGAAGATGAATTTGTACGATGCTTTTGTGACAGTTTCTTGGAGTAATACGTTGTAGAATTGACTCGGGATAAAACTGTCTTAGATCTCGTATTGTGTAAAGCAGCAATGTCATTGTAAAAGATCCACTGGGAAATAGTGATCGTGATACCATTGAATTTCATGTTAAGTTTGAAAGTTACACATTTCAATCACAAACAAGAATCTTAAACTTAAAGCCAATTACGAAGGTATGAGGGGAGAACTGGCTAAGGTTAATTGGGTAAATAGACTGGAAGGTATGGCAGTAAATGAACAGTGGGAAACATTTAAAGAAACAATTCAAAGGGTTCAACAAAAGTACATTCTGTTCAAAAACTCGTCAAGAAAGACCCATCTGTGGCTCACTCTCAAAGTTAAGGAGAGTATTAGACAAGAGGAAGAGGCTTACAATGTTGCAAAAAATAATAGCAAGTCTGAGGATTGGGAATGTTTTCGAAACCAGCAAAGGGCCACCAAAAAGTTGATAAGGGAAAAACTAGAATGAGAGTAAACTGGTCAGCAATATAAAAACAGATTGTAAGAGCTTTTATAAGTACATAAAAAGAAAGAGAGTAGCTAAAGTAGACATCAGTCCGTTAGAGGCAGAAACAGGAGAAATCATCATGGGGAATGAGGAAATGGCAGCGGCATTGAACAAATATTTTGTGTCTGGCTTCACAGTAGAAGACACAAGTTCCATACCAGAAATAGGCAGTAACCTTGGGGCTAAAAAGAGTGAGGAACTTAAGGATATTGATATCAGCCAAGAAAAAGTATTGGAGAAACTTGAGGGACTAAAATCTGACAATTCCCCGGGACCAGATGGCCTACATCTTAGGGTTCTAAAAGCGATAGCTGCGGAGATAGTGGATGTGCTGGCTGTGATTTCCCAGAATTCCTTAGATTCAGGAATGATCCGGTCAGATTGGAAGTTGTCAAATGTTACACCGCTTTTCAAGAAAGGAGGTAGAGAGAAAACGGGGAACTACAGGCCAGTTAGCCTAACATCAGTCATTGGGAAGATGCTGGAAACTATTATTTAAGAAGTCTTAACATTGCACTTAGAAAAGCATAATATGATGAGAACAAGTCAGCATGGTTTTACTAAAGGGAGACCCTGTTTGACAAATTTATTAGCGTTTTTTTGAGTATGTAACTAGTAGGGTAGATAAAGGGGAACGAGTAGATATAGTATACCTTGATTTTCAAAAGGCATTCGATAAGGTACCACATAAAAGATTAATAGGCAAGATAAGGGCTCATGGTGTTGGGGGTAATATATTAGCATGGATAGAGGATTGGTTAATAGACAGGAAGCAGGGAGTGGGCATAAATGGGGCATTTTCAAGTTGGCAGGCAGTGCATAGTGAGGTGCTTCAAGGATCAGTGCTGGGGCCTCAGCTATTTACACTCTATATTAATGATTTGGATGAAGAGAGAGTAATGTATCTAAGTTTGCTGATGATACAAAGCTCGGTGGAAAGGTAAGCTGCGGGGAGGACATAAAGAGGCTGCAGAGAGATATAAATAGGTTAAGTGAGTGGGCAACAAGATGGCAATTGGAGTATAATGTAGGGAAGTGTAAAGTTGTTCACTTTGTTCATAAAAATAAAAGAGCAGAATATTTTTTTAAAAGTTGCGAAACTGGTAAGTGTTGATGTTGAGAGAGACTTGGGGGCTACTCGTACAAGGAACGCACAAAGTTAACATGCAGATGCAGCAGGCTATTAGAAAGGCAAATGGCCTGTTGGCCTTTATTGCCAGGGGATTGGAGTACAGGAATAAAGAAGTCTTACTAAAGTTGTACAGGGATTTGGTGAGACTGCACCTGAAAAACTGTGTGCAGTTTTGGTCTCCACATTTAAGAAAGGATATACTTGCACTGGAGGCAGTGCAGCGAAGATTTACTAAATTCATCCCTGGGATGAGGGGGTTGTCCTATGATGAGAGGCTGAGTAAATTGGGCCTATATTCTCTGGAGTTTAGCAGAATGAGAAACAATCTAATTGAGACATATAAGATTCTGAAAGGGCTTGATAGGGTAGAAGCTGGGCGATTTGTTTCTTCTACAGAGAATCTAGAACATGGGGACAGAGTCTCAGGATAAGGGGCCAATCATTCAGGACTGAGATGAGGAGAAATTACTTCATTCAAAATGTTGTGAATCTTTGGAATTCTCTACCCCAGAGTGTTCCATCATTGAATACAATAAAGGCTGGGATAAATAGATTTTTGGTCTCGCAGGGAATCGAGGGATATGGGGAGCGGGCAGGAAAGTGGAATTGAAGCCCATGATCGGGCATGATTGAATGGTGGAACAGGCTCGATGGGCCATATGGTCTACTTCTCCTATTTCTTGTGTTCTTGTGTACTATAGGTTTTTGGACAGTGCATACTTCACTTTCAACTTCAACCAATCATTCGTAATCCTGCAGAAACTTTTTAAAATAGCATTTTAAATTTGGACTGTTTGGTTGATCCTTGTCTATTGAGTACTGTGAAATATTTTAAGATCTTGTTAAAATTCCCATTGAATTGCACCTGTCTTATGTGTGAATGATTCACTGAATTGTGTCAGTTGTGAAATTCGCTGATCTGCAAAAATGCGATCTTTGTAAAAACAAAAAAAATATAATTATAACCAGAATGCATCTGGTTCAAATCTAAATATAGATTGCGCCAAGGAACAGGGTTAATGTTCTCATTGTGGTTTATACCACCTTGTGGCAATACACAAGATTAAAATCTTGACAATTGGTGTAAAGTAATTAAGTAAGATTCTCTTCATGTTTGAGCGCGAATTTTTGGACTGTCCCCTTCCTATTTGCACTATTGTACTTCGAATGTTTATACTGGGATATTTAAGCTGGGGTATGGGTTCCACTGGCGCTGGGTGCCCTCTAGTCCTCTGCCCATATGAGCGTTCAACTTGGTAAAGTCTCGATTGTGAATGTTGTGCTGAAGAGGAAATGGAAGGTCATATCTGAGCCAATTCTGCCTTTGCCTGATCCTGTCCTCACCCAACTTGCACACATTTAGCAAGAGGTCACTGAATAACAATCAGGAATGAAAATGCTGCCTGGATGTGAATGTACAGGATTTTGTTGCAATAGGAAACATTGCAGACTGTGGGCTAATTTTCGGTAATGTGCTTAATTTACTTTGTTGAGTTTTGTTTTGCGAACCCCCTTGCTCACAGTTTTCTTCCTATTGCACCTAAAGTTATTGACTTATGCTGCTGTATGGTTCCACAAGCAATGGGCACCCTCCAGTATTTTGCTTAAGTGGGCATACCTCACCTGCAAAGCTTGACACTGAGCATTGGCAGGCCCCCATTCCTGCCCTCATCTGACATCCACACACTCTTTCATACTTGCATCTATTAGGTCAAGTATAATATTTACAAAGAAAAAATCGTACCGGAGCAAATTGGAAAAACCTAACAATAAACCAGTAGCATCTTTATTGAAAATAAAAGACAACCAGTCACTTCCCTCTGTTTTGTCTCCCCATGATGAGTTGAGAGTTCACACGCACCTGTAAATCTACAGACAAATTTGCTTCGGATATGAACCTCTAATAGACTCCAGATGTTCCCCATTTATGGAATTTAGACTCTGTGGCCTTAAAAGATCAAGCTGTGCCTTAGCAGAAGAACATAGCCTGTGTGTTACATGATCTAGTGTTCCTATTGTTAAAAAAGTTGTGTATCCTTCAATTTACCCTGGACTCCTACAGAGGCTCTTGATCCTATATGGAGGGCAGTGCAGTATTTGTACGGCATGAGCTCCTGCCATATTGGATCATTAGGTGCCCGTTTTTACACATGTAAAACTGGCACGGCACAATTGAACTTCTAGGCCCTGGTGTCTGTCAGCAGTGAGGGTCAGGGCATGATGGCAATGGGTGGGTGAGGGGCATGAGGTTTGGCAGCTATGGTTTGTATATTTTCTGCAAAATATACATTTGGTGTTCACGATCCTTCTGTCTGACAAGAGATTTACTGCTCCATCCTTTAGAAAACTGTAGGCTTGTATTACAACGATTGATGAAGATTGCAAACATTTATTCCTAGATGTGACCTCTTTGCCAGAAATCTAAAGAATATACAATAAGCAGAAACAAATTTCACAGTCCTAAATATCATCTGTTGATAAGCAAGGGGGTGAAAGGTTATCGGGGGTAGGTGGAAATGTGGAGTAATCAGTTCAGCCATGAACTTATTGAATGATGGAGCAGGCTCGAGGGGCCGAGTGGCCTACTCCTGCTCCTCATTCATATGTTCATATATCTGACATGTCAACCAAACAGTCCCCCACCCCGCTCCTAATCACACACCTCTGATGAACTATTAACTTCTAATGTTAAGTACTCAATATTAGCTTGTGTTTCTTGCTATTACGAGCATTTGCTTTCAAAAACACGCTGCAAAATGTGCAAGATCTTTTACTTAATAAAAAGATGTCAGTCATCAGTACAAACCAAGCATACACTCAATTCCCCAAAGGAAGTATTCTATCAAATACTTGTGCTTCTGAGGATGGTTACATTGCTTTCTCAGCATGCTACCGTACACTCGAAGTAATGAGGACCATTTCATATCATACATAAAGCACTTACAATCTGAAAAACGTTTAACCTTAGTTCACACAGATTTTTCAGAAAAAATCTGCTCACTTTGATCTGACTTTTTCTTTTTCAGTAAGGGAAAAGAATTAAACAGAATGTAATTATATCATTGCTTTCTCTTTAAATCATTGAAAATTGAATTTTAATGTATTAATTTTCTTTAATTTTTGGCACAGTTATAAGTTTCTTTAAAATACGACATTTAATATTCATGTGAAAACCTTTGCTTTACACCCAGATGAGTTGTCTCGTCTATTATTTTGTTAACCATATCATTAATAATTTTCTTCATGATTTTAAAACACATACCAATATTTGGCAATTGAAGATAGAAGGTAGTGCAATATATAGATTTGCATTTCCGTTCCCATCCAACTTCAAAAAATGCATCATTTTTCTCTCTTAAATCTACAATCTGCTACTAAATATCATTTGCAACATATTAGCAATGACAAAACCCAGCCAGAGATTATGGAAATTAGTATAAAGCTTGTGGTTTTATGTATTTTCCTACACATGAAGAACTTTTCCTTAAATAATAAATAGACTAATGGATCTCCTATCATGATGCTTACAGTAAATTGAAGGATCATGATTATTTTTGATAACAGTTCTATGCTTGTTGTAAGATCTGTTTGTGAAATCGGTCCGTCCTAGTGCCTGACATGATATACTCACTCTGCAACTTGTGCCACTGATAGTCAGGAAGAACCCGTCAGTTGTACAATTTAAAGGGCTCAATCACTGCATACAGGTAAGTTGCTGGTTTGTCCTTTTAGGCTGCTGGTTAACTTCTGGATGTTTTTATTTGCTTATTTTCTGCTTTCTACAACTGATTTCTGACCCCAAGGGCTACCTTTGTCTGCCTCACAACCTGGGCAGTGTCTTAGTTTGTGCTAGGTTTCCTGGAAACAGTCATGATTTATTCATCTTGCGCCAGTCCTCTGTCGCACCTTTATTTCTGTTAGATCATGGGTTGGCTACTGGGTGACATGAGCTATTCCCTTCAGACAAAGTCCATGACTCCTATCAGGAACTTGGACACACCTGCAAAGCTAGCGTGCAATGGGTACCATGTTGCCATTAGAAACAGCATTGAGCAGAAAGTCAGTGTGCTCAAGAAAGGCTTTCACTGCCTGGACTGTTTGGAAGGAGCTTTGCAGCACAGCCCTCACCAACTATCCAGATTTGTGGTCTGCTGCATAACTTTATGGTAATGTCTGACCAGCCCTTACCAGCACTTGGGCAGCATGAAGTGCAGCAGCTGGAGGAGGAACAGAAGAAGCAAGATTCACTTGCTTCTTTGTACTCATTTATCAGTTTCATAAAATGATGGACAAAATCTTAGCATACCATTTAGTAAAAGCGGTATTTGAGTTATTCAGTCACTGTGAATTATTGGTCCTGATATTATGCCCTTCATGGCATAAGCATTGACCCCATTGTTGAAACAGCATGTCTTCTGACTCAGATTGGACAATGCCATGTCTACTGCAAAATTTTCTGGAGGGCTATGATCCATACTTCTCTTAGAAAGTGAATTCATCTGATGTTCACGATACCAACTTCTACATTTCCAGTAGATCACAGGGTGAGATAATTAATTCCTCAAAATTCTGACAGTCAAAGAAAAGTGGGTTGTACTGAACAGCCCTCCCCTCACTAGTACATACATATGGACCTGGATACTGATCTGGATGGCAGCAGCTGTGATATCACAAGCTGTTGGCTCTGAAAATCACCAAGTATAAACAAGCATTTTCGCAGCTGGTAGACACAAGGGTGTTGGATTCTAAAGTGAATCTGATGTGTCATTTAAGACTAAATGAGGCTCAAGAGTTTTCCTTATTAGAACATTTCTCACTAGCTACTTTTATATGGTTTGTGTGCTATTGACTGCTGACATGCTTAGGTGAAGGCAGCAAAGATTTCTTACGAGTGGCCGACTGGAAGCCTTTTTTTTAATTGGGTCTTCCTGGCTGCTGCTGTTCAAATGGCAATAATTGTTCTATCCATGATGTGGATTTTGACATATATTATTTACTACAGTGATGAAATTATTGCAGCGTCATGCCACCAGTACTTTGCAAATGCACATGGACCAAACGGTTACAGCAAGTCTGTGCATGCACAAAATATTGGGACATAGTTCACAGCCGTTTATCTTGGAGAGGTGCTGCACTATTGAGATGTAAATACAAGAGAGCATTGCATTGGAACTGCTCTTCCAGAACTCAGTCTTCAAGATAAAAACAGCTACTGAATGACCATAATGCAGATTAGGTTGTTAATTCTGGTTCAATGGTTTATCATATAACAATCAAACACATAATATAATCTTCTTCTTCATCTTTGGCCTCCTTGTCTCGGGAGACAATGGGTAAGCGCCTGGAGGTGGTCAGTGGTTTGTGGAGCAGCACCTGAAGTGGCTCTGAAGGCCAATACTAGAGTGACAGACTCTTCCACAGGTGCTGCAGAAAAAATTGGTTGTCGGGGCTGTTACACAGTTGGCTTTCCCCTTGCGCTTCTGTCTTTTTTCCTGCCAACTGCTAAGTCTCTTCGATTCGCCACACTTTAACCCCGTCTTTATGGCTGCCCGCCAGCTCTGGCAATTGCTAGCAACTGACTCCCACGACTTGTGATCACTGTTACAGGACTTCATGTCGCATTTGCAGACGTCTTTAAAGCGGAGACATGGACGGCCGGTAGGTCTGATACCAGTGGCAAGCTCACTGTACAATGTGCCCTTGGGGATCCTGCCATCTTCCATGCGGCTCACATTGCCAAGCCATCTCAAGCGCCGCTGACTCAGTAGTGTGTATAAGCTGGGGATGTTGGCCGCCTCGAGGACTTCTGTGTTGGCGATGTGGTCCTGCCACCTGATGCCAGGTATTCTCCGGAGGCAGCGAAGATGGAATGAATTGAGATGTCGCTCTTGGCTGACATACGTTGTCCAGGCCTCGCTGCCGTAGAGCAAGGTACTGAGGACACAGGCTTGATACACTCGGACTTTTGTGTTCCGTAATATATAAATACCATAATATAAATTCATTTACATAATAGTCACTGCATTTGAAATAATTCATTGTGTCTGATGACTGTTTCTGAATGCACTATGTCATGACAAATTTCTATCTGTCCTTTTCATCTGTGGGCCTGAGTAATAACTTTTAGAGACTGTCAATTAAATGGGTTTTCCCTACAGATGATGGCCTGCATGTGGCAGATTGCACTGATTGCTACATGTTATTTTTCACACATCTTGTTTCACAGATTTGAGATAAGAGCGACCTGTATTTTTTTGGCAGTGACAGTTACTTAGGACGGGCTATTTTTCAATGCGGAGATGTGCAAAATTGCATTTACTTTCAGATTATTATTTTCATTCTCTCATCTCCCCTCTCAGTTAGCCAGTGCAGTACGATGCTGTTAGTTGACTTCTTGGCTGAAGTTGCTGGTGTAAAGCAGCTGAGGAAAAAGTGCAAATAGTAGCACTTAATGGGGAGAGAAAATTAAATCTAGTCTGTGCCTTTTGGTCCACCCATCAACTGAGGATTTATTTTTCCTAAATGCACATAAAATACAGGAGTAATAGTAACTAACTTTGAAAGAAGGGGGAGCGGTTTGTCTCTATTGCTTTCATGTAAATGCAGCCATGAATATACAGTTACAATATTTTGATTAACAACAGCAGAAGAAAACTGCATGTGGATCCAAATAAAGATCATTTAGCTTGGCACCTTGTTTTGGGGAAGCTAATGAGAGAGGAATGGAGCTTTTGACTTCTGTATGAATATTTCAAGTTTCCTAATTGAAACATGGTAAGGAATATCTGTGACCCATTTTATTTAACTAGAACGCCAGAATAAATGCACCCTCAAAATTCTGTATTTGACATAATGTAAATAATTCTTTATTCTGACCCTATAAATTATCAACTATGGTTAATGCTACTGACCTCAATTTCAGGGCAGTATGAATATTGAGTAGTATTTTGTACCAGACAAATCCTGATTCAGACTAGGATTAAATAACTAAGAAACAAAATTTAAGCTTTCAGAGAGTAAGCCTATATGAACTTTGAAACATAAGTGGAAACTATGTGAAAGATATTGCCACTACATTTGTAGTTCATCTGAAGGAATTATTTCTACATTGAACAAGGATAAAAGATCAGCTGAAGGTCAAGCTTGACGCTGAGCTTGCACATCACTGGATTCCGTCCATGTGGGCACCCGGGAAATCGAGTGAGGCTAGAGTGCATAGCTGTTGACAGGAACTGGAAAGACTTTGGGGATAATTTTAACCTAACTTTCCTGGTGGGAAATGTGCAGGTTTGGGTCGGCTGCCCACTTTACATCCTGCTCAATTTTATTCTCTATTGACGGCCACGGAAAGTAAAATTAGGCAGCATGTAACAGGGGCATCCTACCTGAACCCACCCATCAGGTTAGGTTAAAGTTATACCTTTTGATTTTGTTGTGATATATGTGGGATGTTTATTTGTACAGATCTTGCAGCACATGAAGAAACTCACCCATGCTATTTGATGGTGTTACTGAAGAGTAGCATGTAAATAATGAATAGGAGGGGACAAAGGGACCCCAGAGATGACAATGCAGGCATAAAGTGTGAAATTGTTGGGACAGTATTTAGTTAAGCATTTATAAGCTTGGTAAATTAGGAAGACACAAGACTGCCCTTATCTGTGCAGAGTATCAGACAAATTCAGATTAGAAATCAATATCATGTTATTGCCAAAAGTATTTTCATTTGCATATTTATCCAAGGCATAACTGTATAGTTGAATTTACACTGAAGTGTTTTCTTCCTTACAAATCAATTTTTTAATAAAAACGTGTTGAATATGGGAACAGGAGTAGGCCATTCAACTGCTCAAGCCTAATCACTATTTCATTAGCTCATAACTGATGTGTACCTCAATATCATTTAGCCATTTTTGTTCATAACCCTTGATACCCTTATCCAGTAAAAATCTATCAATCAGTCTTGAAAATTTCAATTGATCCAACATTCACAGCCTTTTGAGGGAGAGAATTCCATATTTCTACTACCCTTTAGATGAAAAATATACTTCCTGCTTTTACTCCGAAACAAGCAAACTCTAATTTTAAGATTAATCTCTCTTGTCCTGGGTTCCCCTAACAGAGGAAATAGTTTTTCTTTATGTATCCTGTCAAATAACTTTATCATTTTAAATGGATCCATTAGATCAACCCTCAACCTTCTAAACTCGGGGAAATGCAAACCATGTTTATGCCACCTGGCCTCATAATTTAACCCTTTAAGCCCTGGTATCATTCTGCTGAATCTACGCTATATCCCTTTCAAGGCAAATATATCCTTCCTGAAGTTCAGTGCCTAAAACTGAATATAGTACTCCAGATCAAGTCTGGCCAAGGCTCTGTACAACAAAATAACTTTCTCACTTTTGAATTCCAACCTCCTTGTAATAAAGGCTAACATTACATTAGTATTTTTGATTGCTTTTTCTACATTTGCGCAAGCATTTAGTGACTTGTGAAGATGGACATTTAGGAGATCCTGCTCCCAGTTACTCCCCAGTAAGAAAACATTCCAATTTGTGTTTCTCAGATCTTTATATTTCACCACATGGAATTTGATCTAGTTTTTTTCCGTTCAATTAGACAACCTATATTCTTTTGTAACTTCCTGCTCCCATCCACACAACGTATTGTGCCTCTTAACTTAGTGTATTCTGAAAACTTGGACATAAAATTCCCTATTCTGTCATTCCAAGTCACTAAAATATATGGTGAAAACTGAGGCCCTAGTACAGTCACTGGGATACACCACTTGTCACATCCTGCATTCAGAGTGCATTCACTTTATCCCTACGCTTTATCTCCTACCTCCAAATCAATTACTGACCCATGTCACAAAGTTACCTCCAATTTCATGCATTTTTATTTTTGCTAGTGAAGGGATTAGGAAGAAATAACATGTGAATTAGAAAGGCAGCTCAGCAGCATGTACTCAAGTCAGGATGAGAAAAAGACAAGCAAGCTGCTAAGGCAGAGGGCAAGGTTAGGGAGTGAGTGTTGGAAACCGGGATGTGGTCTAGGCTGCACAATCAGCAAGTAGTGGAAGGGCACACAACAATGCCTGGTTATTGTGAAACAAGGAGATAGGGAACTAAGACCAGAGACATCTGCTGAGCACTGGTAAGAATAAAACTGTGTAATCATAAGGCTACGTGACAAAGAATGTATAGAAGCTTGCAGCTTTCAGTGTAAAATTAGAGTGCTAGCTCGGACTGCCCGAGATAGTCTCTCCCGGTGTATGCTTGAATAAATGATCGAAACCTGTTCCTGAGTCTCCTCGTGTGGTGATTGAGTTGTCCCACAACAATCTGGCGTAGTCGCCAAGATAGTTGCACTGGACCATCGGAGTGGCGCTGCAAGCGGGTGAGTATATTTATTTACGACCCATAGTTACGGCAGTAAGCCTACCTGAGCGAAGGTCCGGTCAAGTACCCAAAGAATTGAAAGAAGGACTCAGGACAGGAGGTGGCAGGTAAGGAGGCGGAACTGTGCTAGCGGGATGGTGAAGCCAAAGCCATGCGAAGAGGTCAGACCCCTTATAGTTTCGACGATAAGCCGCGCTGATCATGAAACTAAAGACTGCGTAGGGCGGTGTTAAATAGCAAGCTAAGGAGTGAAAACAAAGCCGCGCTGGTCAGGGAACCGTGCAGGGTGACGCAAACAAAGTGAGAACAGAAAGTAAAATGGGAGAGAGGAAGAATCTCAAGTTCGCGAGACTGGCCAAACAAGCATCTTGGGAGGGAAAACCCATTGGGGAGTGTGGAGACCTTAAAGGACCCACTTGTGATCCAAAGGCACTTAAATGAGAATAAATAAAAAGGATAATAAGTCATGTTGTCTTAAGATGTTAAACGGGTCTTCAAGCAGAATACAAGGAAGTTATAGAGTTCAGTCAAGATAAGATAGGCCAGAAGAATTTAAAGATAGAGAAGGCAAAAAACTTTCTGGCTTACAGTACTCAGATAAAGAGGTTGAGCTACTGTTAGAGATTTGGAGCTGTGCCACAAGTGTACGACCGCTTTGTTACAGCAGCAGCATTTCTCTAAACTGAACGCTGGTGCAGCCATGATTGATGCTCAGGAAAATAAAAGTCTGTTGAAACAACAGGAGGAGGAGAATGAATGCTTCAGAAAAAGTTTGGAATTGCAAAGAAAATTGGGGAGACAACGGGCAATTTTGTCTGCAGTAACCGTGGGAGGCATTGTCTCGGTCTTCTACGAGGATGGTGTTAGAATGTAGATTGGGGAAGCTCGAGTGGGAAAGTGATTGTTATCAGAATGAGGAAAGAGAAGATGTTTTTAGTGAAATTTCAAGTGAGTAAAAACAAGTTACTGTGTCTTTGTTCGAGTCTGCATGAATCTTGGAAGCTGCCATTTGTCTGCGTAGCTGTGTGCTGTGGAGCTTACAGTCGTTAACTCTTTGTTGTCTGGCTTTAATGTTGAAAGCATGAGTTAGTTACTTGTTCCATTTTTACATGTGTATATTTTTGGGGGAACCTTAAATACATGTCTTATTGACTGTTTTTAAGTAGCAAATGTCAGAAATCAGATATTGTTTTAAGGGACAGAAGGATAAACAAAGGAGATTTGGGAAAGATTCTGTCTGTTTAAAGTTTGTGTAAGAAGCTGATGTTGAATCTTTTGTTGTAAGAATGTTAAATAACTTTTCCTTTAGTTTTTGGTTTTATTACACTCATTTGAAAAGGCTCCTGAAGAAAGAACAAGAAAAATGACATGATTTACCTTTTCTTTTTTTAAAAAAAGCATGTGCTATTCTGTTCTGTGTGCAGTTAATAGGTATTATAAGTTAATAAGTCTGAATTAAGTTTATACTATTAAGGTTAACTAACCTGTTAAGTTGAGAAAACTAGAATTTCATTTGTAGCCACAATGAATTCCAAGTATATTACTTCAAGTTTTGAGGGAGGCTTTAATTCCAGATTTCTCACTCATATAACATTGGCAGTTTTGAATTTTAAATTTTAATTGCCGTGAATTGGAATTTGGAATCTTCTTGGTTGTATCATAAAAATCCTTGGATTAGAAACCTCTTAGAAAAGATGCTAAAAGTTTGGAAACAATTGGAGTTTAATAAACCCTTTTTGCATTGCTCAGGGTAAAATTTATATAATTGGACAAATTAACCCATTGAGCTTTGGGGCAGAGCCACAAAGGATTCTCTGTTTTTTTAAGCAGGTTCCAAGGCCACATGAGAAGTGATGCCACAGCAAAAGATCCAGCAGCTTTAAGAATTTAAGAACGTAACGGCAGACAACAAAGGTCACAGCATAGTCACAATTTGGATTAAAGGCTTTGCCTTTTTAAAAACTTGTATTTGCTATCTATGAGACAAAGTGCTTGAGAAGGAGAGATAGTTCTAAGCACTTCTCTCTTTAATGTAAAAAAAAATGCAATACCACCAAGCCTGGGCATGAAAAATTGGAATCGATAAACAAAATTAAATTGATATGAGCGGTTATTTAAAGCACTCAAAGGGGAATTTATTTAACATTTAAGGGGATAATCAAATTTTTAGAAAACTGAAAAAAAACAATCTAGGTGGTTCCTAAGCATAAAAAAGCAAAGTTTCTTTTGGGTAAA
Source organism: Heterodontus francisci (assembly GCF_036365525.1). Classification (NCBI taxonomy): domain Eukaryota; kingdom Metazoa; phylum Chordata; class Chondrichthyes; order Heterodontiformes; family Heterodontidae; genus Heterodontus; species Heterodontus francisci. Next base: position 56,668,699 of record NC_090394.1, read on the forward strand.
TATTAAATGGAACATTAATAAAACCTGTCACCCCCAGCAACACTGTTATTTGAATTTGGAATAATTTGAGATGTTGAAAATCCAGTGTAATTTAGCAAGTTACTTTTAAGAAATTAAAATGTCATCTAAGCGAGAGAAAAAAAATAACCAAAATATGGTAGCACCTGGAATCAAATGGGAATGTTTGATTTCTGTTTTAAAGATATGATGAATGTTGGACTGTAAAGTTTTTTTTCAGGGCTCAAAATGAAATAGAATTATAATTAATGGGAATTGGCAATTAGATCTGGCTGATGCAAGAGCTATTAAAGGAATTCTGGGGATAAACAATGGTGAAATTAGAATTCAAATTGTTAAATTAATATAGTATAGAATTTCCAAGAAGCCTAGAACTTTCCAGTGAAAGTCAGGAAAGTGTAGATAAGACTGGTAATTTGATAGTTCTCTCGGAGATATTTGTATCCTTGCCTATGAGTTTTTTAAGAGAACTACATTGGAAAGTCTGGCCACTACCTGAGACATCGGGACCATGCGGGGTGGGGGGGAAGGGGGTGGTAGGTGGCAGGATAAACAAAGATCTCAGGCAGACACCACCAGCCCCCCCCCCCCCCCCCCCCCCCGACCTTTTTATTTTTTGATAAGATCACCTGAGAGTCCAGAATGTGTGGCATGATATTGGGATACCGGTGTAAGTGTGCAGATTAACATGCAAAATGTGTGGCAAAATGCACTGAAGAACGGGTCTCAAACATGTTTACCTACTTGACAAATAGCATGGCATGGAATGGTGAGTGTGACCAGTAGAGTGAGACAATATTTTACATTATCAAGGCATTGACAATAATCAGGATAAATCAAACACATTGGTAATGATCGGAGGGAGTAAAATTAAAGTTCAGAAAGACAGTTGAAGGGCTAGGAAAATAATATTTAGTAGGAACTATCCACAAGATGGATACAGGCGAAGAAGAGAGCTGGAGATCTTTTAAGTCCATGCATGATGGAAGTATTGTGATATTGTAATGAGTGTAATATGATGCTTTTGTGATTGGGCCAATAATCCTTGGATGTTGCCACCACGATTAGACAGGTTATTTATGAACCCTTAATACAGGGCCGACCGATACAGATGGTATAGTCAATTGCCTTTGCGACCCTAAACTCAATACCTGGCTAGTATCTATGAGTGGCAGAGAGCAGATGGGATTGTATGCATCACTGTTAGATTCATTGGCCATCTTGGGCTAGGCCAAGAGCCAAAAGGGGGGACTGAAAGGGTTAAGAAGAAATAACATGTGAATTAGAAAGGCAACTCAGCAGAATGTACTCAAGTCAGGATGAGAAAAAGACAAACAAGGTGTTAGGGCAGAGGGCAAGGCTAGGGAGTGAGTATTGGAAACCGGGATGTGGTCTAGGCTGCACAATCAGCAAGTTGTGGAAGGTCACACAACAATGCCTGGTTATTGTGAAACAAGGAGATAGGGAACTAAGACCAGAGACATCTGCTGAGCACTGGTAAGAATAAAACTGTGTAATCATAAGGCTACGTGACAAAGAATGTATAGAAGCTTGCAGCTTTGAGTGTAAAATTAGAGTGCTAGCTCGGACTGCCCAAGATAGTCTCCCTGCGTACGCTTGAATAAACGATCGAAACCTGTTCCTGAGTCTCCTCATCTGGTGATTGAGTTGTCCCACAACACTAGTAATCACTTGTGTGGAACCATGTCAAATGACTTCTGGAAGTCTATGTATAAATATCCAATGATACTCCCCCTATATATCATGCTAATGACCTACTTAACAATTCAGTTAGCTTTGTAAGCCATGACCTACCCTTAACAGATTCTACTTGATCACCTGATACTTGTTCAGTCACTACCATTGTGGAAGTGGACACAAAGTGGTCATTCAATAAGTCTGCTTTTTCCTTATTGTTTGTTATAGTCTTGCCTGCATCCATCTTTGAAGGGCCCATATTCTCCTTTACCACTCTTTCTTAAGATATTTATGAAAATGTTTGCTAATAGCTTTGGCATTCCTTGGAAGTATTTTTTCATATTCCTTTTTACACCTCATTACTTTCTCTTTATTGCTTTTCATAGTTCTTGCAGTCCACCACCAGATTTCCACTTTTTCCTACCTTTGTGTAAAGCTTTTCTTTTGGCTCGATACTGAATCTTATCTGACTTGTTGACTAACTTGTTGCCTTTTTGAGCCAATATAAGCAACTCCTGCAGCAAGCTTCACAGCTTGTTAATGAGCTTCCATTATATCAAAATAATAAGATATTGATAATATTGTAAGGCATTTCAGTACAAAGCTGAAATATATTGCCTTAGAACAGATCATTACTTGTAAAACATAAACAATTTATGATGTAAAAACAAGAAATGTTGGAAATACTCAGCAGGTCTGGCAGCATCTGTGGAGAGAGAAGCAGAGTTAACGTTTCGGGTCATTGACCCGAAACGTTAACTCTGCTTCTCTCTCCACAGATGCTGCCAGACCTGCTGAGTATTTCCAACATTTCTTGTTTTTATTTCAGATTTCCAGAATCTGCTGTATTTTGCTTTTATAAACAATTTATGTGCTGTTTCAGCCATGAAGTGCTTTGGTTCGGGCTATATTTTTCATTGCATAAAAAAGACCTCTGTATGGTTATAGACTTTTGGACCATTTGTATTGCTGCTGTCATAAAATGAGTATTGAACTGAATTGGACCCGGTGTTAGCCAGGCTAAAGGAAAATCCAGGTTTCTACATTTCACCGCAACACAGTAGTGAATATGAATGCAGTGGCTATTGTCAGATACCTATTAGCGCAGTAGAAAGTCTGACACCAAAACTGAAGCTGCCATACAACTGATAACTCCAAGTTGTTTATATGGCAAACTGTTTGTTTGATAATGGAGCAAAGTGCCTTTAGCTTATATGTACTGCGCCCCCCCCCCCAACCCCCATAAAGACAAAATGTTGCTATAGAACACTCCCCGTTACATATCCAAGGCTACAAATCACCATTATAGATTATTGCTAAACTTTATACCTGAAAGGACAATTAAAGTGAACAAGCTAATTCTGACATGGCTAAGCCAGAATGTCTTCATTGATTTTTAAAAATTCTTTCATGGGATAAGATTGTCGCTGACCAGGTCAGCATTTATTGTCTATCCCTAATTGCCCTTGAGAAGGTGGTGAGCCGCCTTCTTGAACTGCTGCAGTCCATTTTGTGTAAGCACACCCACAGTCCTATTAGGAAGGGAGTTCCAGGTTTTTTGACCCAGTGACAGCGAAGGAACGGCAATATAGTTCCGAGTCAGGATGGTGTGTGGCTTGGAGCAGAACTTGCAAGTGGTGTTCCCATGCTGCCCATGTCCCTCTAGGTGGCAAAGGTCAAGGGTTTAGAAGGTGCCACTAAGGAGGCATGGTGTGTTGCTGCAGAGCATCTTGTAGATGGTACACACTGCAGCCACTGTGTGCCGATGGTGGAGGGATCTATTACATGCACTGTGATCAAGAAATTAATAGGGCAAAATAACAGTTTCTACAGGATCGGTTATCATCTCGACACCAGACCTAGTACCTCCAGAAATGCATTCAATGCTAGACTCATTGTATCAATGCATCCTAATTTTACTTGAATGGGTATAACAATCATCAGGGTTTTTACATTCACATAATGTGTTCTCAAGAAAGCACTTATAGAACTCAACTGTGGAACCTGCCAATAACCACAGTGTTCTTTTGGATGAATGGAGAAATTTGTGTCTTGCTGGAAACTAGCGTGAAACAGGTGTTGTACCTGGAGCATGCTTCTGCAAACCTCAGCTCGTGGCTCACTGGAAATTGGGTCTCTTTGCTCCTCGTCATAAAACCAGGAAGTTGCCATCACCAAGTTGGCATTCTGATGTAGCTTGCCGGTTGAAGGCCTTGACCTTCAATTTCAAGCCAGCCTACAGATAAATTCTGAGAGTGAGGCAGGGGTAGGAGAGGGGAAATGGGAGCCGATCTCCATGAGTGGGGGACAAGCCTGGGCAGCCAGCTGCCTGCAGTATTTACATGGAGCCAGCATCCACAGCCAAATCAGGAGAGACGGTCAGTAGCTGCTGGATTTCTGCCCGTCACCTGCTCCCCACTCACCCACCCTGTTTCTGTTAACTCTTCACTATCCACATTGCACAAACTCATTCGCAACACTTACCTAAGTGTCTCCAAGTATCTTATCTGTACTGGAATTTAACAGAATTGTGTGTAGTGGTGGTTGATGTTCCGTTTCTAGCACATAGTGAGGCTCCTTGCTCTGTAAAGAGAAATATGAGACATAAATTAGAAATAAATAAACACATCCATTTGGGCATTACTTATAAGCACAATCAGTATATAAAGATGTTCTTATTTAATATATGATGCAAATCATACAATATATGATTAATATGTTGTGCTCCTGGTTGTCTGATCAGGACAAATAATTCTACAATTTATGTTCATAGTCAGTGAAACGTTTCTCCTGGTAGGGATCAACACCTATCCTACTCTCTACCATCAAAATGTTAGAGCTGTACAGATTAAGACAGGTTGATCTGGCCCATGGGAACTCTTTCCTATGACATCATGGCATCACTTGCGCTATATCCTTTAAGAATATTTCTCTATGATTTCATTGCTTTTTTTTCCATTTATCTATACCAGTCGCAGCTTTCCTTCATCTACATATCTGTGCTGATACTTCTCAGTAATAATTTTTCCTTACACTGATGCCCTTCTGCATATTTCTCTAGGTCCAGATAATAACCTATATGCCTTATACAGCACTGAGTTCACAAGATCTGTGATTTATTGCCAAGCTTGCTTTGTCTTGAAAATTTTTGTGGTGCTGTGCTGGATCAAAAAGGGCATCCTGTTTCACGCTTACACAATTGAGGACCTGGAAGACCTGTTCTGTGCAAGTAGTTATCAGTTTCCTGTAGAGTTATTAAGCAGAAGTATTACACGCTCTATAACTGGATCTCTGCAATCCCCCAATTTTGGCCCCAATTTCCATTGCCTCACCATTGGCAGTCATGCCATCAGCTGCACCTCTCTCTCCCCCTTTAAGGCACTAATTGAAGCTGACCTCTTACTTACTAATAGCTCTTTGTGTGGCTAGGTGTCAAATTCTATTTGATTATGCTCCTGTGAAGTGCCTTGGGACATTTTGCTATGTTAAAGGTACTATATAACTGCAAGTACTTGTTGGGTTGACACACTTGGTTATACTTGTTATGCACCTTTTTCCCTGCTGTAAAAGTATTGTTGAATCAATTTTGCTGTTGTGCCGTGATTTGGCTAGCTTTTCATCATTCCTACTCATGAAATCTTATTGTACAAAATCATTGGTTTCAGACTCATGCTTGCATGCCATTTTGTCAGCAGGTTGTTAAAATCTGAGGAAAAGTGTCTTTAACTTTTTCCAAAAATAAAATATGATCCTTTGTCTAGGTCAGTGTGAACTTCCTGTGACACCATAGTAAAATGATTAAAAGCTTCATTGCAACATATCCACTTTGACTTCTTACAATTTGAAAACAACAAAAAGCACAAGGCTTGTTATATTTGTCTATTTAGTAAGACCTACAACTGTTCTGAGTTTCAGACATATCAGTGTTGTCATTAGTAGAAGGCAGGGCCCTCAACTTGATGCTGGAGCTGTCAAACTCTCCAAATGCTGATATTCTTCAAATGTTCTCTGTCAACCTTGTGAGCTGAAGGCTGTATGTGCACCTTTTGGGAAATTGTTATTGACTATAAAATGAAGTCCTGTACACAGCAGCAATCAGCCAGTTAAGAATATTTTAATGGCTGGCTGTTTCAGATCAGCAGCCACAAATAAAAATGCCTGGCAATCTGGCTGAAAGGATGTAGACTGGTGTTGTTTAAATGTATCTAAGAGCAAAGATCTAACTTCAGATACTGGGTCTCAGCCCTACAAAGGAAGTTATGTGTATTCTTTAGAATATTTTAATAGGAAACATTACTAAGCAATGGAGAGAGGGAATATATATATAATATATAACATAATATTTCTGTATGAAATGGCCTGTCCATTGAAACTCACCAGGAGTTATTTTGGTCAAAGGGTGAAAACAGGTGCTAAATGGATGCAGTGCAATAAGTCTAGCCTGTTTGAAAGTTTGGATTTAGCACACAATTTTGGCCCTAATTTCTGATTATCATAACTTGAATTTGCCTAGAGGTGCAAAGCCAGAAATCTGCAGGTTTAACACTCGTGCTGATTAGATACAATTTTCGTGGGGTAGTATATGTGGGCTTCTTGCACCCAGTTCCACTGAAGGTGTAGAGTGCGCTGTTGCAGGATGGCTTAGGGACTGAGGGAGAGGACACGCATGTTCTCAGATGTGGCACTGGAGGTCCTGGTGCAGGAGGTACAGATGAGGAAGGATGTGCTGTACCTGTTAGGGAGGGGAGGGGGGCGTGGGCGGGGTAGAAGGATGCCACTTCGCCCTCCAGTCCCTCTCTGCAGCTGGTAGTCCTTTGTCTGGTCTCATGTCTTGGTCCAATCCTTATCCACACCAAGAAGTCCAGCAGGATGTCGATGACCAAGCACTCCTTTACTCCTAGTGACTCCTATAAGGTGTCTAATAAGGTAGAGTAGCATAGCACTTACTCTTTTTAGGGGCAGTCCTCAGAGAATTTGAGTAAATGTTGCTAAAGTATTGGTGAAGTATTGCTGAAAACGGAGACGTTTCGTCGAAGCTTTTTGTTTTGCACTCATCAGGACAAATCGCATGAATACCAATACAAGGGAAAGCAACTAATTTATACTATATGAGAAGAGAGTGCTGATTGGTTGGCAAGTGGACTCTGATTGGTAGAGGTGTTGCCATCGAGAATGCATCAGTTTATGGTGACTGGCCGTTAACTGCCAAGCTTTGTTTGAAATTTAAACCAGGGAGCTTGACTCGATTGGTCAAGGCATTGCCCTGAGGAAAGACCCAGCGAATGGCTGTCACTTATTTTGTTTCGCTGAAACAGATGCAATGTGTATATATATTCTTTCTGACTGCAAAGAACAGCGCCCTGTGTAGTAATATATGTAGCTTCCAGTATGCGCAAATGCTGGAGGAAATTTCTGTTCATTCAATTCTGGATATCGGACAAGGTATCGGTGAGCAGTGAGGGATTTAGTGGTATTGCTGGGAACCAAGCTGTAAAGTATTAAACAATTCTTAATGTACTTTAAGATAAGGCCATAGTAAAAAGATAACTAAGGGCCATAATGTGGAATGTTTTCTTTTAACATTGCAATATTTAGGAAAAGCAAGAAAGTAAAATATAATGTAAAGATCTGAAAAATACTCATCTGCCAAGTGAATTTGCTGTTGGAATGATTAAATGTACCAAAGCAATAACCTTTTTGTGGAATATATCTTGTATATTATGAAACACTTTCTTATACAGTAAACACCAGGCTTTAACTGAAATGATCTCCCTCGATATCATTTTATCCTGTACTTGATAGGCATTTCAGTCATTATTTACTTCTGGAACATTAATTTGGCAATTGTGATTGCTTGGGAATCTTTATTTTGTTGACTCTTAATGGGCCCAGCATGACTGAAATCTAAACAACTGAGAGTTTGATGCCTGTAGGGTATATTTTAATTTATGATTTTCTGCTTCCTTTGTTTTCAGGTTGCAGAGATGCATGGTGAACTCATAGAATTCAATGAGAGACTACACAGATCACTGATGGCCAAGGAAGCCCTTATCTCACAGATGAGGCAGGAACTCATTGATTTACGAGGGCCAGTAAGTAGCTAGCTGCTGACTGCTCAGAAATAGTGGATAATTGTGGACGGCAGGCTTCAAGCCAAGGATTGTCTATATGTGTAAAAATCTCAGACATATTAACAGAAAAATCTGTATTTTAATAAAGTGTACAATTATGAAGCAGGTAAAGTATGTCAAGAGAAAGAATGCCAAAATATATTAAAAGTTCCATTTGAGAACTGTGACAAAAGAAAACTAGTGGTTTGCCGTTTACAGAGATTCGGAAAGAAATAGATCAAATCTCGCCGCTGAGAACCTTTGCAGCACTTGGATAAGGGATCTCTAAGAAGTGAGAAGAAAGAGCAGTCTTATGGGGTGTTTAATGATTTCACAATCAAATGGAGGCAGTTGGTCTATGAAGGCATTTTAAAAAAAGAAAGAGAAACTACCAACAAGAAAACGCATGATGGAGCAAGCAAAATAAATGGATTATCATTTAATGTAAGGAGCAAGTTTGATCAAATTACAGAGAAACTCAGCACTAATATGATTTGTATCCCGATGGTTTAATGTAAAATTAATTCAAGAAAAGTGATGGGCAACATAACTGAATCCATTACTAGCCACATGAAACTTTTTTGATAAAAAAGAAGAGTAACAAAAGTGAGCGTGGGCCCTCCAAAAGTGAGTCTGGGGAATTAATAATGGGAAAGAAGGAAATGGTGGAAGCGTCGAATAGATATTTTGTGTCTGTCTTCATTATAGAAAACCACAAATAATATCCCAGAAATACTTGTAAATCAAGAGGTGAAAAGGAGGGAGGAACTTAAAACAATTATAATCACCAGGGAAAGGGTACTGAGGAAAGTATTATAACTAAAGGCTGACAAGTCCCCAGGACCTGATGGACTTCATCCTAGGATCTTAAAAAAAAGAGGCTGCAGCGATAGTAGATGCATTGGTTGTAATTTTCCAAAATTCCCTAGATTCTGGAAAGGTCCCATTAGATTGGAAAATAGCGAATGTAACTCTATTCAAGCAAGCAGGAGACAGAAAGCAGGAAACTACAGACAAGTTAGCCTACTTTCTGTCATAGGGAAAATGCTAGAATCGCTTATTAAGGCCATAGTAAGGCACTGACAAACTCTTGAGGCTGAGTCCACATGGTTTTGTGAAAGGGAAATCATGTTTGACTAACTTATTAGAGTTCTTTGAGGAATCAACAAGCAACATAGATAAAGGGGAAACTGTACATGTGGTGCACTTTGATTTCCAATAGGCATTTGATAAGGTGCCACATCAAAGGTTACAATACAAAATAAGAGCTCATGGTGTAGAGGGTAACATATTATCATGGATAGAGGATTGGTTAGCTATCAGGAAGCAGAGATTAGGAATAAATGAGTCTTTTTTAGGTTGGCAAGCTGTAACTAGTGGAATGCCATAGGGATCAGTGCTGGGGCCTCAACTATTTACAATCTATGTAAATGACTTGGATGAAGGGACTGAATGTATGCTTGCTAAATTTGCTGATGAAACAAAGATAGGTAGGAGAGTAAATTGTGAGGACATAAGGTTTCTGCAAAGGGATATAGATAGGTTAAGTGAATGGGCAAAAAAATGGCAGGTGGAATATAATGTGGGAAGATGTGAACTTGTCCACTTTGATAGGAAGAATAGAAAAGCAGTATATTATTTAAATGGAGAGGGAGATTGCAGAACTCAACAGTACAGAAGGATATGGGTGTCCTGGTAAATGAATCACAAAAGATTAGTATGCAGGTACAGCAAGTGCTTAGGAAGGCAAATAAAATGTTGTCGTTTATTACAAGGGGGATAGAATATAAAAGGGAAGTTTTGCTACAGTTGTACAGGGTGTTGGTGAGACCACATCTGGAGTACTGTGTACAGTTTTGGTCTCCTTACTTAAGGATATAATTGCACTAGAAGCAGTTCAGAGAAGGTTCACTCGACTGATTCCTGGGATGAAGGGGTTATCTTATGAGGAAAGGTTGGACAGATTGGGCCTGTATCCACTGGAGTTTAGAAGAATGAGAGGTGATTTTATTGAAACATATAAGATCCTGAGGAGACTTGACAGGGTGGATGCTGAAAGGATATTTCCCCTTCTGAGAGAGACTAGAACCAGGGGACACAGTTTAAAAATAAGGGGTCTCCCATTTAAGATGGAGATGAGGAGCATTTTTTTCTCTGAGGGTCGTTATGCTGTGGAAATCTCTTCCCCAGAGAGCAGTGGAAGCAGAGTCATTGAATATTTTTAAGGCTGACTTAGATGGATTCTAGATTGGCAAGGGAGTCGAAGGGTATATTGGGTAGACAGGAAAGTAGAGTTGAGGCCACAATCAGATCAGCCATGATCTTATCAAATGGCAGAGAAGGCTCAAGGGGCCGAATGCTGCTCCTAATCTGTAAGTCTTCTCCTGTAAATCTTTTCTGCATCCTCTACAAAGCCCCCACGTCCCTCCCAAATCTGTCCTAGCCAGATTTTGACACATGTGCATGATCCTGTAGGAGTCATTGGATTTCCTCCCTGTTCCCCCACCTCAACTCCAGGCTGCTGAGGCCAGCAGTAACATTTCTGCTGCCACTCTGGCTGACACAGTACGGATCCTGGATTGACCCTGGCAACTGGCTCAGTTATACACTGAGCAATGCATTTAATCAGTGAACCATCAAGAGAATTCTCTTCATATGTTAATAAAAGCAAAATACTGCGGATGCTAGAAATATGAAACAAAAACCAAGTGTTGGAAATACTGAGCAAGTCTGGCAGCATCTGTGGAGAGAGGAACAGAATTAATAGGCTGGATCGGCAGCGAGTTCAAAAAAGGCCGCACGCCAAAGAGCCGCTGCGATCTTAAATGTGGCGGTTCATTTAAATAGCTGGGGCAGCCTGCTTCCCCCTCCCCCAATCACGTGGAGGGGGCAGGCTGTCCGCCTCTGGCAATCGTATCAGCTGCCGGTGCGCAGGTGCTGGTGCCATTTTTAAAGGGCAGCCAGCCTTGCAGGCATATTTAAATTTTTAAAGATCGCCCCAAAATTAAATAAATTTCTTATGCCCCTTTCCCACACCGTCAGTAACAATTACAATAACTATTTGCCCTTCCCCCCCCAAAAAGAATCTTACCTTTTACATCTGACCTTCCCCCTCCCCCACCCCACCTCCCAACCCAGACTGCACAAAGTTTAAGGCTCAACCTTTCCCACCATCCCCCATACCCATTATGTGTATTTTACCCCATCACCCCCCCCCTCCCGCACAGACAAACGTAACTCCTCCCCCCTCCCCACCAGTGTGGCGCCACGTTTCCCCAGACAGAGATCTGAAGGTGCAGGAGTGCCGGCCGCCGTGCCGAAGAATGCGGCGGGCCTTCGAGATTGGAGGTAAGTGTATTTAAATGTATTAATTTTATTGATTTGCATATTTAAATTGTGGTCCTGTCACCCAGCAGTTGTCGAGGGGGGGATGCGCTGGGCCCTGCTGGCGTCGAGGTCCATGATGGGCCTCATCCGGAGCCATCTTCAGGCACCCCCCGCCACAGATCACGACCTTGAGTGCTTGTTAAAATCCAGCCCAAAGTTTCAGGTCAATGACCTTTTCCCTCTTAATATGTTAATTTCTGTAAGTTTTTGGCAGGAGATGAGTTTAAATATAATTATGTGCCCGAAAATATTTTATCTTGAAATACTTTGTACGGAAAAATACTATTTTTCTTATTGACACATTAGCACATTTAATTTATTTTTACATTGTTATGAAAAATTAATCCAATTGTACTTATGAAAAAGGTGTGCCATTTCCAAGCCATTGCATGGTAACAATACTGCAGTTATACTGAGTAACCGACCAGTCTGAAACTAGTTGCCGAAGAGTGCAATTCACAGCCTACAACACTTATGCTGTGCTGTGGGATATGAACTGCATGCTGATGCTCGGAAAGACTTACACATCTAAAGTTAGATGCATATGCAGTTAAATTCCTAGCCAGCAAATTTTGAATATTTTGGGAGTGTAGCATTTCCTTCTGAAACAATCAAAATGAAATGCTTCACTTTACAAAGTTCCCCTGAGGTCCCATAAACTTTCTGAGCACTTTTAACTGGCATCATGCGACCCTGGAGTTATGTTCCACACTTTGTTAAACATGGAGCAGTGTGTGACTACCTCCTCACACCACTGTGTTCTGGAGTCAGGTTGGGATCTGATTCCTGAGTTATCTTGTTTTCCAATTATTTGGAATTTAGATGACACCCAACTGCTTCAACTTTGTTGCTCTAATGTTCATGGTCATTCTTTTAACTATTGGCTAAGATTATTATTGCATCTCTTCAGCTGTGACATCAATAAGTGTTCGTTTCACTGTTTGATTCCATTTCCACGGTCTTAATAATGTGACCTTCTTTCACAAGTCAGCAGAAAGGTTTTGTCATTTGTCAATTTATTCTCTTTTAAATAGGAAAGGTTACCTGAATATTGGAATTAAACCAACAAGAAGACGTGCCACAGTGCTGTGGGAAGGAAATGATTAATGGTGATTTTGTTAGGGATTTGCAAGTGATAATTAGGAAACCTGAAGGGAGCAGTCATTTCTTTAAATTATGGGTTGAATTTTCCCGGCCCATTGGGGTCTGACTGGGAAGCTGAAATGGTCAGAATATTGGGACAGAAGGCGTCTGGACGAAAACTTGGCGTCTTCATGTCGCAACCGGAAATTCCGAAGGGCAGCTGGCATGGTGAGAGGACCTCGTGCTTATACGTGCTGAGCAAACAATTAAGCCTGTTAAACAAGCAATCAAATTCAATTTTACTAGGATTTCCTGATTTTTCTAGAAGTGCACGTGAACCACTGGGCTTCAGAGCCTCGCCAGGTATAAGGAGGCTGTGAGTTACAAGGAGGTCAGTTCTGGCTCCAGATGGCAGCCATTGTGAAGCCTAGTGTGGCTTAGTGGGGAGGGCGGAACAGCTCAGGCATTGACACTGTCAATCTGGAGAAGGGAAAAAGTGGGAGCATACCAGCAATGTGCCATCTCGCAGCTGGCTCTTGTGTGGGTAAAGCAGGGGTGTTTAGAGGCTCTGGAACTGAGTGAATCCACATGCCATGGGCCTCATTCACTCAAGTTTCGGTTCCTCCAGTGTGGAGCAACATCAGAGAGGGAGTGAGCTGCAGCCACAGGCAGTGGGCAGTAGCAATCAGTGGGACAGGAGGAGTGCCAGCCTCAGGGCCGGAGAGACGCAAGTGGTGGTGTGATGCAGGAGAAGGGGCATGCAACCAGCCTCGTGTGGTAAGAAGTGGTTACTCACACAAAGGCTCAGCTAACTTCAGATGTCTGAGCAGTAATGTCGCTGAAGACGCCACCTCTCCAGGAAGGCCATCAGAGAGCTGCGACCCATGAGAAGTGGTGGGCACCCAACGCTTGTGGCCCTGAAGATCACTGTGATGCTGAAAGTGATCCACTGGAGATATGAGTGGGATTTCCCAGTCCGTGGCTCATCACTGCATCAAGATGGTCACCAGTACCATTTTTGAGGACTAGCCAGTACATGCGCTTTCACACTGATCCGGACAGTTAGGCTGAGAGGGCTATAGGATTCGGGGCCATCGCTGGATTCCCCCAGGTGCATGTGGCCATCAAAGCTCCCACAGACCAGGCAGCAGCCTTCATCAGCAAGAAGGGCTTCTACTCACTCAATATCCACCTGATCTGATAGTGCTTCAAGCGCTGCGATCTCATGCCACCACCACTGCCTTACAGGATGCCTCCTCCACCTGCCAGCAGTTAATTGCTGGCAGCCACAGAAATCCAAGCCCACTCCTGCCTCCAGTTCCGCCTCTATGTTTTGTGACTGATGAAAAATGATTGCAGAACAGCAGCCATCCAATTTCTGTAGTTTTTGCAAAGAAAAAATGTATGTTTTAAAACAAATATTCTGGTTTCACGTGTTTCTGCACTTCCCCCAGTCAAGCCCTTGGGTGATATTGTGATGTACTGTCCCTCTCTCATAAGTATCATCACTTCAACAGCCCCTTTTGAACCTTGAGCCACAATGCAAATTCATTGGAACTGCTAGCAGTATGAGCTTGTTTGTTAATTGTTACCTGTTGAAATTCACAGTAATCTACTATGCCCAGATACTGACAATTAAGCTACGATGCTTTTAAACATTGTACATAGTAAACATGCTGCATTATGTTGTATGTAGGGCTCATTGCTGAATTTAGCAGAACATTTGAGGAAAGATGAAGGACTGAATGCACTCACTTATGATCATATACCTTTGACCACAAAGAAGACTTTGTACTGCTTTGATTTGTGGCCAAATGTGGAACTCGCAACCACATGGAGTGATTGAAACAGATAGCTTTGAAACACTTTAGGGGAGAATTGATGCATTCATGAGGGAGTAGAGAGATATGGGAGCAGGGTGGGAAGAAGTAATTAATGTCCAAGGAGGCTCGTCTGGCAGATGAACGCTAGCATAAACCAGTTAAGCCAAGTAGACTTATTATGTGGTAGATACTGTGTAATTCAAAGTTGGTATGGGAACAATAGGTAGAAACTGGAGAAGAAAAAAACTAGCAACATAGAAACTGAATTTAGATGAGAGCTACAAAAGTAAAAACATAAAAAAAGTTGAGCAACAATTGTCATTCAATAACAGCATATAATTTTATCCAGTGAGTGATAAAAAGGAAATTATGATGCGATTAGGCAAGATTTAGGATGCGTAGGATGGGGAAAGAAACTGCAGGGGATGGGAACAATCGAAATGTGGAGCTTATTCAAGGAGCAGCTACTGCGTGTCCTTGATAAGTATGTACCTGTGAGGCAGGGAGGAAGTTGTCGAGCGAGGGAGCCGTGGTTTACTAAAGAAGTTGAAGCGCTTGTCAAGAGGAAGAAGAAGGCTTATGTTAGGATGAGACGTGAAGGCTCAGTTAGGGCGCTTGAGAGTTACAAGCTAGCCAGGAAGGATCTAAAGGGAGAGCTAAGAAGAGCAAGGAGAGGACACGAGAAGTCATTGGCGGATAGGATCAGGGAAAACCCTAAGGCTTTCTATAGGTATATCAGGAATAAAAGAATGACTAGAATTAGATTAGGGCCAAGCAAGGATGGTAGTGGGAAGTTGTGTGTGGAATCAGAGGAGATAGGGGAAGCGTTAAATGAATATTTTGCGTCAGTATTTACAGTAGAGAAAGAAAATGTTGTCGAGGAGAATACTGAGATTCAGGCTACTAGGCTAGATGGGATTGAGGTTCACAAGGAGGAGGTGTTATCAATTTTGGAAAGTGTGAAAATAGATAAGTCCCCTGGGCCAGATGGGATTTATCCTAGGATTCTCTGGGAAGCTAGGGAGGAGATTGCAGAGCCTTTGTCCTTGATCTTTATGTCGTCATTGTCGACAGGAATAGTGCCGGAAGACTGGAGGATAGCAAATGTTGTCCCCTTGTTCAAGAAGGGGAGTAGAGACAGCCCTGGTAATTATAGACCTGTGAGCCTTACTTCGGTTGTGGGTAAAATGTTGGAAAAGGTTATAAGAGACAGGATTTATAATCATCTTGAAAAGAATAAGTTCATTAGCGATAGTCAGCACGGTTTTGTGAAGGGTAGGTCGTGCCTCACAAACCTTATTGAGTTTTTCGAGAAGGTGACCAAACAGGTGGATGAGGGTAAAGCAGTGGATGTGGTGTATATGGATTTCAGTAAGGCGTTTGATAAGGTTCCCCACGGTAGGCTATTGCAGAAAATACGGAAGTATGGGGTTGAAGGTGATTTAGAGCTTTGGATCAGAAATTGGCTAGCTGAAAGAAGACAGAGGGTGGTGGTTGATGGCAAATGTTCATCCTGGAGTTTAGTTACTAGTGGTGTACCGCAAGGATCTGTTTTGGGGCCACTGCTGTTTGTCATTTTTATAAATGACCTGGAAGAGGGTGTAGAAGGGTGGGTTAGTAAATTTGCAGATGACACTAATGTCGGTGGAGTTGTGGATAGTGCCGAAGGATGTTGTAGGGTACAGAGGGACATAGATAGGCTGCAGAGCTGGGCTGAGAGATGGCAAATGGAGTTTAATGCGGAAAAGTGTGAGGTGATTCACTTTGGAAGGAGTAACAGGAATGCAGAGTACTGGGCTAATGGGAAGATTCTTGGTAGTGTAGATGAACAGAGAGATCTTGGTGTCCAGGTGCATAAATCCCTGAAGGTTGCTACCCAGGTTAATAGGGCTGTTAAGAAGGCATATGGTGTGTTAGCTTTTATTAGTAGGGGGATCGAGTTTCGGAGCCACGAGGTCATGCTGCAGCTGTACAAAACTCTGGTGAGACCGCACCTGGAGGATTGCGTGCAGTTCTGGTCACCGCATTATAGGAAGGATGTGGAAGCTATGGAAAGGGTGCAGAGGAGATTTACTAGGATGTTGCCTGGTATGGAGGGAAGGTCTTACGAGGAAAGGCTGAGGGACTTGAGGTTGTTTTCGTTGGAGTGAAGGAGGAGGAGAGGTGACTTAATAGAGACATATAAGATAATCAGAGGGTTAGATAGGGTGGATAGTGAGAGTCTTTTTCCTCGGATGGTGATGGCAAACACGAGGGGACATAGCTTTAAGTTGAGGGGTGATAGATATAGGACAGATGTCAGAGGTAGTTTCTTTACTCAGAGAGTAGTAGGGGTGTGGAACGCCCTGCCTGCAACAGTAGTAGACTCGCCAACTTTAAGGGCATTTAAGTGGTCATTGGATAGACATATGGATGAAAATGGAATAGTGTAGGTCAGATAGTTTCACAGGTCGGCGCAACATCGAGAGCCAAAGGACCTGTACTGCGCTGTAATGTTCTAATTCTAAAAAAAAATAGCACAGAGATTATGAGAAACAGAGTCTAGATTTTCCTTGTGAATTGGGTAAAACTGGTATTCCACAATTGCCTACCAAGTACTCGATTTATATGAATTTTTGAAAAACCTTTATTTTGTAAATATTTTCAATTTATGCATGCATTTAATTTTTAGACTGTTCTAAGAACAGTGGACCATTTTAATGGTCATTATCTTCATGATGTGTGAGAAGAAGGTAAGACCCAGATGAATTGTGTTAAGTGACAGAATGATGGGTTTGAGCGATCATTTGAAAGGAGTCTCTCGCCTCTCCAAAAGTATTTGGGTCTTTCTCAGTTAGCGAAGATTGTGATAGTAACAGGTGAAAGCTTTCTTGTAGCTGAATAATGGTTCAGAAATAGATGTATTTTAAAAGAAAAAATATAAGCCGAGAAAGTCTTTTGATAACAAATAAAGCCTTAAGGTATTGGGAATTTGTCTGCAGGAAGCAGTAATAATAACGGTGAGGCTATTAGTGCTCATCATTATTAAAGAATAAATCAGACAGCAACTTCAGCATCCGCACATTTGCAGTTAAACGTGGAAATCAGAAAGTTACTGTCAAAGTTGCCTTGCAGGCCCAAAAGCTTTGTTATAACAGTATCTTGCCAAGGGATTCAGCATTCAAACATATGGAATGACCTGAAGTGTGGTACTTACCCATTGGATATACACTAATATCGCTAGAATAAGTTAGGTCCTGTCCACTCAAGTGTAAATGAACTTTTAACAGCGTGATGAGTCTTAATTACTGACAAACAACCTCCCTGGCACTGAAAATTAATTTTATTAATGTGGAGTCTCATTCCTTCAGATTATAGTTATTGTTGGAGATTTAAAACCAAAACTTTATATACTTTTTCTTTGTCTCTTTTATCTCTTTCTCTTAATCTCATATTTCTTTCCCTCTCTCTATTTTGCTTTCTGTGCATAATTTTACATTGAATTAAATATTCTAACTGACACTTCCTAGTTTAAACTCTGCACATCTCAGTAACTATTCAGTCTGATTGGTTAAGTGGATATACAGTTGTTTGTCCCATTCACAAAGGTGCCGCACAATTTCAACTAATAATGTAAAAGCCTCCTTAAAGCCTGTGGAGAAGTGTAAGTGCAATGAACAACGAGTGCATTTGCTCGTCACTGAAAGCAAAATTCAGGTGAATATGTTTATTTTAAATGGGTTAACACCCGCATTAAAATAACAGACAGACGATTGTCATAGGTGCACATTGAGGCTTTGTCTGCTGTTATCCATTTAAATGAGTTATCACTTCAGCTGTAGTAGTGGATAAAGGAAGATCATACTAGCTTTTCTTCTGCTTTTGCCAACAGTAGTTCTAGGCTTTAGGTTGCTCCCTTCATTCCATAATACAGAAGTAATGCCTGTAATTTCATCGACTGTCTCATTGACTTATCTTTGCAGCTTGAAAATCATTTTCTTTATTTTTTTTAGCCTTGCAATGTGCAGTGTTTGAACTTTTTGCTATGAGTGCCTAAAATGGTAGAGGTTTTGAAGAACTTGACTTTGTTTCATATTCTGCCTCTTTAAATAAATTTGTAAAAACTGAAAAGCTACATTAAAAAAGAAAATAGAAATGCATAGTTAAACTGACGGGTTTACAGATTAAAACACCGTGTCCAGTTCCCTGATTGATTTATCATACAAGTGTTTATATGGAACAGAACCAGTTCTATGTTTGTTTTTTTAGTATATTAATGTTTGGTTTTATTTAAGGATTTTTCTAACTATCTTTTGATCTGTGCTTTGGTTTTTGATCGTATTTCAATCCTTTCCTAGTCCTTGGTCATATTTCAGATGTGCCTTGAACGATCAATAGCAAAATTAAATTAAGATTAATTATTGTTTGTGCATGCACTGATGTACTCTTTGCACTTCACATCTTCATGCAATTTGTCTCTAATAGGAAAGAGCCTAAGGTTTTGTCTGTTGGTGTAGGCAGACTCATACATACATTTATAAAACATTTTGATGTGCCCTTTTTAATGCTTTGCTTTCCAAATGCTGCACTCTTTGAAATAGTTGAATGGTAAAAATAACATAAAAACACAAAAGCTTGAAAGGTTATTCAAATTGGCATAAAACCTTTCGCTGTAAACATTCAGCATGAGATATGGATTTGAGCAGTTTCTAATATATTTTGTGAGATCTAATTGGATCTTAAATCCCTTTCAATACCAGCTCACTGAACACTTTTGGATTATAATCAGGCTTTGTTATGCATTCTGTTTAGCTTGATTTATTTTGCTTTTTTTGCTCAAAGCTGTTCATCATTTTTCATATCCTATGATATGCTGTGGAAGTCACTTAATAGCTGTGACAGATTAATGTTGAGTTCTTGAGTTCTGGAGCAAGAAGTGCATTGTACAGTATTGAAGAAAATTGGCTTAGAGTGTGAATCCACTTTTTCCCATAGTATATCACTTCAGCTGTAGTCGTGGATAAAGGAATAAGCCTGATAACAAAAGTACTAATGTATGAACAATTTGTTAATTTGAGGAACAACTTGTTATTTCTCTTTGGTTCTATGTCCAGATACTTTCTGTCCTGAAGTTGGTGGCGAGGGCTTCAAAAGCACTTTGCCTCCTTTTTCAAACATCAATTTTTCTTAGCTATGCTGAATATTAACAGGATATTTAACTGTGGGGGCATTATAGCTGTTCTCACCAGATATTCACACACATTTTTTCTTGATCTTTTGTCTCCCTGAGATATTTACCATCACCAGATGAGATGATGATGAAAGGGTAACTTCTCTTCAGTCTCAGTCCTTGCCACTATATAACTAACTAGGAGGAAAACAAGAGTATGCTGGGGTGACAAACTTTACCTGTGGGAAAAGGACCTGCTTTCTTGCAGTTACCCTACTGTGACTGGTATGTCACACATGAGCCAGTGTGACAAGATTTGGAATTAGCACTGAATAGAAAAGTGCTGTATTACATGTTTTATAAATTTTGAAATAATAACTCATGTTGTACACTTGGAAACATTAGGCCAAAAAGCTGCTGAAAAATGTTCTTGTTGCAGATTGAATATGGAGTCAAGGCCTGCCTGTGTACAATTTAAGGGGTTCTTTTTATTTTGATTTAATTATGTAAATGTTTGGTAGATTTTTCAACAGTTCACAAGTGTCATCTTTGTGCTAGTTTGCATACAAGTGACCAACTGCTTCATATAGACTAATGACTTATCAAAGAGTTAAGTAAAAAGGACTTGTTTTCATAAGTATTTCACTAATGTATTACTGGCACAATGGCCCAGTACAGCAACAAACTATTCATCTGGATGAGGTTTGTTTCATGATGAAGCCCCTTTGAAAATATTTTGGGTTAAACAATTTTCTTATAAACAATTTCAGTTAATTTGCAGGGATCTACATTTAGTTGTTGGACAATAAGGCTTTAGGTTTATTTTGTATCTTATGGTGATAAAACATTAAGTGAATATTACTTAAATTGCTTAGTTGGTGTAAGGGATTAAGATAGTTTCAGGTTCCATGGATTTATCTTAGCATATGGATAGCTTTCTTTGAAAGATTATAATCAGATTAATATAGTATTTTGTAAAAAAAAAAAGCTACTCTGAGTTATGTGGACATAAATTTGCTCAAACTTTTGTTACAATCCCATTAGCAACCGGGTAACTTTTAAAAAGAGGAAGTCAAATTCCCAGTTATTACTGAATGAATAACGCCACAAGATTTCAAGTTTTAAACAAAAAACATTACTGTACAAGAATTAAGCAAAGCAAAACACTACTAACCTAACACTACAATTTTGAAACAATTATATTTTAAACTTAAAATCTTAACAGAACATGAAGTCGTATACTTCAAACTCTAAATCGCAACAAAACGCTCCTATTTAGCTGTTACTTCTATCCCAAGAATTTCCCTACAGGATCTTGGCGGTTTGTTCACTTCTACTGGGACCAATCCAAAGTGTACCGCAGCTCTTAGGAATTCACTTTGATTTCCTTAATTTCTTAGCTATCTTTTGAGGTATCAGATCTCCTGGATCTGGGCTTCCCAGCTTGAATGTGGGCCTGCCTCAAAACAGAAGCATCCCTGATTTCTGATGGCCTCTTTTCCACTGAGTCTAACTGGCTTCCAAAAGCCGACTGCTTGTCTGAAGCGAACAGCTTTCCAAAGACTCACTGCTTGTCCAAAAGCCAACTGACTGACTGTGTAAGTAAGCACACAGATCAAAAACCCAACAGGCACCCCTGCATCACCTATTCCCATAGCAATGGGGTACACAAGATGTCCTAGATAGCAATTTAAACTTCTTTACAACTCCAAATCTTCTCTTTGTTCTGGAAAATCATATGAATAATTTAAACCCCTGACTGAGACAGCTAAAGACACATTGTCTCCATCAAGAAGTTCAGAGAAGTTCCCATTGTGTAGGGTATTCACTCTTCCCATTATGACCTTTTATAAATAAATGACAGTCACCCTTTGATTTGTAACCACCCTAGGTTTGTTTGCCAGCTTCTCAAACTAGGTATTTTCATTTGTCTTGCATCAAAACAAATTCAATTCTCAAATTAAAGGTTACCTCTAGAAAATTAATACAAACCATGAACCAGGCAATCGTAACACTTTTCAAAATTAACAGTAGTGCAGGCTGGTGAAAGGATAGACAGTGACATAATTATTGAATAGCATGTCATAGATTATATAAATATTTTAGTAATCCATTATGTAAATTGTTGAAAGTGGAATGTTCAAATTACTATTGATATTTAAGTTGTATTTTGCCTCTCACAAATGGTTTAAAACTTGCTGTATTTTTACTTCTTGGCAGGCAATATCCGATTCACTGGACTTTTGTATAGGTTTTAGAGGTTCCGAGTCTTTGTTAATATGACTGGAGTATACACTATCATTGTGATCCATTGTAATATGAATTGATTAATATGCAGACTTCAACTTGTGAATATAGTTCGGTTGGTTCTAATGCTCAAATACATATAATTAAAAATAATTCTGCAGTTCAAGTTTCCACAGGGAAATCATGAATATGCCTTTCTTAGATTAAAATTTATAGTTTCTTTGTTCCTAATGCTACTGCAAAATGGGATGGAAGAGCGTTTTCTTTGAACTCTCAATGAAGAAGTTTTTAGTTGCCAAGAAGTAAAGTTTCTTGTTCAAGAAAAAGTGAAAAATGTTGATCATAGGCAATTTAATGTGTCTATACATTGAGGAAATGGCTGATCCTCACTTTATATGGATTTAGAATTGAGAATACAAGTGACCAAAAATCTGGACTTGATAGAATATTTAGGCACAACAAGTCGTATTGTCGTAAACTCTGAATATATTCTGTTTTCCCTGATCAAAGCCTGCACTTTAACAAGATCAGTGTTAAAATGAAAGATCTACAATTGATGCTGTGTTAGCAAATCTAGTTTGTGTTTTACTGTGTGGCTCCTGAATGCTCAGTTACTCTTGATCTTTAGGTTATCTCCCACAGCATTACAGTGCAGAACTGTACATTTTACATTGTTTTGTTGGATCTTCTAAAAGTTGAATGCAAACAGATCTGCTACTGTCATTCATTTAGGAAAGAGGGGCTGAAAAGAGCCAAATAACATCAGCTATTGGCACAAAGCTCTAGGCTGAATGGAAAGATTGTCAGAGAACATTTTGATCAAAGAATTAAATAAGATCCACCAGCTATCAGCGTTGCAACAATAATAATTTAATATGGAGAATATATTACAATTTGGGAACGAGAGAGAGAGAGAGAATATATTCTTAAATTTAAGATAGTGATGGGGGTAGGTGCTAATAATTAAATTGAGTATCAGACTTCAGAAGAAAATGATAGAGAAGTGAGGATTAAAGAAAACAATTGGAACAGTGTGACAATTACGAAGAAATTATAAGTGATTAAATGAAAATGTGCACAACTGAACAGTGGCCACATAGGGAGCTACAAACAGCATAAGGAACAAATGAAACAAAATGAGGATTGGAAAGAAGATAAAGCTGGATATATAATATGTATGAAGAGCTCTAAATTAGCCTTTCATACATAATTTCAGCTTTCAAAATAGTAAGCTGCCAAAAGAATCCCACTAAAATTATCTGCTTGGGGCTGTGTCTGCTAATTACTATGAACTGTAATTAGGAATCACAGAACACGTGTTGAATTCATTAAATGGAGGGAGGCAATGTTTTTATTTTGCAAGCATAGGGTGATATTTTGAAGATTTTTTTTAGTGATGTAGCTAAGGAATTTTAGGATTTCTCAAAAATCACCATGGATGAGATTTAAACTCTGCAGAGAGATGCAGAGGTGAAATTTGTCTTGAGTGTAGGGAGAACAGGTGATAACAGATTGCTGGCCTGTTTTACACTTTGCCCGATCTTCTTTTCCATTGAAGTCAATTTTTTCAAATGATGTGGCTATTAGACAGGGGTGTGTGAAGGCAGTTGTCATTTGTGCTGTTTATTTCCCCACAAACTGTTGTACTATATTTTCAAAATTTAAGGTTTAACTCCACTTGGGTTTTACATCTCTTAATTTTTACATTCATATTCATGAATTGTGATTTAGTGATGGCTGACCCTCAGTTAGTTAACAAATCCATATTCTGTTTTGTACTTGGCTTGTTTACATCAGGTGTTCTAATAAATATTTTGTATCTTAGCGTCATTTGAAAAATAATGCAAAAGCATGTAATTTGGAAATTACATGCTATAACAGAAGCAGAACTCCATCCAGATTCATTTAATAAAATTCCTATAGTACTATTTTCTTGCAAAAATTTAGACAGGTATAACATTGTGAACTTGAGCTGTAATGCTGTTCAAGAACATTTATGTTGCGCATTTAATGTATTAAGAACATCCCAAGGCTTTTAACGGGAGCGATATGAATTAAAATATTTTTGACACTGAGTCACAGAAGGAGAAATCAGGAAAGATGATCAAAAGCTTGGTGAGGTAGGTTTTAAGGAGCATTTTGCGCAGGAATGGTAGAACAAAATAAAGAAGTACCATCTGCAGTTAATTACGTGTTGATTGCAGTAGAAACTCTCTCCTGTCCGTATAACATTGGACAAGTGAGAGTTGACAGATGTATTGTCTAAAAGAAATCTCTAATGGCTGAGTAGTCAAAGTAACTTTGGTTCTGCAGGGCACAAGCTAGTTCTTCTTTGTGCAGATGCAGAGACCTCATCCTAAGGTTAATCTGCTTGTGCCTCAGCAAAACATCTCTTGGGTATATGAGATCAGGGGGGGTTATGAAGTGTTGATCATCAAATGATTCAATATTTATACTCCATCGTATCTTTAATGTGACTTGATTGACAGCTCTGTACTAGGAGCAACCAGGAGACAGCAACCCACTGGTTATTACCCCTCTGGGGTGGATGTACAAGAACCTTTTGAATTATAGTATCATAGAACAATACAGAACAGAAGAAGGCCATTCAGCCCATTGTGCCTGTCCGGATCTTTGAAAGAGTTATCCAGTTAATCCCTCTTCCGTGTTATTTCCATAGCCGTGCACATTTTCCCCCTTCAAGTATTTATCCAATTTGTTTGTGAAAGTCATTATTGAAACTGCATTCTTGTAGGCATTCCAGATTATAACAACTCGCTGTGTAAATTTGTTTTTCCTTATGTCGCCACTGTTTATTTTTTGCCAATTACCTTAAATCTTTGTGCTCTGGTTGTTGACCCTTCTGCCACTGGAAACAGTTTCTCCTTATTTACTGTATCTAAACCTTTCATGATTTTCAACACCTCTATCAAATCTCCCCTTAACCTTCTCTGCTCGAAGGAGAACAACCCCAGTTTCTGTAGTCTCTCCATGTAACTGAAATCTTTCATCCTTGATACCATTCTAGTAAGTTCCTTCTGCAACCTCTCAAAGGACTAGACATCCTTCCTGAAGTGTGGTGCCAAGAAGGGGCCACACTCCTCCAGCTGGACCCTAAACATTGTTTTCTAAAGGTTTAGCATAACTTCCTTGCCTTTGTATTCTATGACTCAATTTTAAAACCAAGTATTCCATAGACCTTTTTAAATGCCCTCTCAACTTGTCCTACCACGTTCAAAGACTTCTGTACGTACACCCCCAGGTCTCTCTGTTGCTGCACCTCCTTTAAAATTGTACCATTTAGTTCATGTTTTCTCTCCTCGTTTTTCCTGCCAAAATTAAGCAGTTCATGCTATAATGTTGGCTGCCCAATAGTCAGTCCCATTTCAGTCAAAGGAATTGAATATCAGGCAAGGTCTGAAACACTCAGTCGATCCATTTGCATTGCAGCATAAGACAATCTCCACCCACAAGTGTTTAAACAGCGCCCCCTGGTGGTCCACCTTATTGGGCCATTATTTTCAACCATATAATCAGGGTGAGGTCCCATTTCATCCCACTGAAATCAGTCGGCGAAACACAAACTTCCCTCTGTCCACAAACTGCCTTGAGGCTCTAGTTAGGGAAAATGAATTATTAAAAACAAATTATCTTTTTGTATTTTAATCGATAAAGGAAAACGTGTTATTACAACTTGATGCTTGAAAAATATCTTTTCATACTTCAAGGGCTACAGATGTTGTATGTTAAAGTTAATTTAAATCTTAATACTTTTAATCTGTTATAACAGTAATTGGAAATAGTTATTGGGAATAAGCTGTCGTACACTGTTCCATAAACAACACATCATGTTGCATATGTTCTGTGGATAGCTTGATTTTTCCATTGTATGTTTTATCCTTAATATGTTGTCTTTTCGTAATTATAACTACTGCCTTACATATTATGATCGTATTAGCAACAGTCAGATACCTTTATAAGTAAAATAACATTCTTAGTAGCTGCAAGAATATTTGAATCGTATGGGTGATCACAAAAGTTCAATAGTAAATATTTGAATAATCTAATTTTGAATGCATTTGAATCCTAAAGTGTGTATGCATCATTCTTGGTAAATGAGCCTTATTAGACTGTTAATTAGAGCTTTGGCAGTGGTAAGCACCTCAGAATGCAGGATGCTCCTGCACAAGAAAATCATTCTGGAATGCTTCTTAACTTAAAACAAATGTTCTTAGTATGCTTAAGTAATGAAGTCCTTGATAAGTCAACTGGGATCAAAGCATAGTCACACAAAGAACTTCTGATCATCAGGTATTTGTTCCTCATCTATCATTTTATGGGGACCAATATTTCTGTCCAAAAATTTAGTTTTTTTTTAAATGCATAAAATACATGTCAATACATAATGCTTGTTTTAGTTCTGATTCTGGTGGAAACAGTTTGTATTGACGGTATGTTTTGAAACACTCTTCCATTATTCACCAGCATTTATGCATAGAGGGTTGGAATCTTGAACCTTTTGTATACAAATCAGAAACCATTGTAGTTTTTCAGGGGTTGCTATTCCAAATATAAGGAGTAGCTAATTATGATTTTAATCTTCTAACATTAGAGGGCAGTAACTTTTAGACTTTGATATTGCTGTCTACTGAGACTTAGCTGAAAACCTGTTTTGTCGTTATGTATATGAATGCTCTAACTGCCAGATAGATTTTTTTTTTAATAAAAGGACTGACACGGTTTCAACATGAATTTTTACATTCTGAGATAAACTTGTGGTTCCACAATCAGTACTTGTACAGCAATATTTGCAATCCTGCGAGGTGAAATCTAATTGTTTAATGTAAATAAAGTGAATTATTGTATGAGAAAAAGAAAAAAAAATCATATCTGGCTTTAATCTCATGAATGCTGAATTGTAAAAGTTAATTGTTGGAAGTTCAGCTTTTAAAAATGCAAGTTAACTGTAAGCTTGGTCAACTAAAGCATTGGTTTAGTGAAACACCACTTAACATAAATCTGTTCTGACATCCTATTCAAGTTTTTTGTCTCATTCAAAATAACTGTGGCATACCATCAATTAATTCATGGAATGCTAAAGCTTGTACAACAGGGACACATTTAGATAGATTTAAATACAACAGTGGCTTATTCAGATAGATTCAAATACAACAGCGGCTTATTCAGATAGATTCAAATAAGGGAATATTTAGACATATTTAAATATGTTTTATGTGCATTAGTCCATGTATTTATTTAAGGAATAGCTGATGGATAAAGTTGTTGAGCAAATCTCAGCTGTTTCTTCTCAGCCAGACCATATGATACATCTCGCTTGCAAGTATCCATCATTTGTACTGCTGGAATCAGCAAGTTATGATGTGTATTTCTGTTTGTTGATGTGCACTTCAGGCTATTCATTTGCACCTGTTTACTTTGGTAGTGCCAGACAAAAAGCAGTACTTGCTTCAAACTAAATGTATGGAAGGAGCTGCAGCATCAAGCATCACACCAGAGCAAAACTTTTTTTTTTAATGAGAATGTTTTTAGTCAACTATAAGGATGTGGAAATTCATTGATCAAGCTTCTGCAGGGTGTCAGCAGTATGACAACTTTGGATTATGGAATTTAAAATCAGAGAAATATAAATTATTTGATAGCTTTCCCCATATACTGGCATAACTTCTTGTAAATCACTGATCACAATTAACTGAGTGCAGGTAATTTCACTACATTTTCAATGCATTCAAAGGAAAAGCAGAGAACCAAAGAACTTTCCTTCATTTAAAAGTCTTGCAGTACGTTTTGAAATTGTAATTTTGAAACATTTTTCATTATAGTGTTAAAATTTGTCTTTGGTCCTGCTACAAACTCTGTTCATTAACTACCAACTCCCTCCCTATCCCTGGCACCTGACTGAGGCTGACCTATACCACAGCCTTGGTACCATATTTGACCCAAAGATGAGCTTCTGGCCACGTATCTGTTTCATCACTAAGTCCCCCTGTTTCCACCCCCATGATATCACCCAACTCCCCCTGCTGCTTTGACCCTCATCCATTCCTTTGTTATCTCTAGACTTGTCTATTCCAATGCACTTCTGGCCATCCTCCCACATTGTTCCCTCTGTAAACCTTAAGATCATCCAAAATTCTGCTTCCTCTGTCCTTAATCACAGCAAGTCTGGTTTACCCAGCAGCCCTGTGCTCGCAGACCTACATTGGCTCTCAGTTAAGCAACACTGCAATTTTAAAATTCTCATCCTTGTTTTCAAATCCCTCCGTGGCCTCACCCCTCCCTATCTCTGACCTCCGATCTTCTCGGGCCTCACAGCCGTCTCCAAAATATCTGCACCCTTCTTATTCTGGCCTTGAGCATCACCGATTGTAATAAGCTCTGGAATTCCTCCTAAACCTGTTCGCTTCTCTACCTCCTTTTAAGGTGCTCCTTAAAACCTCTTTGACCAAACTGCTCTAATGTCGCCATATGTGGCATGGTGTCAAGCTTTACTTTATAATGCTCCTGTGAAGCGCATTAGGACATTTTATTATATTAAAGGCGCTATGATAAATATAGTGAGGAGTGGAGTGTAAGCAAGCATGCCAGGAGCAGCACCAGGCATACCTTAAAAAAAAAAGAGATGCTAACCTGGTGAAACTACAACACAGGACTACATGCATGCTAAACTGCAGAAACAGCAAGATAAGACAGAGCTAAGTGATCCTTGCCACTTCCAGTTGTGAATAGTGGTGGGCAATTAAACAACTAAATGGAGGGGGAGGCTCCAAAAATATCCCCATCCCCAATGATGGTGGAGCCCAGCATGCCAGTGCAAAAGCCAAGGCTGAAGAATTTGCAACCACCTTCAGCCAGAAATGCCGAACAGATGATCCATCTCTGCCTCCTCCTGAGGTCCTTACCATCATGGATGCCAGTCTTCAGCCAATTCGATTCACTCCATGTGATATCAAGAAACAGTTGAAGGCACTGGATACTGCAACGCTATGGGTCCTGACAACATCCCCGCTGTAGTACTGAAGACTGTGCTCCAGAACTAGCCATGCCCTTAGCTAAGCCATTCCAGTACAGCTACAACACTGGCATCTACCCGACAATGTGGAAAATTGCCCAGGTATGTCCTGCCCACAAAAAGCAGGACAAATCCAATCCAGTCAATTATCGCCCCATCAGTCTACTCCCAATCATCAGCGAAGTGATGGAAGGTGTCGTCGACAGTGCTGTCAAGCGGCATTTACTTAGCAACAACCTGCTCACCGATGCTTAGTTGGTTTCTGCCAGGGCCACTCAGCTCCAGACCTCATTACAGCCTTGGTCCAAACATGAATAAAAGAACTGAACTCAAGATGAGGTGAGTGTGCCTGCCATTGATATAAAGGCAGAATTTGACCGAGTGTGACATCAAGGAGACCTAGCAAAATTGAAGTAAATGGGAATCAAGGGGAAAACCTAGCACAAAGGAAGATGGTTGTGGTTATGGTTGTTGGGATATGGGCAGATGAATGTGAAATCCTGATGTTGCCATCTGTCACTCACTGCTCTGCCACAGGCTGATATGTGGCCTCCCTTCACCACCCCCCGCACTACCTATCCAGAGCCACCAATCAGTAAAATAAGTTGATATGACAAGAACTTCCCCTTTTCCGCACTCACATTGCTGTTAGAAATCCTATAAAAAGTTACACCTTGTTCGATCAGGTGTAACTGGGTTTTCAACGGCGATCTGAGTAATGACTATTGCTGAACAACAGACTTGGCCCTGAAAAAATACATTTTTTTAATCTATGGAGTGCTGTTAAATCCCTCTGTTACATTAGTACTAGATTTTTAAAAACTTTTTTTTACATTTTTTTAAGTTTTCTTATATTTCAGCTTTCTACCTTCACCCCATATGCATATCCTAATCTTTGTTTTGCAGTTTGTAATTTTTTTAGAATTGATTTGATTAATAGTGCTTTTCATATCCTGAATTGCTGTCTGTGAGAATTCTTTAATGTGATTGGTTGCCTAGACAGATTGACATCGCCAATTGAGTCTCTCCCTCTCCACCCATGCAGTAAGTGAATTGGACGTAAGTGAGAGTGGAGGTTTGAGTGGAAGGGAATGTAAATGAGGGGCAGTGGAGCAAACGTGGGTTTTGTGGGTAGTTCGGGTGGGGGTGGTAGACACAGTGCGATGGGTGGGGGAGGTGATTGGAGCAAGTGGACTGTATAAAGGGGAGACAGCAGTGGGAAGCTGAATGGGTAAAAGACCCAATATGATTGAGTGATTGGGATAAGGCAAGAGAAAAGAGGAAAGCGATCAGATGGAAGCACCCGATGAAGAAGGCTGCATTTTTCTTGCACTTTCCACTAAAAAGTGGAGTTTCCGCTCTTCGTGATTCCCTTCCCCAACACACCACCATGTTGCATATCGCCCTGTCCCATCCGAAACAAATGAAGAAAGAGACAGAAGCAGAGTAGTTCAGGGAGACAAGGAAAAGGAAGAGATGGGGACAGAGGGAACTGCAGAGAAACACAGAAAAAAAGGGGCGACAAAAGAAAAGGTAACACAAAAGTGAACTGAGACAGAGAAGAGAGAAAATAGTTAATTTTAGATGCAAAGCACCTTTTGGAAAACAGCCTGCTGCCTGCAAAGCCCTGCTGGTGGCACAGGCCCAAGGACAGTTCTGCCTGTAAGATTCTGTGACTTACTGTGACCAATGCCACATTGAATCAGAAGTTACACTGCACTGAGGAGGGTACAAGAGCCATCTGTTCCAATTGTTGACTCCTATCTTTTGACCCTTACGTCCTACTGGTTGCCAGCTTCAGCCTGGTCATTGTCATTTGGACTGTGCTGAGAAGGGATGAAAGGCCCCTTCTCAGTCCCAATGTAAATTAAGCCTGTGGCCACAAAACATATGTGCAAACAGTTTCGGTTGTTACCATCCATCGTTTCTCAGAATATCTGTTATTTAGGGGTGAAATTTAGGGGTGCTGGGGTGAAATTGGGCTTGGTTGCACCCTTTTTTGGCGCTGTGAGTGCTTTTAGGGTTCCAGTGGCATCCACGGTGCATGCACACACTTCTGACATGAACTGCAGTGGTGCCATCTTGGTAAAGGGGTTAGAGCACAGGTGGACTTACATCTATCAGAAGTATACAGAACAGGCAGATCATGGCATCAATCAACATGCAATCATGATCTGATGCCAGGACTGCTACTGGAGCTCCATATTTTAGCTGATCCCCTCTCTTAAGCTCGTACATATAAGCACATATTAAGCAGCATGAAGGACCCCCTGCCAAATATTTACAGGTTAGTTGCTGATTTTTGTTCTGGTTGTTGCTACAATTCTGCATGTTTTTGGTGCTTTCCATAGTTGTTTCAAGTCTCAAAAGTCTACAGGGAGTGGTGGCAGGTAATGAAGTAATTTTTGCTGACTTCAAGGCTTCTGCACAAATCAGTTGCTCCCAATAGTAGGCTTACCTCTTGGCAGCGAAGGTGACCGAAGCTGTGCTTCTGGCACCCTCCAGGCTGGTGCTGCAGATATTAGCAACATCTTGCAGTTTGCAGTCCACTATCACAAAAGGGAGGTCACTGAGTGTCAACTATTGAAAGAAAAATAACTTTATTTCATTCCCTCTTGCCAGGATGAAGCAGACAGAGAGAGCACAAAGGTTTGCAAAGTTTGCAGTCTTCCCCTAGTGCAGGGTGCTGTTGACTGCGCACACATTGCTTTGCAGGTGCCGCATGTCAACTCTGTCATGTACAGGAACTAAAAGGGATTCCACTCCGTCAATGTGCAACTGGTTTGTGACAATTGGCAGCACAGCATGCAGGTCAATCCAGTATCTACGCAGCAGTCATGATGCACAGTCCACTGTGTCAGCTGTACTTTAGCCACTACAGCAAACCAAATGGTGACTGCTGGTCGACAAGGGATATCCGCTGGCAACATGGCTCATGACTCTGGTTCGCAATCCACGTACATGTATGCAACATGCATACAGTGGGAGCCGTGCTGCCACAAGAAATATGATAGAGCAGACCAGTGGCATTCCGATTCAATGATTCTGCTGGCTGGACTGTTCTGGAGGTGCCCTGCAGTACTCTGCTGAGTAGGTCTCAAAATTTGTGTTGGAATGTTACTTGCTGCATAACCTTGCCACCTTGAGGGAACAACCCTTGCCATCACCTATCAGACATTAAGCTGAGGAGGATGAGGAGGAGAAGAAGGTAGAAAAGGAAGGGAAGCTGCAACCGAGTCAGCCCCTTTCTGCCTGGCCTGTACCTGAAGAACTAATTCAAGTGTGATACCAGTACCTCAACCCAAATTCCCCATTTGCCAACAGTGCCACACTACTTAGCTTTCCTCTGTCACTGACCATCACATCGCCCTCTTGGCCATAATGCAAAAATAAAGGCCAACACAAAATTTACACTCCAAACTAAATTTATAACTTAAATCAGGCCATATTGCATATGGAATGAAACTAATCACCCTTCTACATTCCCTTATTATCTGTGTTCTGTGTGCCTTTGTCGGTCCTGGTATTCTTATGAAGTGCTACCCTAGTGGCAACAACATGGCTCGTGGAAGGCTGCTGGCTTTCAGTGGAGGCGACTGCAGATGGCCTTGGAGGATGACGTCAAGCAGCTCTGGGCCTAAAAGGCGTGGCTTCAGCAGTCTGGCTGGCTGACAGGAAACAGCAAGAGCATTAACAGACTGGCAGCAGTGGGATCACCAATGCTGTCATCCAGAGAATGTACATTTCCTGAAAGAATTGCAGGCTAGGTTTAAGCAGTGCAGCCTAGCTTTAAGTAGTGCCAGCAAGTAATGATATTAGACCTCCTGCTGATGCGTGCAGCCAATAGACAGTCCGGGTAGTAAAGGCCTGCTACCCGACCTGAACCCGACGGGACCCGACGACGTGTCGGGTTTGGGTCGGGTTGCTCTGCCAGGTCCGGCTTTTGGGCTCGGGTCAGGTCGGGCCGTGTCCGGGCCGGACACACACAGTACTTCACAATACTCCACAGACTCTTGAGTCTGCGCAGTGAGCAAGTGCGTGTCTCTATGACGTCATCGTGCTCATGCTGCAGCAGTGCAGATTCCTTCCATTCCATCTGTCCAAAAGTGGTAAGTACAGTGAGTGCACTATGGTCGGGTCGGGGTCAGGTCGGGTTAGGCGCGGGAAAACATGGAAGGACTCGGGCCCGGGTCCAATGTGGTTCTGTCGGGTTCGGGTCGTTTTTTTTTTCCGGACCCAAGCAGGCATCATGTTGTTAAGCAGGCAGCACATTGAACAGGTATAAGGTAATCGTACATTGCGATTCCATTGCCCATTTTCAGGGGCTATCCAATCTAGCCCTTGCTATCTCCAAACTAGGCCATAATTCTTTACATAAATCCTTTTATGAATTCTGACTTTCTTCTTAAATTGCCCTAAACTTTGCATGTCCACCTTTTGTCTTGTTTAACTTGCAGAATCCTAACCTAATCTAAAACTATGTTAGTCCCTATCACACAGATTAAATTCTCAAAGTACATATATTAATACTGACCTCTGTAGTGTTAAGCTATTTTCTCATTTCTTACCTGATGCTCTATCAAATCATACCCACTATACCCCTTTCATTTCTGCACTTCCTCCTTTACTGTAGTCCTCTATGCTAACTATCCACTGATGCCCTGCACTTAGGCCAAATTGTTAATCTATTATATTATTTGCTATCTTACACTTGGGTCTCGATAACCCTGTAAACTAGAGTCCTGATGGATATTGTGACTCTAGCAAGACCAGCTGCAGAAGGCTTACTGCTCCTTGTAAGCTAATAAAATTTCAGCAGTAACCAGGACATACTTGAAGGTACCTAAGCCTTATCTCTGCCAATTTATGCCTAAACCCCTTGGACATAAGTAAGTGGGTGCCTCCCTCTGGGGAAAGAGTGTGCACTCTGTGTGAAGCAAACATATCTTACACGTGTAGATTTCTCATTAGTTTGGTTTGGAGACTTTTCCTATGGTAATAAGTTTCCATGTGCACCAGACAGTCAGTTGCTGGAAAAAAAGTCCTTTGTAATCTCCTTTTCATCTCCATGCTCTCCTATACTAAGTGGCATAGATGGATTCGGAGATGGATGACTTTATTGCTGCCATTAGTTCACTTTTGGAGGGTCCACGACTTTTAACCTTGGCTAAAATAGTTCCTATTATTCAAGTGCTCTGGCAGGTATTCAGTTTTAAAGAGCAGCTACTTTTCATAAACTATTGAGACTGTGATTAGAATCCAAGTTTTCCTGTATGATCCTGGATGATCGGAACTACCATTAAACCTTGCTGCAAAAAGGATTTTTATTACAAATTTCATATTTGCTATTCTGCATATGTTTTTTTTTACATCTTGTAATTTATAATGGACTCAATAGGCCGAATGGCCGCCTTCTGTGCCATTATAACACTATAATATTTTAAAGTCAATAGTATTCAGGACTGTTTTCTTCTTTCTGTTCGCATTGGAGTACAAAAACTATAGTCTACATATGCCATTTTCAGTTTGTGAAGTATACAATTACCCAAGTTGAAAATGATTTTCTTCCTTTTACAGGTCCCTGGTGATTTAAGTCAAACCTCCGAGGA
Organism: Heterodontus francisci; assembly: GCF_036365525.1. Taxonomy (NCBI): domain Eukaryota; kingdom Metazoa; phylum Chordata; class Chondrichthyes; order Heterodontiformes; family Heterodontidae; genus Heterodontus; species Heterodontus francisci. The sequence goes on from NC_090394.1 coordinate 56,702,853, forward strand.
CCAAAGTTTGTCAGATTTTGAAATGTAAGTTGGCTCTGTCTTGACTTATAATCCTTATAACTCTTTTTCATTGAAATAATTGTGAAAAAATTAAGGTAGTTTGATAAAATGTTATCTTGCCATGGAGCAACCTACATCTTAACCTTCAGTATAAGTTTTGTTTTTGCATTAATTTTGGTGTTCCAGTGATAAAGAATAATCAAGTACTAGAGAATAGATTGTTTTGTCTTAATTAACATTGGGCGGCACAGTGGTTAGCACCGCAGCCTCACAGCTCCAGCGACCTGGGTTCAGTTCTGAGTACTGCCTGTGCGGAGTTTGCAAGTTCTCCCTGTGTCTGTGTGGGTTTCCGCCGGGTGCTCCGGTTTCCTCCCACAGCCAAAAACTTGCAGGTTGATAGGTAAATTGGCCATTGTAAATTGCCCCTAGTGGAGGTAGGTGGTAGGAGAATGGTGGGGATGTGGTAGAGAATATGGGGTTAATGTAGGGTTAGTATAAATGGGTGGTTGTTGGTCAGCACAGACTCGGTGGGCCGAAGGGCCTGTTTCAGTGCTGTATCTTAAAATAAAAAAAATAAAACCAGTTATCTGAAGTGTGCTAGCTAAAATGGGTCCCACTGGTATTTTGATCCTCACTGTCTCAAGGATGCACCACTGTTTGGAATTGGAAACTTTTTAGATATATACATTGAAGAGTTTCAACAGAGTAGTTGAGCTTCAAGCTTTGTTGTTACAGGACAGCAAAATTTTTGTTATACAGTGAAAGTAGTGGTTGTCAGGGGAAGGAGGCTATGGCTTAGTGAGATTAATAGTGTGATTGGTGGGTAGTCAAAAAAGCCATGGGAATATGGGGCTAGGGGCAGTAGCAGTTGTCATTGACTGGGGTGGGACATGGAAACTGACTGCTCAGTTTTAAAGCACAAAGAATTGATCAAAGCTTTGCACCTCCAAGATTTCATTACAGTCCTCATTGCGCCCTACTGACTTATTTGTGTTAAGTTCTGTGAACCACAGAGATCTAAAGGCCTGCGAATTTCTTCAACATTTGGACTGATATGGTCACGCAGTATCTTTCTTCATTTCGCTGTTACCAAGAAATATTGTATAAAATAATGCACATGAAAGCAGCCAAAAGGATATCCAAAAATATTCATACCAGTTGTCCTTTTTGAAAGTTCATTTAAAAAAATTTTCTTGGAGTGTTGCCAGATTTTTGTTTTATCATTTACACCCAAGCATAACCATTTTATAGCAGATTTAAAGCAAACTTATGGTATAGCTGCAACAAAGTTCTGCTTCTTTATCAGTGTCATTGAACTACTTCTTTTGCATCAGTGCAAAGTGATTTTGGATGTGCATCAATGTAGAAGTGATTGCATACCTTGGAAGTGATGTTGGACTTCTGAGCACACTGACACCAAAAATGGGCACACACTAATTTCTACCCCATAGACTATACTTCATCAAATTCATTACTGCCTATGTTGTGTATGATGTAGAAAATGTAATGGGGGGTGGGGGGGTCGGGAGATTTTGGAGCAAGTTTATTTCATAGGAGAGTGAAGAGCTTATTTCAGGCATGGCAGGGCAGATATTCTACCCTCATTCCCCAGTTGATTTGCTTTGTGACATTAACAGTATAACTCAGATCTGCCAGTTGTATATCACAATATATAAATAGCACTGCAAGTGGTATATTGTGATCTGTATCTGTAACATAATGGCACACTATAATTTCTTATTAATAGAAAAGTAGCATTAAATTATGCAGTAAATTTTATTAGTATTTACAAATTTGGTGATCAATTGCCTAGCATATCCCACAATGCTTTTTCTGTTTCAAGTGGAGTTCTGCTTTCAGTTCAGTTGCTTTTGTCATTATTTTCTTTTCTCAATATTAATTGAAGCGCATGTGTTGCAGCTCAGCATTGATTTTGCCTCAGTATTTCTTGACTGCAGTTATTTTAGGTAATTGCTGCCAATTTGCCAGCTTGTCAAGTTAAATAATTCAAGGTTTAAGCTTTTAATTTCAAAATCTGCTGGAAATCTTTTCATCAGCCAGAGTATTTTTGCAACTTGTCACGTTCTGATTGAATTCATTTTGGCGGAAGAACAGCTTGGCCATACCTCCCAGCATGCTGTTCTCTCTTTTTTGTCTGCTTTTTCATTCTTGTTTATTTGTTTTGTTTCTGTGTTCGTATCCTTAACTTTTTTTGTCATGTTTGTCTATCCTCTTACAGTTTTTTGCTCTATTTTCATTGTTCTGAGGATTTAATTATTTTAACAATGGTGGTCATTTATTCTTTCCTCAGTATAACACGTTATTTTCTGAAGCTGTTACTTGAGCCAAACTTTTATTAGTTTTCTTGGTTTATTCTGCAATGGATTTTATTTACGTTCCATCTTCATTCAAACTATTGGTGTTTGGATTTGTCACTACTTTCAATATTTGATTGACTGCTGGTCAAACGTATTACCCCAATCTACTTTCGTTTTTCAGGTAGTCAATCTGGCAAGCTGTAGAATTTGTTCACACCTGAGCATAAATTATAACTTTTTGATGTACATTACTGTTTTTAACTTCTTTATTCAGTATCAAAAGTGATGATTGACCTTTTATCTCCTAAGGTAACAAGTATCTTGGTTTTGTTAACAACCCATTTCTTAGAATAAGCTAAATTCAATTAAGTGTTAACGATGAAGAGACTTTTGTCAGTTTGAGAAGTAATTAATTAAGGCATACATCCAGCATTATCATACCTTTGATTGATTAAACAGTATTAGATAAGCTAATCTGCAATGTTTTTTCCCCATAAGATTGTCTACAAACTGATTTGCAGCAAGTATATATTTGTCTTCTTGTAAAATGTTATATTGTTCTCATTGTTGTGAGTTCCTCTTGCTGGTCTAACTCATTATTAGTCTGCCTGTAATTATCACATTGTGAGTCTCTATCCTATTTGCATTCCAGCTCCCTTTGCCTATCATCAGTTATAAAGCTTTGCTTTGAAGCCCATTGTATTGCATCTCAGTTGCAGCTCCGTTCTGCTCCGGCTCGTCACTTCAAATCTTGTCAGGAGTTCTTGTTTTGTATCTTGTTATTCACATCTTTTCATATTTAAAATCTTTATTCATAGCACTTGTCATATATCTCTTCATTTACATTGCAATGGCTTGTGACTCATGAAATTTTATTACATCAGCCTGATTGTATTATGTTGAGTTACATTAGTCTGAGCGATTTGCACCAATTTTCATTGTATCTGGTCAGATAACTGCAAGTACATTATTTCCCTTCTCATATAGGATTCTTGCAGTGCAACTGCATTGCATTATTTCTCACTATACTGGAGGCATTGGGCTGGATTTTACCTTAGGTGGACAGGAATTCACCACTAACGTAAAAGTTGGTGGCGAGCCCGCTTCCGCCTAGACTGGGGACTTCCATCTGCTTGAGGGAGGAGGTTCCGTCTCAGTGAGCTGCCAGCCAATCAGCGGGCTGGCAGTTCTTAGTCCCAGCAGCGCCACCGCTCCTGGTGGCTACTGCTGGGACTGCAAAACAGCCGACAACATGGCGCCAGGAGTGAAGATATGTTGGGCATGCCTCACCAGGGGGATCGGTCATGCCCTGGTGAAGCTAGGATGGTCATTTGGGGGGAAAGGGGAGGCGTCTTGGGTCCCGGGGGTGGGTTGGGAGGCGGGGGTGGCCCTTATTCAGGCACGCTGTGCCCGACTGCCATGGCACCCCCTCAGCGCATGGAAAAGCCGGCAGCTGTTGCTGGGTGGCCTTTCACTCCCTCGGCATGCCTGTTTGCCATGGGTAAAATACCCGTGGAGCCGAGTGAGGGTTCTTACGTGGCCATTAAGTGGCCACTTAAGGGGCTTGATTGGCCTCGGGCGGGCGGGCTGTTTTCCTTCCCCTGCCCGACTGCCGTAAAATTGGACGGAGGCGGGAGCTGTGTGGGGAGGCCTCCCCAAGCCTCCTGCTCAATTTTACACAGCCCCCACGCCACTACCCAACCTGCTGCGGCGGCGTAAAATTCAGCCCATTAGGTCAAGTACAATGTATAATTTTTCAAGGCATTGGATTGCATTCAATTCATCCAATTACACTGCTTTTCTCATTTTATAGAGCTTTTCTCGCCCAGTTGTATTGCATAAGATCATTTCTCATCCTATTGGATTGCTGCAATCCAAGTATTTTGCAAACATCACACTGTATTGGGTTGCATTGTAACCCTATTTATGGAGTTGCATTAACACTGGTGGATTGTCTCACTTCTCGCACTCTAGTCCTCAGGCACTGCATCCACTTATCTTAAAATCTGGCTGTTTCAGTGCTCATTACTTCTTACATAGTCTTATGGTGTCAAATTGTTTCCTTTCCTCCTCAAATTTGTGGGAAGATTCCCCGAATTTTACTCTTGTCCTTCTTTGATTCCTCCCTGTGCTATATGGATTGTAGCATAGAGACCAGGCAAATTATTCCCACATTACCTGTAGCTGTATCCAGCACTGCAGGTCAGGATTTTGTGGTTGTAATGGTGCAGCTGTCAGCATTCGCCATCATTACCCTGTGCGGCCAACAGCAACTTCTGGCATCCTCACATGCAGTCAAACGTGGAAATCCAAAAGTTGCTGTCACTGATTCCTTGCACCTCCACAGGGTGCGCTATTAGAAGTCCCTGCTGATGGCAATTTATAGAAATCCGTGAATTGATAAGAACTTCCCCTTTAATGACATAATATCACTGTTTAAAAAAACCCAAAATAGTTATGGCTTGTTAGTGAGGTGTAACTGAGTTTTTAATGGCTTACTAAGTGATAACTACAGCTAAGCAACCTCTCTAGCCCTAGAAAACTACTTTTATATTTGTTTAATGTCAAATCTTTTCATAATGATAAAAACTCCATGGCTTTTTAAAAGTTTATGATTTTCCAGTTTCTAATGTGTATGTCACAATCTTTATTTTATTCTCTGTAAAATTTATAAAAAGTGAAAGGTAATCATTGCATTGTACTTCTTGGTTAATATCTGGATAGGTGAAATCCACACCGCAAAGATCACTAGATCTTTGGGGGCAGTTTTCCTGGAGGACCATGGTGGCGCTGTCATTTCACCACTGACCGCATAATCGTGCAGAGTGCACAGTTTCAGCTCTTACAGTTTTCTTTTCCCTTCCTTTGGAAGATCACCTTGGGTCCACTCAGCGCCTCTCCAAAATAAGGCTGTGCTTGGCATGAAGAATCAAATGTATATCCCATCATTGAAACCGTTTTCTGAAAACAAAAGTGACGCATAGTTCAAAATATCACTACAGAATATTTAAGTTAGAATTATACAGTGGTACAACAATTTTGTTTAAAGATAATACTTCAGATGTAACTGAGATAAAATGAGCGTTAATTGCAGTTTTATCATCAGGAGTTATTTTACATTATCTGTGGGAAGACGCATATTATTCAGTGTGACTGTTAATATCCATCCTGAAGGATGTAACTGCTTTTCAAATCCATTTCTGTTCCTGCTGTGACAGAAGGACAACCCATCACATTCTGGAACTTTATTTCAATACTGACTTCATCTATCTCCAGCATCTCTCACAGCAGGGTTACGTTTTCTGTCAATCTCAGAAATCCTCCTTGCAATAAGTACCTTGTTGAACATATTTGGAAACAATGGATGCACTTAAGACAGCTGAAAAATTGCATGGATGGTACTTCAGGCAATGCTTCTGTTCAGAAATCATGAATATGGAATGCCTGCAAGCTGCTTTAAATGAAATGTTATGAGAAATGAACAGCAATTTTTACTACAAGCATGCTTATTTCGTTATAGATGAAGTGTGAACTATTGAAATTGGTCCACATTTGTGAGGTTTAAACTGTAGGATCCCCTGATGTTTGCTTCATTCATTGATTCCTTCCAAATCTTTAAATTTGTGATATGAAGATCCCTTATTCTTTTAACAGTTTTAACACTATTAGTAATATTTAGGCCTCTGACGTTATTGCATCTTCACAGAGTGTTTTAATATCAGCTGTGTAATGTGCAACATTTTTCATTACTTGCTGCAAGTGCCAAGTTAGAAATTTTGCAAGTAAATTAGTTTATGAATGAAGTGGGAAAAGCGTTGATGAGGCTGTGCTACCTTCCAGCTGCCATGCCACAGATCTTAGTCCTATTATTTAGAGGTTCTCTTAAATTGTTCTAAATGAACTGCATCCTTTGATTACTTTGCCTGTAACTTGTTTTGTAAATTCTACACTTTTCCTTGAAATTTACTGTGGATTACTTTGTGTCTGTCAGGGCTCACTGTGCACTGATAAATGTCTGGATTCCAACGGTGTTTCTTCGTGGACGAGCTGCTAATGCATTTCATGTCTACCAGGTATGAGTCAAAGATTCAAGGACTAAGCAAAGTGAAACGTTATATCTTCACTGTGCATATTGCTTGCCAAACCTATAAAATGTATCTTCATTTCATAATGCTATCTATTTGTGTCCCTTTTCCATCCCCCACCCTCCTTGAAAAACAAAATGTACTGAGTCCAAAATGTTGCATCTTGTTAGTACAAGAAGTTGTATGATGACAGTGGATGTAAGATAAACAATTTGGTTCATTAAGCTTCTGCTTCCACAGACCATATGCAATCTCTCCTTTCATGCATTCTACCTTATCTAATAAACCTCTGGAAGGAAAGTTATTTAAAAATACTTCCTGCATTCAGGAAGAAGGAAGAGTAATCATCCATATTCACGTCTGCACTGTACAGCCTTGACTTGCTGCTGTCCGCTGACCACTCAAGCTTTAGAACCACAATGTTACCTGGAGTTTGTTTATCTTAGACTATAGCCATCTATCATCTCCAATTCTGTTCATAAGATGTTTCTCCAGCTCCTAATTGTCACATTGGTTAATTTTAAACCCGTGTGCTTTACTGCTTAGTGAAGTCTTGCTAACATTTATATAATTTATGCTGATAGTATTTTTTAAGACAGGACTTGAATCATGTTCCCCTACGGTGATCTTTTCTCCTTTGGAAACAAGTTCACCGCTGTGAGTTTGCTACAAATTAGAGCTCAGAGACCTGGAAACATTTTATTGACTCTTTTCTGTGCTCTGTCCAATGCATTAGTGGCTATTTTATAGAATTATATACATTTTTATATAGAAGGTTGCCATTCAGCCCTTATCAGTGTTAGTGCTAGCTATTGGAGTTATCTACTTCAGTCTAGTTTCTCTGCTCTTTATCTGGACCTTTTAATATTATTCTTCAAATATTGGCACAGTGGCGCAGTGGTTAGCACCGCAGCCTCACAGCTCCAGGGACCCGGGTTCAATTCTGGGTACTGCCTGTGCGGAGTTTGCAAGTTCTCCCTGTGACCGCGTGGGTTTTCGCCGGGTGCTCCGGTTTCCTCCCACAGCCAAAGACTTGCAGGTGATAGGTAAATTGCCCATTGTAAATTGCCCCTAGTGTAGGCAGGTGGTAGGGAATATGGGATTACTGTAGGGTTAGTATAAATGGGTGGTGGTTGGTCAGCACAGACTCGGTGGGCCGAAGGGCCTGTTTCAGTGCTGTGTCTCTTAATAAATAATATTTGTCTAATCCCTTTGCCACATTTCAGCTTTTTTTGTTCACTAAAAATGACTTGTGACTGAAATGCATATGTTTTTTTAAATTGTGAACTCACAAATGGTTAAAATCCTCTTTATAGCCACTGAGACGAAGAGAGGATGGATATCTTAATGAGCCAGCTATCCTTTCTGTTTTCCACAACAACCAGGGACAATAAATAATTTGTTATCTCACTTCAGACTAGCGGTAGATTGTTCACTCAAGACCATATTCTTGGGTGCACAGCAGGGAGAATATAATTGGCCAATATTTCCAATGCGGCCTCGCCAGTGGTATGTAGAAAGTTAAAATGAAATACCTTTGAAATGGACCCTAGTATTTGATTTAGTTTTGTTGATAACCACTTAATATTAACTAGAGTGAATGATCAATAATTACGTACAAATCCTTTGACAGTTCTATCTTTGTAAATGGATATTTCTGCTGATCTTACTGTTGATTTAGTTTTGTTATTTTAGTTGTTGATTATTTTTCCAAATCCATTTCGATGAGCAATTGCCCCGTGACTAATTACTAGTGTCCTTGAGGGGAGACTCCTTTTGTATTCTGATGGGGTTCACACAATCCCACTGACCTTTTATAAAATAGGACTCTTTATTTATGTGCAAGTTTGCTGTTTTATGGAAGAGAAATTTGACTCTTTACAGTGTTGTTTGCTGTCCTCTTGGACAGTCTCATGCAACTTCATATCTGACAAATATTTTAATGGCATGATCTAGTGACTCGATCATTAATTTCAACTTAGAGGACTGCGGTCAAGACCGAAGCCTTGACTCTCTAATCACTCACGTACTCTTTCTCTGAATGGGAGAATGTAAAATTTACCAAGAGACGCTGACCAATATCAGTGGAAAATTCAGTTGCCTGAACTACATTACCCTGTTGGCTGACGGAGGATATTTTGGAAGTGGAAATTTGGAGAAAAGAATCAATAATGGAAGAAATTGTGAAAATGGTGGCAGATTTGAGATAAGGATTCCCTTAATACTGGTATATCTAAACTGCTTTTTCTCAGTAACTTGGGAAATCTTTAATGAATTTCTTGGGCCTCACTTTGCGACACCCATGTCATCGGCGAGGCCTTACAGATGCATTGATGAGATTTTCCATTCATTAATGTCAGTAGGCAGAAAATCATGGACAAAGCATTTGCGATCTGGTAAGCTTCAACAGCTTATATAAATGTTCAGTTTTCCTCTAAAAGATCCTTATGTGCATGCCCAGCTGTTATCTTATGTGAAAGATTATTTCCCTCATCACTAGTGACAGCCACTTTTTTTCAAATAATTCTTAAACTGGCTTTATTGTAGACTTGCGTTACTGCCAGGGTTTGAAAAATGAAGAGGTGGGTAGAAATGATGATGAGCTTTACTTAACTTAAATGGCAATGAGGTTCCTGTATTTAGGATTAGATTTAGTTCTCAGATGTGTGGTACGGACCATTGGCTTGTTTCTATGTAAGTTGTAACACCCAATTATGTTCTGTAACTTAATTGTTTTCAATCATTTTATGCATGCAAGCTTGAGATCCCTTGTTCCTGTGGAGTAACTGGGGAGAGGCAGGCCATCTAACGTATATTAGAGCAGCCAACATCTATATGAGGAGGGACATTAATGATCAATAAGAGTATAATAGATTGCTACCTTGAAGCTGAAAACACTCAGGCGCACCTGAGAGCACATAATTCAGCAACCGATGACTGTTCCTCAAGACCATATTTTGTGCACTTCAATTTTTTAAAATGATTGTCCAACAGCAACTTGAATTTATATTGTTGTTAAATGATTATAGTATGGAATTATTTTTATTTCCAGTAGAAGTAAATGGCAGTTTTAATAAAGCAAATTAGGCAAGGAAACCTTGTTGGCAATAATACTTGATGAGTGCCTAATTTGTCTGCTTGACATTGTTCTATCCATTATTTTAATGCATGTATTATTAAAAATCCTGTAATAAAAACAGAAAATGTTGGAAATATTCAGCAGGTCTGGCAGCATCTGTGGAGAGAGAAACAAAGTTATAGGGTTAAACCTTTAGGCCCCGATGGAGGCGGGCACAGAGGCAGGTGGGCACATAAATTCACTCCACTGGCCAGCATGCCGGTTTCGCAGCACCATGCCATCCCCAGGCCATTTTCCTAGAGGCAGGATTGGGGAGGGAATGCCATGGGGGCCACCTGCCTACAAGTGGCAGGTAGTCAATTCAGCTAGTTTGTTGCCCATTGAGGCCTATTGTTGGAGGCCAACTGGAAATTTCCAGTTGGTCTTCAGGTCCCTGGCGGCATTGGGGAACAATGTAGCTGCTTGGAGGTGGCCTTCTGGTAGCAGACCTCGGCGCTAATGGGGTAGCATTCTCGGCAGGCCTATGGAAAATTTCAAATTGAATGACAATGGGTGGAGTACTTTCCTTGAATGGATATATCAGGACAAAACCATTTGTGGAATTCTCACCACCTATTGTATGTGGTTCCTGGCTTCAACTGCATTTGCTGAGGGGATTTTTTGTGTTGAAGTTAAACAAAAGTTGGAGAGAGCACTTTCTCTCAATTACCTGAAAAGACAGCCTGCTGCTTCTTCTGCTTACTGGCCATTAGTTTACCAATTTGGGGAAAATTCACAGCCAGGTGACTGTTCTCTACACAGCATGGGCTTCTGACACCCCATTTGAGCCTCTTGGTGGAGTCCTGAAGCCCGCAGGGAAAATTCTGCCAAATATTTCAAGTCGATGACCTTTCTTTAGAACCATATTCTGCTGAAAGGTCATCGTCCTGAAATGTTAACTCTGTTTCTCTCTCCACAGGCCAGCTAAGTATTTCCAGCATTTTCTCTTTTTATTTCAGATTTCCAGCATTCACAGCATTTTCCTTTGTGTTACGCACAGAGATGAGGAAGAACCGAAACCCCAGTTCTTTACTGTCTGTAATCAGTGTGGCTTTTTGAAAAGGAAGATTGGTGTGTTTCTTAACCCCTGAGTGTGTGGCCAATTTGAATAACCAACTGTACACATTTCGTGTGTTGAAATAAAGAGGATTATTTTTACTCACACGTTCACCCCGAAAGTCTGACGCTACATCACTCACTCACCACACACACACACACGCGCACACTCGAGAAAGAAAGCCATTAAAGAGGATAGTGCACTTTTACAAATTACAAATGAAGGAATAGTTCCTAAGTCACGTGATTTGGCTCATCTTGAGGAAAAGGCATACGTTGCAGGCCCGGCGATGAAGGCGTTTTTACTCCTGAAGTGTAGTTGGGTGGATTCGATAGCTGGAGTCATACATCGAAGTTGTTGCAGGATTCTCTCGAAGGGGTGGATTTTCAGCAGGTCACAAAGTTCGTTGCTTATAGTCTTATTACTAGAAAGTCAGTTTTCTATACTGGTGGATTTGAAAAGGAACAGGCTTGGAGGCCTTCAGATGTAGTACTCTCCAGTTTTAAAGCATAGGTGTTTTGCCTTTGCTGCTGTCTCTGAAGCTGTCTCTCCCTGGCGCTTGGAGGAATAAGGTTTGTTAACTGCGATTAGTTTCGGTCAGGTGACCACCTGATCAATACTTCTGTTGTCCATCCAGAATGATTTGAATTTTGAAGCCATTACTACACAATGCGGTAATAAAAGTAAAATACTGCCGATGCTGGAAATCTGAAATAAAAACAAGAAATGCTGGAAATACTCAGCAGGTCTGGCAGCATCTGTGGAGACAGAAGCAGAGTTAACGTTTCAGGTCAGTGACCCTTCTTCAGAACTCTTCTGGGATTTTACACCCCATTAACTAAGTTTCTAAAGTCCCTTTCCCAACTTAATGATCTTTTATATAGGTGTGCATGTATATATGAAAACACATTAATGAACTGACCATAGGCAAAGCCATACAACTACTCCAACTTGTATTTATACAGCACCATAGCATAATAACATCCCAAGATGTTTCACAGAGGCATTATAAAATTAAATATGACATGGCAAATTTGCCAGTTTATTTTAGCAACCTGTAATATTTTATTGAACATCATATGTTTAATGCTTTTTGTTCATATTTAAAATATCTCTAACCCCTCAGAGATATTAGAGATATTGTTTAAATACATCAAAGGTTTAAAAAAACTTGAAAGATGATATACATCCAATTTTCAAATAGCAAGGGGCATGAATTCTTCATCTCCCTGTCAGTTACATGGCCAGTTAGGTGAAGACTAAAATCTTGCTTCGCCAAAGTTTGCACTTCAAACTTAATTAATCATTCACTCCGGTGGTCCTACATGTGCTAAGATACCAGTGTTGTTTATCCTGTTAATTAGGAAGTGTTTTATGTAATAAAAAACTTGCACAGAATTATTGCTTTTTAATTTTTACCCTTCCCAATACTGATTAATTTCCTTAATTGCAAATGCCTGCAATTCTTGGTGTCGGACGATCCTGAGGCTTAATTCAAGTACAGCTGACACAGCAGCTATGCAATTGACTGACTGACTGACTTATGACAAATGATATTGGCAATGATTTGACCCCTGTGTCTTCTACAGGTCCTCGCAATACCTGTTTGAAAAGTCAATCATGTATTCATGGCCTTTTCTTATGGTTAAGCATTTAAAAGAGTACAACATAGAAACATTTTAATGAAGCTAAATATTTGGCAACATTTGTTACATTGCCCTGGATTTTACAGTCAGCAAAGCAAGAGCACTTGCTGCTGACCTCGAAGAAAGCCTCGCTGAAAGATCTAGCAATCTCTGTGGCAAGATCTTTACCTCCACTCACTGTGCAGTGGATTGTAGCATTCTTTGATGGAGATTCCCAGCATGGAGCTGCAGTGATGCCATTAAGCTGTCCAAGCAACCAATCACATAAAAGAATTCACACAGACAGCCAACCAGGAAATGAAAAGCACTAATAATTAAATCACTTTTTAAAAATTTTACGAGGAACAAAATAAAGACTGGGAAATAGTATGGGGTGAAGTTAGAAGCTGAAATATCGTGAAAAAAACTTTTTAAAAATTGTTTTAAAAATTTGTTTAAAACAGCTAGTAATTAACCTTAATGCAGACATTTACCATCCCTCCACAAATATAAAGTTATTTTTTTCAAGGCCAGATGTGTTGCTCAACGATAGTCATTACTTAGATTGGCATTAAAAACCCTGATTGAACAAGCTGTGACTTTTTATGGGCTTTCTCACAGCGATGTGAAAGCAGAAAAGGGGGAAAATCTTGCCTCGTCAAGTGATTTCAATGATTGCTGACTCTCAGAGACCAGGTGGCACAGTATCCACAGCGCAGTTTGTCGTGGAGCAGTGAGTGACAGACCGTAACTTAAGAATTTCTGCGTCAATCTGTGCTTGCACTAGATCCTGAAGTCGCGGTCAGTTTCAGAAGGATAAGAATGGTGAATGCTGACATTTCGTTGTCAAAAACCCCAGCAAAATCTGGGCCCTTATATCTCGATTAATGAATTCTTTTGTCAGTAAGTAAATGTATGGAACATCCATTTTGTGATGACTAATTCTGCAGCAAGTATTATTAGATGATGTGTGATTATTATTCCCTGATTAGCTAATAATTTTGTTTTCAGAACAGTGTAGTAGTCCTGTTAGTCAAGGACAATCAAAGGGTCATTCGTCAATTTGTTTCTTTCTGACTCAAGGGTTCCATGCTGTTTAGAAAATTGTTATTTTTAGGGTAAAAAAAAGTCCATCAAAATTTAGCTGATGTCTGTCGATTCTTATGTACGAGTATTTTGAATAAAAAGCATTGCCCTAGATCTTCCTTCCCTTTGAAATAACACATGGCATTAATTCTTCCAAAGTTTGCCACATGACTAATGTACACTGTACAGTTCTCTCTCTTCACCATAATTCAATCTAATTTACACTGTAGATCATTATATCACTCATAGCCACTCCGCAGTGCAACAACACATTATGGACCTTTTTGAGTGTTGACTAGAACATGCACCAACCATATGTAAGCAGCATCTGCTGAAAGAAAACCATTTTGGAGAAGAAGGGATGGAGTTGGAAAAGGCAATATGTTTGTTTTTTTCAGGCTCTAGGTTCTGAAGAAATGTGTTGTACTAAGTTTGGATTAAATGACTGCAGATTAATGTGGAAGTCTGTGGTGTTCAGTTACTGTCTCTGCTCTCAGGTTAGAATAGAGGTTTGGGTAAAATACATGATGTTTGGAGGTGTAAGGTGTAGATCTGACTTTATAATGTAACGTGATTAGATAATTCTGTGTAAAATTCAATGGGTTCAGTTACCATGAGAGTTGAGAAGGCTGCTCCAAAATTAAAGTAACTTCTGTGACCTCATTATTATTGTGCGAATTATTAGGTGCTGTTTTTGTGTTTGCAAAGAGGTTTCCATTTTTGGTGTATTTTGTTATAGATCATAGTAAATTGGCAGGATTACAGCAGAACCACAAGGATCTGAGAGTTTTGGTGCAGTCACATGAATCATGTGCTATATGGTATCTCCCAACTTTGTGATGTTGAAGTGGTTTTTTCCCCATTGTACTGCTCTTATGGAAGTAAGATGATATTTCTCCATTTCAGCCAAATAGTTCATTTTTTTGTAACTGGCTTGAGAGCAGTTTCCATTTGCAGACCAAATCTCCGATGAACCGAGTCCTGTGTCTTTTTCTCTGCTGCCTTTGGTTGGCACAGCCAAGATTGTACAATTAAGCCACATCATATGATGTTCACTGGAGAATATGTAGGATAGCCACTACATCTCCTGTTGCCTCAAATTGTGGAAAATAGCATGAGATTATAGCATGATAGCATGGATTTAAAAAAAAGTAAATCTATACATAGATGTATAAAGCCATAGGCAAGAAATTATACTGCAAAATATTTAATAAGAGCAGTCCACATGGGGAAATATACCCTTCTCTTTATAGTCTCTTGAAATGTAACAGCCAATTGGCACAAAGTACCAAGGTGCTCCCTTTGCCTGTTATGTAATGTTTCAATAGCAATAGAATTTGCATTTTACTTTTAACATAATGAAGCATCTCAAAATGGGAACAAGGTACAGGATTCCAAAACAGAAAGGAAGAACTTTGGAGGGGTGACTAAAAAGCTTAGTTGAAGAAATGGGTTTTAAAAGGGTGTTTAAAGATGGAGAGAGAGAGGCAGCAAGATTTAGGGAGGGAATCCCAAAGGATGGGACTGAAGTGCCTGATGATATTTGAGAGGTGCAATAGAACTGGAGGAGCTTGCAGAGGTTAGGGAGTAGAAGGCTTTGGGGGATCTTAGAGAAATTGAAATTTAATTTTTTTATATTCATTCATGTGATGTGGGCGTCACTGGCTAGGCCAGCATTTATTGCCCATCCCTAATTGCCCTTGAGAAGGTGGTGGTGAGCTGCCTTCTTGAACCACTGCAGTCTGCGTGAGGTAGGTACACCCACAGCGCTGTTAGGAAGAGAGTTCCAGGATTTTGACCCAGCGACAGTGAAGGAACAGTAATATAGTTCCAAGTCAGGATAGTGTGTGACTTGGAGTGAAACTTGCAGGTGGTGGTGTTCCCATGTATTTGCTGCCCTTGTCCTTCTAGTTGGTAGAGGTTGTGGGTTTGGAAGGTGCTGTCTAATGCTGTATGATGGGTTGGGATCTAATGAAGGGACAAGAATGGAGATGATGGGCATGTGGGAATTAGTGTGGAACAAGACACAAGCAGCAGAGATTTGGAGATTTGGAGATTATAGAGGGAGGAGGATGAGAGGCTAGCCAGGACTGCTGGAAAAGTTGGTTCTGAAAGTTCCAATGGCACATAAAAAGATTTTACCAGCAGAGGATGTTAGGTAAAACCCTGCAACCTATATTGTATACCATACTAAGATCAAGAGTTGAATGGAAGGGATGGAGCAACATGTAGGTCTCGTAGAAGTGATGAACTTGAAAGAACGAAGGAGAATTGTAAGAAAAATACACAAACGTGTACAGTTAGAAAGGGTAGGTAGCAGTAGAGGCTGAGGGCAAGGAGAAGAGAGAGTGACAGGCAGTTAACCGGGTGGTCTTGATTTTCGAACTAAAGAAATCCATGAGCCCTTTGTACCTGGTATATGAGAGGAAGAGAATGGGACAGGTACGTAAACATATTAGTGAATCATGGAAGAAAAGGGCCTAAGGTTGTTCTTATCCTCCAGATATCCCTGGAATACTAAGTGGCCTTCGACGTGGAACTCAAAGCATGTAAAGTTTGATGTGGTTGATCTAAAATTGGTTATTGATGTGTAGGCCAGTTGTGTGCCATGCATGCTTGTGTTTGAACCCCCTTGATTAAGGGAACAGAGATGGGATTGTATCAGGGTTGGAAAGCATTGTTTGAGGCAGTGGTCAGAGACCAGTTAAGTAAAATAACATTAGGAGAGGTGTCAGGATAAGATGTTACATGCGTTAGCACCAGAGTCTCCTGTCTCTTCAGCTTAATCCATTCGAATGCAGTGCTGGCATTCATGATCAAAGTAACAATGCTGTGAACACGAGTACATGGAATGCTAATAAAAGGTTAAACATATGTCCTGAAGGTCTCAAGCACATGTTGGAACCCCTTTACAGTAGTCAGTTCGGCTTACATCTGGAACAAAACATTATAATCTAACTAGCATTTTGATAAATACCTGTGCCTGATTTGCACAGGGGAAGTGCCAGGTGTCTTCCATTTTAGTTAAGAAGTAGTCTCAGTCTTAAACCCCAGCTATATTATACTTTTAAAAACTCAGACAAAAATTCCTGTTGTATTAAACTACCCTGGGTCACTGTTATATTTTTGTGTTTTTTTTTCTAAGCACCTCACTCTAGATTATTTTGGCTCTTATATCTTATTATCACTCTCATGGGCAAGTTATGACCCCTTACCTTTGCGAGTATCTATCTTTGGCTTGAGATCTAGGTAGATTTTTTTGTAATATGCCCAACGACCCCTGTCTGATGAATGCCTTTAGCTACTGGATATCTTAATCCTTCACAGGTTCTCACACTGATCTTTAAGAGTGTCAGGTGAGACCTGGCTTTAATTTTAAAATATCAAGTACATTTATTTTGCAAATATAGGAAACAGCCATATATCATTTTATTCACAGTACATAACCTTTCATCTAACTCCTCAAATAGACAAAATAATAAAAAGAACAACATTTTAAGCAGTGAGCTAATCCTTAGTAAATAATTTTTAAATTCACACAGTATCTCTTTTCCTTTAGTGTCAGCTGTGGCTCAGTTGGTAGCATACTCGTCTCTGAATCAGAAGGTTGTGGTATCATTTCTCACTCCAGGGCTAGAATGTTACGCCACCCCAAAGAGTTGGATGGTGGCGGGGTAGTGTAAAATGGAGCGGGAGGCTCTGGGAGGCTTTCCCGACCCGCTTCCACCTCCACTTCCCCCACTACCCTTTATGTAGGGCGGGGGGGGGGGACCTGCGAACAACAGCCCGCCTGCCCCAGGCCAATCGAGGCCCTTAAGTGGCCACTTAAGGGCCTTCGCCCACCTCCTGGAACCAGGAAAAGCCGCCTGGGAAAAGCAGGAGGCTTACCATCGTCTCGGGACGGGGTGCGGGGGTGGGGGCGCCCTGCTTATTGGGCACAGGGTGCCCGATGGAGGGCCACCCCCGCTACCCCAACCAGCCCCAAAACCCATCACGCCCCTCTTCCTCCCACACAAGCACCCTTGCCTTGCCAGGGCCCGACCGCTTACCCCTGGAGATGCAACCAAAACTTACCTGGAATCCCGGCTCCATGTCTTATTCTGTGGTTCACTGGGCTGCAGTCCCAGCAGTGGCCACCGCTCCCAGTGGAGCTACTGGGACTAAGAACTGCCGGCCAGCTGATTGGCTGGCAATATAATGAGGTGGGACTCCCTCCCTCAAGCGGGTGGATGTCCCGCCTTGGAACACTTAAAGCCTGGGGACCCGTAAAATGCGGGTCGGATCCCCAGGCGAGGCAGAAGCGGGTTGGCCACCGACTTTTTAGTCGGTGGCTGGCTCCCGTCTGCCCAACATGAAATCCCGGCCCGGGACTTGAGCAGAAAAATCAAGGCTGGCACTGAGGGAGTGCTGCACTGTCGGAGGTTCCAGCTTTAGGATGAGATGTTAAACCGAGGCCCCATCAGCTTGCTTGGGTGGATGTAAAAGATTCAATGGCACTATTTTGAAGAGGAGCAAGGGAGTTATCCCCGCTATCCTGGCCAATATTTATTCCTCAACCAACTTCACAAAAACAGATTATCTAGCCAATATTATGTTGCTGTTTGAGGGAGCTTGCTGTGCGCAAATTGGCTGCAGCTTTTTCTGTATTAAAATAGTAATCTGTTAAGACTTTCCCTTGTCAAACACTTGACTTTAAAAGTCTTTCATTAGCAGTGAAGTGCTTTGGAATGTCCAGTGGTCATGAAACGTGCTACATAAATGCAAGTCTTGAATTTCAAATTGACTGATATTGGCTGGCTGCTACTCCTGAGATTTTAACTGCTTCCTCTCATGAGATCTTCCAACTGTCCTTCAGAATCAGCCCTTATCCTGGAAAAAAGGAGTTATCAGAGCTACCTGAATTTGGAATAACTGATTCCTCAAATCCAAAAGGGAATGTTAGTCAATTATAATCTGAACCAATCACATAATTAAGCTTAAATGATTCCCTTCTCCAACTTACAACATTGAATCAGGATAGACTTAGTACAAGATTCTTGACTTCGTTGCTTAGGGAAGAATTTCCTGGGTTTAGTGCCTAAATCCGGACACAATCCACAGGAAAAATTAGGTGCTAATCCTTAGTCCTCATTTTTTGACTGAATAGCACAGCATCTGAATATACTGTATGGCTTTTCAGGTAGTTGCACCTGACTACTTGCAAAGAGACTGCAACGATGTAAATTGTATACAAATGAGTGTCAAAAACCTGTGCAGTCAGATTTTCTGCTCTGTGGCATATGCATTTCAGGGCAAACTGCTTCCAAAAATCTGGCGCTGTAGCTTCTAGCATTTAGGCAGCAGCTGTCTTTAAGGGATAGGCTGCTCTTGTCAAAAAAGTATTTATTTTTGGACTTTTGGATAAAAAATAGGTTTACAACTTCAGAGTTCTGTACCTCTTTTTAACTCTTTGATTAATGCTGTGTTTTGTGCAATAGTTCCCCTCTTTTTGTGAGGTGACTTAGTTGGAAACATTTGGATCATCAACCAAAAAGCCTCTTTGACAGCTGGTAAAGATATTCATCTAGCCCTCTGTAATGGTAAGAACTGCTTCAATAGCAAAGAGCAGGAATCCTCTTTCCAATTTTCCAAACAATAGCTCCATCCCATAATCAATCCCCATAGTCAAGTCTGCACTGTCCTATCCCCAATCAATGGTGTATACACAAACACAATTGTGGCATATGCACAAATAGGATTATAAATGATACAGCACAGAAAGAATAGTGATCGCATTCAAAAACAATGAGGAAGTTACTGTCTAATCTTTATCACCATAGTGCTTCCCTATTACTCGCTTTTTCCATGATGGTAATGTGAGTGCACAGCTCCCTATCCCAGTGCTGCTTCTTAGTGAACTCCCATTGACGAACTACTGGGAGATGGAGCTACTCTGTACTCCTGGGATAAGATGCTGCGAACTAGGTGGCCTTTAACCTTCTCGATACAGATTCCAGGTAGTCCTGCTGCAGGTTGGACTCTAAATGTAATGGCAGCCTGTTAAATAAATCCAGCCTTCTGAGTCCTGAACAGTTATGAGTGTGGGCGGAAGAGGAGTATGAAAGTACTGCTATCCTGAGACATCTTCCACTTCCATGTCCAACACAACCCTACTTAGAGCCACTTACTGATCTGCAGGTGCACAGGCTTGATTGTTTTGATGGCAACAGGGATGGAGATGGCCTACTTATCAAAGGAGGTGAGGTCCCTTATGGGCCTTCTCAAAATAGAAAGGTCGCCTAGTCTGGATGGGTGCATCCTACATCACTGAGGGATGTATAGTTTGAAACTTCAGAGGTTCTGGCCACAGTCATCCTATCCTCCTTAGATATAGGGGTAATGCTGCTTCCCCCCTCCGGCTACTCGCTCCCCAGGCCTCCCCCACCCCACGGCCGCTCGCTTCAGGCCTCGCTGCTTCCCCTCTTCTTGGCCACAGGCTCCCGCGTCACCCCGTCACCTCTCAGCCACTCACTCCCCACCTTGATGCTTCGTCGACTCATTCCCCGCCCCGGCTGCTTCTTCGCGCGGCGGGGAGCATTTGGCTGAAGGGGGAAGTGACGAGGCCAGGAGCGAGCAGTTGAGAGGGGGGAAGGGCGAATGTGGGAGTTGGTGACTAAGGGGAGAAGTGGAGAAGCCTGCAGCGAGCAGCCAGGCGGGCGGGAGGAAAGCGGCGTGGGCGGGAATGAGGGGGGGGTGGCAAAGCGGGAAGCATATTAGTCCTGGCAAGCCGGGTGCTGATGTAGGCAGCGCATGCGCAGCACCACACTGGCAGGAAGAAACCATTCTGCACATGCGCGCATCTTGGAATGCACTGATGACGTTGGCGCTTGGCTGCGGTGTCAGGAGTCACTTTGTAAAAATGAATATGGGATCCTTGACTTTATTAATAGAGGAATAGAGTACAAAAGCAAATAAGTTATGTTGAGCTTTTATAAAACATTGATTAGGCCTCAGCTGCAGTTCAGTTCTGGGCACCACATTTTAGGAAGGATGTCAAGGCCTTAGAGCGGGTGCAGAAGAGATTTACTAGAATTGTACCAGAGTGGAGGGACTTCAGTTATATGGACAAATTCAGGAAGCTGGGCAATGCTCCTTAAAGCAGAGGAGGTTAAGAGATTTGATAGAGGTGTTCAAAATCATGAATTGTTTTTATGGGATAAATGAGGAGAAACTGTTTCCAGTGACGGAACGATCAGTAACCAGAGGGCTCAGATTTAAGGTGATTGGTAAAAGAACCAGAGGTAACATGAGGAAATTTTTTTTTACAGCAAGCTGTTGGGATCTGGAATGCACTGCCTGAGAGGATGATTAGATTAGATTAGAGATACAGCACTGAAACAGGCCCTTCGGCCCACCGAGTCTGTGCCTAACATCAACCACCCATTTATACTAATCCTATACTAATCCCATATTCCTACCAAACATCCCCACCTGTTCCTATATTTCCCTACCACCTACCTATACTAGTGACAATTTATAATGGCCAATTTACCTATCAACCTGCAAGTCTTTTTGGCTTGTGGGAGGAAACCGGAGCACCCGGAGAAAACCCACGCAGACACAGGGAGAACTTGCAAACTCCACACAGGCAGTACCCGGAATCGAACCCGGGTCCCTGGAGCTGTGAGGCTGCAGTGCTAACCACTGCGCCACTGTGCCGCCCTGGAAGCAGGTTTGATAGTAACAAAAGGAAATTAGATAAATACTTGAAGGGAAACAAATTACCTAGGCTATGGGGAAAGTGCAAGGCAGTGGGGCGAGTTGGATAGCTCCACCAAAGAGCTGGCTGCTGCATGATGAGACAAGTAGCCTCCTTCTGTGCTGACTGATTCTAAGAGATAATACTGAAAAGTGATTATTCAAGAAACCAATGCCAGAAGGGGACTGGTAAGAGGGAAAGAGGAGCCATTAAAGGTTGGAAGCTTCCAGCAGTAGATTTGCTACTGCTGCAAGAATGAGCAGTGCCGAAAGAAGATTTAAAAGGAATGAAGATAGAAGACTTTCAGGTCATGTGCAAAAGAAGACATGTTATGAGGTGCAGACGAAAATTGCCTCCTTCATGGTGTGAAGCATAACCATCCAGTACCTTATCTTGTGTCTTTTGATGAGATCAGTCACCTTCTTCCACTGTACCCAACTGCAATAAAGGGTACTGACAGAGATAAGTTCCTCTGTTACTTTCCACATTGCATCTAGCCGTTTGTAAGACTTCTCTGCCTGAGGCAAGGGGATGACACCTCATCAAACTGCACAGCCCTATGCCTTTCTCCCCGTCATGCTGATGCCCTATTCTGTTAGGAAATCAGAAAAGGCTCATAGAGAGAGAATTTAAAAGCAGCTAATAGAATTCCAGGGTAGACTTCAGTGCATAATATTTTTTTAAGTATTTTGTACTAAACAGTTTTAAGTTTTAAACTATCAGAAGCAGCCAAAGCTGTCACTTACCTTCTTGTAAAAACCTTCCAGCCAGTTACTTTCAATTCTTCTGCATTTCCTTAAGTCTTGTTTCCTCTTGTTCCTTACCTCTTCAAATAGCCTCAGGCCATTGAGCTCAAAATGTGTCTGAATTTTCTGTCACCTGGTTGGTCTGCTTTAATTCTACACCTTGACAGGAGCACAAGTCTGCTCTCTCTTTGCATATAAGCAGCTTTAGAAGATTCAGGAACTCCAATTCTGCTCTGGGCGCACCTGTGGTATACTGTGCGTGCATTTCCCTCAAACACCAACTGCCTGGAAAATTGGCACACTTATGTGTTATGACTGCGTTTAAGGAAGGCAGTCATCAAAACAAAACCTAGACAAAAATGTATATTTTTTATCGCAGTCACACATTGTCTACATCTAAGAGGATATGGAGCCTTTTCCTCAGCTAATGTCAACTGCAAACCAGCTGAACAAGAGTTTGAGCAATAGCTTTTTGACTGGCCCTCCAACATGCAACATTACCACACTGTTTTCTTGTGCTGTTCTTTATGAAACATGTTTTGACCTGTAAAATATTCCCACAAAGTTCTTTGGATGTTTTTCAGTTGGACGTTTATTCACCTAATTCACCGCTCTTTCTCCAATGTTAGGATGTGTTTAATTACTATAATAAATGAAAACAAGAAATGCTGGAACCACTCAGCAGGTCTGGCAGCATCTGTGGAAAGAGAAGCAGAGTTAACGTTTCGGGTCAGTGACCCTTCTTCGCGTGTTTAACTACTGTTCCTTCTTCCCCACCCCCCCCCCCCCCCCACTCCCCTCACCCCCAAAACCCCAAATCATAACTTTGAGCTTTTTCCAACTATTTTAAAACAAGCAGGATCCTGATCTGCTGCCAATTAATTTGTAACGCTGGCCGGGATTTTATGCTGGTGACGGGGGTTTTGATGTCCGGGAAAGCCGGGTGCTCCGGTTTCCTCCCACAGCCAAAGACTTGCAGGTTGCTAGGTAAATTGGCCATTGTAAATTGCCCCGAGTGTAGATAGGTGGTAGGAGAATTGAGGGAAGGTGGGGATGTGGTATGGAATATGGGGTTAATGTAGGATTAGTATAAATGGGTGGTTGTTGGCCGGCACAAACTCGGTGGGCCAAAGGGCCTGTTTCAGTGCTGTATCTCCCTATGACTCTAAAAGCGTCGCCGAGAACCCCACGTTGCCTCTTCTCTGGAAGGTCCGCTGAATCTAGTGCCAATCAGGCACTGAAGTGGACAGCGGCAAGCCTTTCACAGGATCAAGGACCCAGTCACCGAACGTCCTGCCCTTGGAGAGCTGCTGGCCGGTCAGAGGCTGGCAGCTGTTCCACTGAGCAGCATCACCGCGGAGGAATTGGCTGCTGCTGGAGCATCTACCGGAGACCTCGAAGCGACGTTGGACCCAGGCCACACGTAGGTCAGGGCGGGAGGGGTTTTGCAGGGTGGGGATCACAGTGGCTGAGGGGGCCTCGCTAGCAAGGACAGGGGGTTGGCTCTCAGCAGGCCCCCCTTCCAATGCCAAGTCCCTCGTGATAGCACTAAATGCCTTTTAGCGAGGCCCGCTCTCTTTCCCGCCCCCCCACACTCTGGCAGAGCTGGGAAGCAGCTGCACGGTTTTTCGTGCTGTGCTTCCTGCGCTGCGACAGAGCTGCCCGCTGCACAGCTAATTGCAGCGGCAGTGGGATGAGGCCCTTAATTGGGGTTAATTGCCCAGTCAAGGGCCTCAATTGGCGGCAGGGCAGGAAGGCCATTCAGGGTCTTCCCACCCCGAACTAATGTTTGGCTGAGACGGGATGGTGGCAAGAACCCACCACATTCCACCCGATTTTATGCTCTCCCCACCTCCAAACCCGCCACGGGAGAGCATAAAACTTCCCCCGATACGTGTGAACTGGAAATGTACTGTCTATATAAAATAAATGTAAGTGAACAGGAAATGACAAAAATCTAATGTTTGGGATTTGGGCCCACCATTATTTTAAAGCATATAAATGTTGATCATAATCAAGACTGAGTTTCAATTGTAACGCAGTAGCCTTTTATTTTCTGACTGCAATTAGTACTTCAGTGTATATTGTCAGTTAAAAGGTTTGCATGTGTTTGACTAGGAAATTCATTAGTGCTGTGGTGTGTGACAATTGCCCATCCTGCTGTGATCTCCATTGCATGCAAAACTCTGATTGTTGTCATAGGTAAGAGAGACAGTTGCTATTAATTTTAATAGTAGCGGTAGAGAAGTTAGCATTAAATAGTTTTAGAACTTTAGAGTCATAGAGAGATACAGCACCGAAACAGACCCTTCGGCCCACCGAGTCCGCGCCGACCATCAACCACCCATTTATACTAATCCTACATTAATCCTATTTTCCCTCTCACATCCCCACCTTCCCTCAATTCTCCTACCACCTACCTACACTAGGGGCAATTTTTACAATGGCTAATTTACCTATCAACCCGCAAGTCTTTGGCATTTCATTAAGCCATGAATTTATTGTAGTAAAGTTAGTTTTGAGGCTTAGTCACTGTTAACCTATGTTATGCCATACTTGTGGCATTGCAGCTGAAAATATTTGTTGTATTTCTGCACATTTAAATCTATAATTTCTAAAATGTATTTGGGACCATTTTCTGGCACAATGTTTTACAACGGACAAGGTTTGTACCGCAACAATGGGGCCATATTAGATTCAGTAATGAGTAACAAGTCAGAATTAGTTAACAGTTTGCTGGCAAGGGAGTATCATGCCAATAGTGACCAAAATATGATTGAATTAAATATTAGGTTTGAGAGAGCCATAAACCAATTTTTTAAATTTAAGTAAGGCAAACTCCAAAGGGAAGAAAAATAAATTTAATAATAAACTGGACAGATTTCTTAATGAGTAAATCTATGGATAAACGGTGGGAAGTTTTCAAGGAATTTTTTGTTACAATACAAAACCAGGACGTACCCTGAATAGCCAAAAGCTCCATGGTCAATAAATTAGGAAAGAGACAATATTAAACCAAAAGAAAGGCTTACACAAATGCAAGAAAAGTGGAAATACAGAAGACTGGAAGAGCAATAAAAACAACAAATATGCAAAGACAGTAATAGGTGGTGCTCAAGGGAGTTTGAACACAAACTTCCAAGAGGTACCAAAGGTAACAGTAAATGTTTCAATAAATATATTAAGGGAAAGAGAGCGGTAAGGACGAATATGGCCCCATTCAAGAATGGACGTGATTATATAATGGATAATAGTGAGATGCCCGACTTGTTAAATTAGTACTTTTATCCAGTAGGAGATAGAAAGTAGGGATAAAGGGAATGTATTCTGGTTGGTGGGATGTAGCAACCGGTGTTCCCTGGGGATCTGTACTGGGGCCCCAGCTTTTCAGCATAAGTTTCAAACAAAGGAATAGAGAGTTGTATTTCCAAGTCTGCAGATAACACTAAGCTAGGAGGCACAATAAGTTGTGTAATTGGTAATTGTTATGGCCAGGTGAGTAGGGAGCCACAGGCTCCCTTCTTGCCCTTCCACTTATTTGAACGCAACAGGGTTTATTCCTTTTTAAACAGTGGTTGTACTTACCACCTCAGTGAGTGTTTTACCTTTTACGTTTAATGTGATTGTGAAAACCAAGCGGACAGGTTTTCCTGAGCTTAAACAAAAAAGAAGTGAGTTTATGATACTTAACAATCTAAACCCAATCTAAAAAAAATTAAAAATACGCTACATATTCATGCACACATTCACACGAGAATCACATACACATAAATTGATTATAGAGTGAAAAGTAGATTTTGTGGTTGGATTAGAGTCCAGAATAAATGGAAATTAAATACAGAGTCTGTGAGGTTGGGTGATTTGGTGGTCTTCCGGCTGAAGTTGTATTCTTCAGGTCTTTGGCTGGTCAAAGTGAACTTTGTGGCTAACTCGCTTGGCTCAAGATTTTCTTGGAGGCCGACTTGTAGGTGGCTCTCTACCCCTGGTCTCTGTCTGTAGCAGTCTGTAGGCTTGGAGGGTCCACAGTGGCAGACGGTTTTCAGAGTTTCCATGTTATCTGGAGAGAGAGGGAGGCACACAGCCTTCCTGCTGCTGCACAGTCTGAGTTATTGGCTTGACTCTTTGTTCAAGGAAACGCCCGGCTTTCACAGAGATGGACAGATGGGCACATGACTGCCTCAGTATATTTTATGGAACCTTTTAATGAGATTCAAGGTTCGGATTTGGCTCCCCAGGCCCCAGCATGCCAATATTCACACTTGGAGGGGTTTGCTGTTTCAAAGTCAAGGTGTTAAGATTGCCTTGAATTCCGTGCTAATGAAGCAATCTTAGGTAATTCAATCACTTAGAGCAAGCCATTGTTCTGTGTCTATGCTCCTCAAACCTCCATCTCCAGTTGGGGCTTTGAAATGTGAAAAGGTGTTTCAGATGCAAATTGTGGCCGCCATCTTGGCTGTCAGTTTTTTAAAACTTAACTGCAGGATTTTTTTTCCGTGAAAAGTTTAATGTAAGCTTCCAACCGATGAATTAATATTCCCTTATTTGGCATATTGTTTTTCTTGTAAATGGAAGTTTTTAGATTTATTTTAGATTTAGAGATACAGCACTGAAACAGGCCCTTCGGCCCACCGAGTTTGTGCCGACCATTAACCACCCATTTATACTAATCCTACACTAATCCCATATTCCTACCACATCCTCACCTGTCCCCATATTCCCCTACCACCTACCTATACTAGGGGCAATTTATAATGGCCAATTTACCTATCAACCTGCAAGTCTTTTGGCTGTGGGAGGAAACCAGAGCACCTGGAGGAAACCCACGCAAACACAGGGAGAACTTGCAAACTCCACACAGGCAGTACCCAGCATTGAACCCGGGTCGCTGGAGCTGTGAGGCTGCGGTTACAAAGGGACAAGGACAGATTAAGTCAGTGGGAAAAACAATGGCAGATAAAGTCCAATGTGGGGTCATCCACTTTGGATCCAACAAAGTCAAATCAGAATATTTTCTTAATGTTGAGAGACTAGGAACTGTGGAGGTCCAAAGGGATTTTAGGTACCCAAGGCTAGTGCACAGATACAAAAATAATTTTTTTAAAAGGCCAGAATTTTACCCCCACCTGCCCTCCTCCCACCCCACCCTTAGAGCAGGCTGGTGGCAGGAGGGTTGTAAAATTGAGTGGGAGGGGTGCAAGTAAAACCTGGCGGCCTTCCTGTGGGCTGAGGAGCAGGGGAGGGTCCCTCCTGGTTAGGCACCCACATGGGCCTCCCGCCCAATGTAAAATTCCAGCCATAAACTCTAATGGAATGTTTGCCTTTATCTCAAGGGGGCTGGAATACAAAGGAGAATAAGTGATGTTCCAGTTGTACAGAGCCTTGGTAAGGCCCCATTTGGAGTGTTGCATTCAGTTTTGGGAACTGCTCCTTAGGAAGGATATATTGATCTTGGAAAGGGTACAGCGCAGATTCACAAGAACGATGCCGGGGCTGTAAGGGTTAAATTATGAATAAGGCTACATTCACTTGGCTTGTATTCCCTTGCATTTAGAAGATTGAGGGCAATCTATTTGAGATGTTTGAAGTGTAGATAGAGAGCAGCTAAATTCTCTGCAGGGGGAACCCAAAAGAAGGCGGCAAAATCTTAAAAGGAAAGCTAGACCATTCAGGGGTGAAGTAAAGAAGCACTTACTCACACAAAAGGTAGGAGAAATCTGCAATACTGTCCCCCAAAAGGCTATGGATGCTGAGCCAATTGAAATTTTCAAGACTAAGAGCAACAAATTTTTATTAGGTCAGGGTATGGAAGGATGTGGATCAAAGGCTGGTAAATAGAATTGAGATACAGATCAACCATGATCTGATTGAATGGCAGAACAGGCTCAAAGGGCTGAATGGCCTACTCCCATTCCATTAACAATTCATTTTCTCCTACTGCTTTCCTCTCAGTCACTTATTCCACGCAACTGAAGATTTTCTTCTGTTGCTATGCCTCATAGCACCTGTACTCGATAGGAGGCACTCTGTCTTAAATGAACCTTACTTCATCAGTAATTCAGAAAGCTAGCATTATCTTTTTGTTTAGTGAATTAAGTTGATCAGTATTGTAAAGCCCATTAGGATTTATCGGTGGCTGCTGTCATAGACTGAAGCTTATAATTAACACTTCATTTCCATTTGGTAGACTCCACTACTGCCATAATTAAATGCTAGTGGCAGAGCTGTCTTTATATGACACATAGAAGCAGAATGGTTGTCCATATGTTTATGACATGGCTGGTGATAAATTTTATATAGTTATTTTATATCATGTCTCAGTGTAAAGAATTCTTCCTGAGTCCATGGTTCATTACTCAATAGAAATATATTTTTGGCTGCAATATGTCAGTGAATTTAATACAGGATTTGCAAACTGACTGTTAACTGCAGTGACAGTGGTGAGTATTGAAATGCATTCATGTTCATCCCTATTGAAATAATATCAAAAATATTTTATACATATAACTGGAATGACAAATGATTGTGATATGAAGGATATTTCCACGAGTCAGTTAACTAAGCTCGGCCTTTTTGCTTGATAGTTATCCATTTAGCTCATTCAAGGAATTGTTTGTTGTCACATATCATTCATTATCTTTTATTGTATCAATGTACCTTATTTTTAGCCGAAAATTCCAAACTGTAAAATTAGTAAATAGCGCTACAATAATGAACAATCCTGTGTTGATTTGCTTTGGTCCTTTTTGAGTTTGTTGACCATGGAAGGATGCAGTGATATGCCGAGGAAATTTGTATACCCTTAAAGCTTACCCTTAAAGGGAGAATTGCAGGAATCCAGAATTCCCAGTATAGTTCATGACCCACCAACATGAGTTCAATTTTTGTTCTGTTTTCATACAAGTATTAAAATGTTAGAATGTTTAGTTTTCTTAGTGTAATTGTTTTCCCCTTTGGAATAAACACATGGTTCTATTGTTAATAAAATCCCCTAACTGATAAGAATTGGGGCACCCCTTTCCCTCGAACTTCATGTATATTAGCAGCAAACACTGAATCAAATTCGAACAAACCAACCCTACAGAGCTCTGCCACAGGTCATTGGACTCCACTGCCCAGTGTAGTACTGAGCGATATAGGTTAAGAAGGTATTAAATTCAAGCCCTAGTTTATCCCAGTCTACCTCTTCTTACCTGAGGCAGTGATACGGGCTTTGGTTGGGCTTGATGCCTTTGAACTAGGTAGTGGAGAAAATCACGTGGGGATCCATCTCCTGATCACCAAAAGGTGGCCCCTTCTGGAAAGTGCGGATGGTATAGATACCAGATGGAGGCAGGATTGGTCTGAACCATGATGTCTACCCTCAGTAAAATTGCCCTCCAGTACACTTTCTAAATGTACATAGGAAAAATGGCCACACTGCAAAATGAACTTTCCTTCATAAGGTGTTAGGAGGGAAAAATATATGAAAGAAGCTGGCCCTACAAAACCCTATTACTTTTAACATACTGCAGACCTAGTGCTAGCTACTAAATAGGCCCATTCTCTGGATAGAAAGCAGCTGTCATATTAGTCATGGCTGTCCTCAATTCTAAATGTGTAGAGATGTGATCTGTTTGCTGTTCCGATCTGTGTCGTTCTGTGAAGGCTTTATAGTTGGATTCAGACCTCTCTTGTGGCGTGTGGAATATAAACTACATGTTACAGAGCCCTGTTGTACATTAAAATTCACACAATTTTCAGTGTAACTCATAAATATATGCTTATTGCTGTTGCATAGTTTTCAATTCAGATACATTTTTTAAATCTTTCCATCTTTGATGTGACTGGAATGTAAATTTTAACTAAGTCAACAATCTGTTTCCAGTGCAGTTACTGATGACCAAAACCTTAGCTTTATTTGATAGGATATAGTGGAGGTATAATGTACAGTCAATGTTACATTCTTAGATGCACTTTCTGGGTTTTTCACTCCAAGCCATCTGCTTGTGTCAAGTACCCTGAAAGTTGCCATTCTTGCCTCAGGGAATTGTAAGCTCATAAAAATGAATATATCTAGTCTCAGCAAAGGATGTAGAGTTACACACTTGCAATAAATTAGCTTTTATTTTGAGTTGAATTGCAGCCAACTTTCAGACAGTAAAAATAGAAAACAAAAACTACAAATCTGCGCCTATCTTCCAAGTGCAGGTGTTTTGTCCAACCTGAGATGCAAATATTACGTTAACCGCATTTGCTCCTCTGCCTCCTCTAATCTAAAACATTGATACTGTTTGCAAATAATATTTGTTTAATGTACACTAAAACTTGGAAGTTCCTGTTGTTCTGCTATTAGGGAATAAAGGGTAGATTAGCCAATACATTTGGGAGAAATCCCATCTGCTCATTGACATTAGATACTTTAGGCAAATTGTGTGATATGCCTGGAATCAGGCAGCCGATCAGCAAATAAATACTTTAAGCAGCCATTTAAACCCCTTCCTTTAGCAGAAGAGAGCAGGCGAGGGCTACTGAGAATGGTTGATCGTGGCTTCCTGAAGGACAAGCACTTACTTTGATGATGCATTGCTGGAGCTCCTAATCCACTAAATGCAGTGAAAGGAGGGCTGCCCTTCATGGCAGAAGACTTGGAACAGGTTGCAGACTGAGTCAATGCTGTTTACAAGACCTGATATGGGTCAAGAACATTTGATTTGACCAAAGCTACTTAGGGAAGTTAAAAGAACCCTTTTTTTTTACATCAAGACCCTGCATTAACCTGTTATTCATTTTATGTTGTCCCATCTGAATATTTATACAAGCTTAACCTGTGCAGTCTGACAGGAGAAATTGCTCATTGAATGCTGACCATGCAAGGCCATATTGTACTAAGGCACAAGCACAAAACTGCAATGTAGAATTGAAATCATTATCAGACAGGAATCTAAAAGGAGCTTGCCACAGTAAACCGTGCAGCATGATTCACGTCCATTTAGTCTCTGGTCCTTTGAGGTCACATCAAAGAACAGCAACTGAGGAAGGAACTGTGAGACTATAAAAGGAAATTTTGTTCTGAGCAGTTGACAGAAAAGAAAGAAAAAGCTTGTAAAAGAAGGAAAAGGGCCACTTGAATTCAATACATCAACACGAGGAGCAGTATCATGATAAACTCACTGATCTCAGTCCTATATTAGTGTGAAATTGGTTGCACTATATTTTGAACTTTTTCTAGCGAGTTTGTCTTTAATTGCATAGAATAAGGTATCCGCACAGCAAATGTTGGGCATTCCAGTTAGTTGAGAAAGTTCACACGACAGTGCTGGGGAAGGCATTGTAATGGATCAGAGAACTGTCTTGCTTCCTGTCATAAAACACAATAGGGCAGATTTTCCTCTTTCGTGCTTGGGTGTCCATATTGTTTAAGCGGAGGAAAATTGGGTTGGGAAGATCTCAAATCCAGAGGGGCTACTGCCTGATTTTCCACAGATTAATTGAAATGGATGGAAAATTGGAATAGCTTTTAAAGGCATCCACCTCATCTGAATTTTCTTTGTGTGCTTTGCCAAAGTGATTATTTTTACTCAAACACAGAAGAGGAAAATCTGTCTCATATTTTAATAAAGTTTTATTAAGTGTATGTAGTTTTTCAACTTTGCTAACCAATTTTTTTTTGCAAGGTAAAGGCTTTAGCCAACTACATTTTGATGAAGAGTCTGTGGTAACTTGATTTATTTTTGGAGGAAATCCACATTGTTGGTTGCTATGCAGACTGACATTTCTAATGTAGATGACTAACTTCTATGTAGACTGTCTCCCTGCCCACCCAGGTGATAGAATAATTACTGTCAATCATCAGGCTATGATCTGCCTAATTTTACAATCCAGTTCGTGTCCTATGTTATCAGGCCTTCTAACTTCTATTAATTGTGATTCTCCCAAACTGGGGGAGGGGTCATTCATACTGGGCATGCTGCTCTGCTCTGTGTTGCAGGTGGTGAATGCCCTGGGCTGCTGTCTTATCTTATCTAGTTCCTTATTACCGTAGGTAGTGCCTATGGAGAGAGAAACAGAATTAACATTTCAGGTCGATGGCCTTTTGTCAAAACAGTTCTGATGAAGGTCATTGACCTGAAATATTAACTCTGTTCTATCTCCATGAATGCTGCCTGGCCTGGTCGGTATTTCCAGCATTCGCAGTGTTTTGTATTTTAGTTACCACAAGCAGTGTTTACAGTGGATTAGTGCTGATTAATTCTCACCAATATCTGCCTGCATTCTTTTCTCATAGTTTTGACTAATTTTGAAAGATTCCTTTGCTTCAAATTGGAATTCAAAAGCTTGGATATAACTGTTATCCAATACTTAAACAACCTGAGCTGGTAGAAACTGCAAATATTTGATTTCATGTATAAGCTTTTCCTCATTGGTATGTATTCTAAGTTACAAATATTGAAGTTTTGAGATGTTTAATATTTTGGAAAAGGTTTAAAGTACTGGTGAGCAATCAGGTATTCTTTAACTGAAAGCTAATATTTTCTTTACTGTTGGTTACGTTTCATTTTATTTAATGAACCTGATTTTGTGGTTTATGACCTGAGATATATGGTCTACTAGAGTGAAATAAAAAGAAACAAATGCAATCACTGGAAATCTGCAATGAAGGCAGGAAAAAGCTGTAAATACATGGTATGTCAGTCAGCATCTCTAAAGAGAAAAGGCAGATTATGACAGTTTGGATTCGCAGCCTTCATGAGAACTGAGGGCTGAGAGATAAACAGGCATTTTTGTAATATTAGAAAAATAGAAGGGGGGGGGCGGTGGAGAGAACCATGAGATACATCAACCAATGAGTAATTGTGTTAAATGATCTGCAAACTGCTTAATAGAAAACAGTTTGTCGGTTTGAAAGAGCATCAGGGCAATCATGCAAACGTATGGAAAAAGCAAAAACTGTGAAAATAATGGGGTGGGTTGAAAAGGCATGGGATATTCATGCACAGAAAAACTGAAAATACATCAGATATGAAGCTAAAACATAAAGTTCAAGCAAAACAAAATGAATGAGATAATCGTGAGTATGATAAAGATCTCCACCATGAACTTAGATTGCAGCCTGCGCTATGAACCAAGGTCAGCTGCCCCCCCCCCCCCCCCCACCCACCCTCCAATTGTGCGCCGGCAGACTCTCCCTAAATAACAAATATCCACTGTGTGAAGAAAGTGGACAGTGTAACTCTGAAATCACTGTTTATACCAGAGGGCTGCAGAATGCCGCACAGAGACAAGGGGCTGGATTTTAAGAGCTCACCGGCAATCCAGGCGACGAGCTCAAACAATGGCAGCCCACACGTGTGGGCCACACAAAAAAGAACCGCCGCAATCTCCCATGCGGCGGCTCATTTAAATAGCCAGGGCGGTCTGCCCCCCTCCCAATCACATGGAGGGGGCGGGCAGTCCGTTGCCAGCAATCACGTCATGTGCCTATGCACAGATGCTAGAGCCATTTTTAAAAGGCTGCCAGCACATTTAAATTTTTAAAGATACACCCTCCATAAAATTTATTAAATAAATTTCTAATGCCCCTTTCCCACCCCCCCAATAACAATTACATTAACTATTTGTCCTTTCCCCTTCAAAACACACCTTTTAAATCTGACCTTCCTCCTCCCCCAGACTGCATATAGTTTAAAGTTCACCCCTTCCCACCATTACCTACACCCATTACGTTTACTTGACCCCATTCCCCCAACCTCACTGAGAATCCTACCTCCTCCCCCCCTCGCCACCAGTGTCACGCTGGCTTTCCCCAGACGGGGAATTGAAAGTGCGGGAATGCCGGCTGCTGCACTGAGGATTGCAGTGGGCCCAGAAGATTAAAAGTAAGTTTATTTAAATTTATTCAACCTGTTCATTTAAATATTGTAATTCACTTCCCGCCACCCAGTGGCGGGGGGGGGGGGGCCACCATGGAGCCTCGCCACCACCGGGAGGATCGGGCCGGGCCCTCCCGGCATTAGCCTCCGTGGCAGCCCTGTGCCAGAACAATCTTCCGTCCCCCCTGCCACAGAGCTCAATGTCGTGGGCTCGGTAAAACCCACCTGAGCTTCACTTGGGACAGAGTTGGAGAGGTCTAAGTGGGAAAAGTCTGTCAGGGTCTTACTTGTTCATCAATTGAAGAGTTACTGTTTTGAGTAAACCTATTGAAGGTAACTCAATTTATTGTTCACCTGACGCATACTACCTTCCAAATTGCATGATACATTAGGTCACCATTTGGTTCATGTGAAATGTAGGTTTGCCCATTGAAGGATCATTTGCTTCGGGCACCAGAAAAAACTGTCCGGAAAATGCTCAAATTGTAATTGACACTTTGACTTATTTTGTGAGTGGACAGGAGTGTTCTTTTAAAGGGGCAACTTGAATGACATCCAGAAGCACCAGTCTTCTTGCCTGCTTTGGAGTTTCTCGAGCTATATCATTATGGCTGCATCCTGTTCTAGCCTTGTTTCTAAATAAGACTCTTCCTCTGTGGTTGGACTTTTTCTTTTATATACCAAAGTATCCAGCAGTAGATAATGATTTTGGTGTGGGGCATAGGCTCGGCACTGTAAAGTGCTCCATCTATTCAGAAATGTGAGTTATGGCTTTTGGATACAGTAATATGTTTGGTATTGATCCTGGTGGTTGCATGGGCCTCATTGCAATTGTGTTGAGGTTCTGTCAGTGGCTGCCACAAGTCTGGCTGAAGAGGTGTGGTTGCCGAAGGGATCATCCTTTTGGTCTCCCTTCACCTGGCACAATTGATTGACACATCATGGCTGTTGCCCAACTAGCAGACAGTAATCTGCCAGATGTGGTGCTGGTTATCACTGACCAACTGCAGGTCAATGGGCAGATCTGTTCATGTATAATGCTTGCAGCCAGATCGCCTCACGAGTACTGTCAATTACTCCCAGTACTCTTGAAATTCCAATTTCGAAACTGGGCAGCGTTGTCATGCTGGTGTTGCAGGTCAGTGAGAAAGGAAGTCAAGGTATTGGATTGCTGAATAAAGTATCAGTTTCCAGTTTGATACATTAAACATCAAAATGAATGATCCATTGATGCCACCTGCACTAGCCTTGAAGGAACCAGAGGTATACAAATTGAAGGCTGCTGGCATTGCCTTTTTTACAGTCAGGGCTAGATGCAGCTTTTCTTGTACCAGATAGCAAAGCGCTGCAACTGCCTCCCTGTCAAACTTCATTGCTAAGTTTCTATCTCTGAGGTCAATGGATGATATAAAGGCAGGTATGAACAGTGCGTCACCAGTATAATTTGACATTTCTAGCAACCTTTCTCTGGTCCTGTTCGTCATCCATCAGCTAAGTGAAGTGGAAGAGGGGCATTAAAAACAAATGAACAACTTTCTCACTGCAAAAACAGATTGCCATTGCTGCATTTGAATTCTGAATCTTTGCTGTTCAGGCAAGTTTACATATGCCATGTCCACTTTATAAAATTTTGTGGTATCCTTGCCTTTAACAACCAGTAATGCTGCTTGCATGCTGTAGTGCACTCCAGCTCAAAAGCCGTACAGTAGTTCCAAGATGGGCATTCAGCAAGTGGGAACGGTGGGAACTTCAGAACCCCTGAATTGCTGAGCAGTGTTCCATAATTGTTACTGACAATATCTGTGCTTAAATTTATTATTGTAGTGAACTTTGAATAATTAAATGAATTATTTTGAATTTTATGATTCCAGTATCCTAACTTGGCAAAGTGTTGAGTATTTGATCAGGAGCATAATTTTGCATTTGCCTGCACAGGCTGTTTTTGAAAGGGCACAATCTTCACAAAAAGTGCTTGGCAAACCCATTTGGGAAGGGAGAAGAGTCAGAATAGTAATGTGCCATATAATGTCATGCACTGTGATCGCACAGTCTTTCTGTGAAATCTGTGCTCCTTTAAACAGATTTTAAATGTATGTTGCACCACTAATTTATATGATGCTGTTCATATAAACTGGTGGATCGGAGTGAAGGCTAAATCAAGTGGTGTAACGTTCCTTCTACATTGTACTGTTGATCTGTTCCCCGTATCCCCCTCCACCAAAAAATGCTTTGAACAAACGTTAAATACATTTTATGGAATAACTTGCTGACTTGTTCTGGATCCCCATATGATAGCACAGCCAATCACACAATGCCGCACATCAGCCCCTGCATGATCTCCTGTAATGACCTGAATTAGTCCAGCAATCTTAACACTGTCAAATTTATATCCAATAAGATTGGTACATGCTGTTTCTTACCAGTGGACCTGAAGCATAAAATACTGGCACAAAGGAAGACTGAGAGACATCAGAGTGTGTACAGTTATTGTTCCCTTTTATTCTATTGAAGGATTATGTGATGATTCAGATTAATATATTTTTAAAGAAAAATTATCACTGTATAATTCTTAAATGTATTAAAATATTACACAATAAAGCAGCATTGTAACAAGTAGCCATTCAAAAATTACTATAATTAGTCTGACTAACAGCATTAAAATTGGAAAATACATTGGAAAATTATTCATTTAATATAATAAATCAAAACAATTTCAATTTAATAAGTATAGCAGTTCTACATTTTCTACAGTCAATAATGCGCAAAATACTGATTTTAACTAAGCTCATCAATAATATTACCTTCCAGTTTCATGGTCATGTGCCATAGTCCACACTTTATTTTGGAAAAAAAAAGATTTCCAGCTGTGGAGCGCTCAGAGCTGAAATTCTAATGTCTTCAAGCCTCGCTGTCTTTCGGGCAGGAAAATCACAATCCGAGTGTCAAATTCCAAATTATTTTCTTGACACTGTCTGAAATGCAATTCCTCAAACACAGCTGCATACTGAAGTTGTTCAGTCCCCTGACAACCCTTCCAGCTGCACCCACCAACAGTTTTCTGAAAATAGCCATAATTCCACACATGTTGCTCTAAATGACCTTCCCAGCAGCATCAACATACATGGTTTATTTCCTACACTAAATAATACAACTCAACACATCTAAATGAAAATAAAATAAAATATAACATTTTATAGGTCAAAAGTAGTTGGTATGAATAGAACCTTTAATGAGAATGCAACCCATGAAGAAGACATATATAATGCACTCTTGAGGGTAAAGCTAATAGTGAGCAATATTCTCTTGAAAATGCTCAATATATTGAAGTAAAAGAGATGCTGTCGTGGTTTAAAAATTTCAGAAATTAAGAAGTAATTATGTTCAGTTTAAGCCGAAATAATGAAGCTATTTTATTTTATAAATCATTGGTGGGACTGCACTTGGAATACTGTGTACAGTTCTTACAATATTGTGTACAGTTCTTAGAATACTGTGTAAGGTTCTGGTCACTGCAGTACAGTAAGGATATTACAGTTATTGAAATGATAGAGAAGCGAACAACTGGAATGATTGAGGGGCTGGAGAGATCGGATTATCAGGAGAGATTATATAAATTGGGCATGTTCTCACTGGAAGAGAGAAGGTTGAAAGGTGACATGATTGCTTTTTTTAGGATTCTATAGGGTCTAGATAATGTAGATTATGGCCATCTGTTTTGCCTTGCCCAGAAGAGTTTAATTGGGGGACATTGCCTCTTCTTGAAAGAGGGTTAATTCAAAATTAATCTGTGGAAACAATGGGGGGTAATTTTAACCCCCACTCCTGCCACACGACTAGCGGGAGAGGGCCAGGACTGTGGTTCAATTAGAAAAAATGGGAAACCAAAACCCACCGTGAATGAGCCTACTTGTAGTTTAGAATCATAGAACCATAGAAAAATTATGGCACAGAAGGAGGCCATTCAGCCCGTCGTGTCTGCGCTGGCCAAAAAAACTAGCTGCCCAAACTAAACCCGGCACCTGGTCCGTAACCTTGCAAGTTACAGCACTTCAGGTGCATTTCCAGGTACCTTTTAAATGAGTTGTGGGTTTCTGCTTCCTCCACCATCAAGGCAGCAGTTGACTGAGTATGGCATCAATGAGTCCTAGCAAAACTGAAGTCAGTGGGAATCAGGGGAAAACCCTCCGCTGGTTGCAGTCATACCTAGCACAAAGGAAGATGATTGTGGTGGTTGGAGGTCAATCATCTCAGCCCCAGGACATCACTGCAGGAGTTCTTCAGGGTAGTGTCCTAGGCCAAACCATCTTCAACTGCTTCATCAATACCTTCCCTCCATCATAAGGTCAGAAGTGAGGATGTGCAATCATCAGCAAACAATGTTCAGCACCATTCGTGACCCCTCAAATACTGAAGCAGTCTGTGTAGAAATGCAGCAAGACCTGGACAATATCCAGGCTTGGGCTGATAAGTGGCAAGTAACATTCGCACCACACAAGTGCCAGGCAATGACCAGCTCCAACAAGAGAGAATCTATCCATCTCCCCATGACATTCAATGGCATTACAATCGCTGAATCCCCCACTATCAGCATCCTAGGGGTTACCATTGACTAGAAACTGAACTGGAGTAGCCATATGTGTACCGTGGCTACAAGAGCATGTCAGAGGCTAGGAATCCTGCAGCGAGTATCTCATCTCCTGACTCCCCAAAGCCTGTCTACCATCTACAAGACCCAAGTCAGCATTGTGATGGATGCAGCTCCAACAACACTCAAGAAGCTCAACACCATCCAGGACAAAGCAGCCAGCTTGATTGGCACCCCATCCACAAACATTCACTCCCTCCACCACCGACACACAGTGGCACCAGTGTGTACCATCTACAGGATGCACTGCAGCAACGCACCAAGGCTCCTTAGACAAATCCTTCCAAACCCGCGACCTCTACCAACTAGAAGGACAAGGGCAGCAAATGCATGGGAACACTAGCACCTGCAAGTTCCCCTCCAAGTCACACACCATCCTGTCTTGGAAATATATTACCGTTCCTTCGCTGCTGCTGGATCAAAATCCTGGAACTCCCTTCCTAAGAGCACTGTAGGTGTACCTACCCCACATGGACTGCAGCGGTTCAAGAAGGCAGCTCACCACCTCCTTCTCAAGGACAATTAGGGATGGGCAATAAATGCTGGCCTAGCCAGCGATGCCCACATCCCATGAATGAATGAAAAAAAACCTCTGTTCCGGGCAGTGAATTCCAGACACCCACCACCTTCTGGGTGAAAATGTTTTTCCTCATGTCCCCTCTAATCCTTCTACCAATCTGTGCCCCCTGGTAATTGACCTCTCCGCTAGGGGAAACAGGTCCTTCCTATCTACTCTATCTAGGCCCCTCATAATTTTGTACACCTCAATTAGGTCACCCCTCAGCTTCCTCTGTTCTAAGGAAAACAACCCTAACTGATCCAATCTTTCCTCATAGCTGCAACTTTCATGCTCAGGCAAGATTCTTGTACATCTCCTCTGTACTCTCCAGAGCAATGATATCCTTCCTGTAACCTGGTGACCAGAACTGTACGCACTACTCCAGCTGTGGCCTAACCAGCGTTTTATACATTGCCGGCATGACATCCCTGCTTTTGTATTCTATACCTCGGCCAGTAAAGGAAAGCATTCCATATGCCTTCTTCACCACGCTATCTACCTGTCCTGCCACCTTCAGGGACCTGTGGAAATACACTCCAGGGACTCTCACTTCTTCTACCCCTCTCAATATCCTCCCGTTTAACTGTAGCAGGTTTGGGGCTGGCCGAGGAACCCATTCTGCAGAGGCAGTTTGGTAGTTTTAATATTTAAGACTACATGCCTTAGATTTTGAAGGTGATTTAATAGTTGCGGTGTGGGTTTCCCAGGACTCGGGGAATGCAGCAGCTGACCACCGTAATAACTCAATGTACTTAAAAGAAAACTCTGCATTTTTCTTCTGGATGTTTTGCCAGTTATCCATGTCCTCTGGTTAACTGTCCCTCCTGCCAGTGCAAACAGTTTTAATCTATTTAATCTACTAAACCCCTCATTATTTTGAACATCTTTATTAAATCTCCCCTTAACCTTTCTGCTCAAAGGAGAACAATTCCAATTTCTGTAGTCTCTTTGCATAACTTAAGTCCCTTATCCCTGGTACCATTCAGGTAAATCTCCA
Organism: Heterodontus francisci; assembly: GCF_036365525.1. NCBI lineage: Eukaryota > Metazoa > Chordata > Chondrichthyes > Heterodontiformes > Heterodontidae > Heterodontus > Heterodontus francisci. Next base: position 56,742,676 of record NC_090394.1, read on the forward strand.
CTGCACTCTCTCCAAACCTTCACATCTTTCCTAAGGTGTGGAACCCAGAATTGAACACAATGACCAAGATTTTGCGGTAGCAGTGACAGTGAAAATGTCAACATTTGCCATTGTTACTTCTCTGAAACTTCTGAAGTCCACGTATGCAAAATTAAATGCAGAAATCCAGAAGTTGCTGTCAGTAATTCTACGTTTCTCCATAGAGTGCACTGTTGAAGTCTCCGCAGACTACAATCAATTAGGAATAATTGAATTAATGAGAACTTCCACTTTTATGCTATTAGTCTTGCTGTAAAAATACTTGAAAAAGTTGCACTTTGTTGATTGAAGTTTAACTGGCTGCTTATCGGTGTACTAAGTTCATAATTACTGATGAACAACCTCTCTGGCCCAGAAAAACTAATATTTGTGGAATGCCAGATTTCTCCATTATGATAAATTTCTGCATTTAAAAAAAATTATTTTAAGTTTTTAATATTTCAGCTTCTATCTTAATCCCATGTGTATATCCCAATCTTTATTTCACGCTGTAAAATGATTTAGAAAAGTGTAGGATAATCGGTGCTTTTAACTTCTTGTTTTGTTGTGATAAGAGTTCTTCAATGTGATGGGCTGCTTAGCTTGCTTGTTGCCGTCACTGTCGCTGGACATCTGGAGAGCCTCTTGACTTGCCGCCAGATTCAAATTAATGTAGGAAAAGGTGAAATCCGTGCCACGGCGATCGCTAGATCATTGTGGGCATCTTTCTTCGAGGTCAGTGGTGAGCGCCATAGTTTCGCACTGACCGCAAAAGCCAGGCCAATACTCAGACTGAGGCCCAACCAGTGATTAGCATAACTTCCTTGCTCTTGTACTCTATGCCTCTATTTATAAAGCTAAGGATCCCATGTGCTTTTTTAATAGTCTTATAAACTTGTTCTGCCACCTTCAAAGACTTGTGTATGTGAACTCTCTCTCTCTCTCGCTGCTTTTTAAGGTAAGAATTTGTTACATTTCACCTCTGCTAGGAGACAGGGATTTTCTTCCCTGTAGTGACTGACAGTGGCCCACGATGTGGCTACTTCACACCTTCTTTGTTTCCAAAGAACCCATTAAATTCGGGAATAAAAACAAAAAGTGCTGGAAATATTCAGCAGGTCTGGCAATATCTGTGGAGAGAGAAGCAGAGTTAACATTTCGGGTCAGTCACCTTTCATCAGAACTCATTAAATTCGGGAATGTTTCAGAATGCATGCAAATGACACCTCTTAGCTTTGAAGGTATCCTTCGTTCTAAACAGTGTGGCAGTATTGGAATACACAGGTAGCCATCTTTTGCAGCATTTTTCATTTTCTTGAAAAGGCAAAGTCAATTTTTATAACTCTTCAGTTTTAGTCTTTTTGATATCGTTGCACTTCTCGTAAGCTTGACAGTAGTATTAGTACATATTGGACTGATATGTGCATGAGTGATGTGGCTATTATGACAACCCATGCATATTTTAACTCAATTTCTGTGTTAATCTGGGAGAATGATGGCTGTTTGAAATATTGTACTGTTGCAATTGTGCATTAAAAGAGATCTGTTCAGGTAGGGGAGATGGGTGAATATTGCTGGAAGTCTTGCAATATGAAGGCCTGAATTTTAGGCCCCCACAGGAGCAGGCTGGAGGGGGGTGGGTGCGAAAAATTGAGTGGGAGGTGGAGAGTGCCGTTCCCATCACCTTCCTGCCCCCACTGCAATTTTACCAGCAGTGGTGGAGGTGACAAACAGCCTGCCCACCCCAGGCCAATTAAAGCCCTTCAGTGGCTGATTAATTGCCACTTAATGGCCTCCTCCTGCCGCTGCTGGTATATGGTCCACTTATTGGCCAGCAGCTCTGGGAGGCTGGACTTCCTGGGTCACGTAAAATCACAGTGTGGCTTCCAGGCCCGGTGGAGGCAGGCTCGTCACCGACTTTTTCTGCCAGTGGTCGGGGCCTCTGTCCCAAAATAAAATTCCAGCCGGAGGGTTTCCTATTTCTAGGGAATGTTTTTTTTTAATTACATCTCTACACTGACAGAAAGCATTCTCATTTGAGTTCCTCAAAAGACAACCTGTTGGTTACCATAGGTGGTAATGAAGTTTCTTGTGACATCAGAAATCAGGAAAGATACCAATTCTTTGTCATTGGAATGAGAGCCAGTTGGAGTCTGAACCATTGGATAGGACCAATTCGACAGATTTTTTCCAGCCAAGTGACCCCTGAGGTATAACTCCACTAGAGTCTTCATGGATACAAATGAAATGATCGCTTCACAAGCAGGATAATTTATTTTCACACCCTTTCTTGGGGTGTACTTTAGCTGAAAGTACATTTCTCTCGTTCAGACCTCCCCTGCCCCGTGCAAAAAGATACCTGGCCACAATGAAAGGAAAAGAAGTATCAAAGGGAAGGAACAGCTCAAATGCACAATCTATTGGCCATGAGTGATAATCTTGCCCTAAATTGCTTGTTCTTGTATAATGCAGACTGACAGTGATGGTGAATTCACTTTGATGGCATTTATCAAGGACAGTGTCGTGGAATCCTTAGAGAGATAAAAACTAATTGGACAGAGTCAGCATGGATATGCAAAAGGGACATCATGTCAGAGCTATTTAATAGAATTTTTTTGATAAAGTAACAAGATGTTGATAAAATTGAGAATGTAAAATGTAGATGTGATATACTTGGTACCGTATGGGGGAAGCAGGAGGCAGGAAAGGAAGTTAGTGGTCAGCAATTTCATGGGAATGGGGTTAAGGGATGCTCGTAAGTCTTGTAGACAAGATGAACTTGAAGATGACATATGGAGAGATAGAAGAGAACTTGGAGGAAGATGCAAGTTCAGAGCTAGGGCACGTGAGATGTTGGTTGGTTGGGCAAGCGGATGGTGAAGATGCAGCTGATCAGATGCTCCTAATCCTAGTGGTAAAGAAGTCTAGGACAGTGGGATTAGTTTTAGATTTCTATAGCAGAATAATACAATGGACTGCCTTCTGCGCTGCGAGCTTTTATAATTCTATGATCTGAGAAAGGGAACAAGTAGCTTCATCTCAAAGTTTGTGGCTGATACCAAAGTAGAAGGACTCGATAATACAGTGGAAGGTGGGTGAAAACAGCATTGGGCTTAAACTGTTTAGGGAAATGGGCAGATAATTTGCAGTTGTAATTTAATATAGTTAAATATAGTGATGAACTTTCGAGTATGGAATAGGCAGATGGATGACAGGATTACTGGGAAATACTGATGAAGGCCAAGCAGGAAAGGCGACCTGGTAATTGTCTTAGATCCATCAAGCCATTAAGACAAAGAACAAAGAAAATTACAGCACAGGAACAGGCCCTTCGGCCTTCCAAGCCTACGCCGATCCAAATCCTCTATCTAAACCTGTCGCCTATTTTCTAAGGGTCTGTATCTCTTTACTTCCTGCCCATTCATGTATCTGTCTAGATACATCTTAAAAGACGCTATCGTGCCCGCGTCTACCACCTCTGCTGGCAATGCGTTCCATGCACCCACCACCCTCTGCGTAAAGAACTTTCCACGCATATCCCCCCTAAACTTTTCCCCTCTCACTTTGAACTCGTGTCCCCTTGTAATTGAATCCCCCACTCTGGGAAAAAGCTTCTTGCTATCCACCCTGTCTATACCTCTCATGATTTTGTACACCTCAATCAGGTCCCCCCTCAACCTCCGTCTTTCTAATGAAAATAATCCTAATCTACTCAACCTCTCTTCATAGCTAGCGCCCTCCATACCAGGCAACATCCTGGTGAACCTCCTCTGCACCCTCTCCAAAGCATCCACATCCTTTTGGTAATGTGGCGACCAGAACTGCACGCAGTATTCCAAGTGTGGCCGAACCAAAGTCCTATACAACTGTAACATGACCTGCCAACTCTTGTACTCAATACCCTGTCCGATGAAGGAAAGCATGCCGTATGCCTTCTTGACCACTCTATTGACCTGCGTTGCCACCTTCAGGGAACAATGGACCTGAACACCCAAATCTCTCTGTACATCAATTTTCCCCAGGACTTTTCTATTTACTGTATAGTTCACTCTTGAATTGGATCTTCCAAAATGCATCACCTCGCATTTGCCCTGATTGAACTCCATCTGCATTTCTCTGCGCAACTCTCCAGTCTATCTATATTCTGCTGTATTCTCTGACAGTCCCCTTCACTATCTGCTACTCCACCAATCTTAGTGTCGTCTGCAAACTTGCTAATCAGACCACCTATACTTTCCTCCAAATCATTTATGTACATCACAAACAACAGTGGTCCCAGCACGGATCCCTCTGGAACACCACTGGTCACACGTCTCCAGTGTGCCTGTCAGACATGCCTGTCTGCTGTCAAAAAGACTGATTGGATGTTAGGTTGTATAAAAAAAGAGAAAGTATAAATCAAGCAATCCTGCTACTTTGTAGATCATTAACTGGCGGGCAGCCATAAAGACAGGGCTAAATTGTGGCGAATCGAAGAGACTCAGTAGTTGGCAGGAAAAAAGACAGAGGCGCAAGGGGAGAGCCAACTGTGCAACAGCCCCGACAAACAAATTTCTCTGCAGCACCTGTGGAAGAGCCTGTCACTCCAGAATTGGCCTTTATAGCCACTCCAGGCGCTGCTTCACAAACCACTGACCACCTCCAGGCGCGTATCCATTGTCTCGCGAGATAAGGAGGCCCAAAAGAAGTCAGACCACTCATAGAATATTGTGCATAGTTCTGGAACCCACACCCCAGAAAGGATGTAGCTGAGCTCAAAAAGATGCAAAGAACTGAACCGTTTCCTTTTGGAGAGAAAACTGAGGGCGGATATGATTGAAGTTTTCAAGGGATGTAGAGATTATTCAAGGATAGTTAAATTGGTATGGAACAAAGTTAAAAAAGGCATCAGAAGAGGTAGATTCAGGTATAATAAAAAAAAAAATAATTTTACTGAGTGCAGTTGGCATTTTTTGGAATAGGTTACTGCTAGAGGTCACAGGCGCAACTTGCTTAGATCTCATTCCATGCCTGCCACCATATTGGACCAGATTCTTCCATGGGCTTACAGGTGGGCAGCAGAAATATTTAAAATGCTCATTCTAATATTTAAATAAGAATTGCGCTGTCCCAACAACTAAATCGCCATGTGGCAAACTCGTGCAGCAAATCATAGTGCCAGCAGGCAGCAAGGCCAGTGTAGGGCTACTGTTTAAATGGCTCATCCACTCCATATAGGTTATTTGCTGGGTTGTCTTCTCAGGCTGCTGGACCTTTTATATTGGCTATTTTCTAAATTCAACATCTCACTACTAATTCCAAATAACGTTTTTGTGTTGGACTGCTGTTGTCTACCTTGAAAGCAGTTTTATTCTAGTCATGGGTGGTTTGGTAGGTCTGCCTTTGGGACTGAAGAATATGCAAAGTAACAAAGGAGACAGGAGAGAGCAGCAGCAGCTGAGAGAAGGGGGATGCATTGCACAGAAATCTTACCCACAGTGGGTCCTCAGGATGCACTTCTTGTGCCTCACCTTCACTGAGAAGCAATATGTGAGCGGTCTGAGCTCCACCAAGGAGGCTGTCATCTAGCTGTGTCATCTGTTGCAGCTACAACAGGAGCTTCAAACCAAGGCATGGAAAGCACTGCCTATGGTTGTCGAGGTTGTTGTAGTCTCCCTCTTTTACACAATGGGTTTCTTCTAAACTGCAACAGCTGATGTCAGCAACATCTCCCAGTTTGTGATGCACCACTGTATCCGGGAAGTTGCAGAGGCACCCTACACCAGGAGGAACAACTACCCTTTCCCAATGGAGAGAGAAAAACAGGACGAGAGACTAGGCTTTCCTGTCTTGCATTATTCTCCAGGGTTCAAGGTGCCATTAACTGCACCTACATTGACTTGTGTGCTGATCATCACCATTCTGGCATCTTTCCCAATAGAAAGGGATTTCACTCCCTGAATGCCCACGTTGTTTACAACCACAGGAAATGCATCTCGCAAGTCTGTCCTGTTTCCTGGTAGCAGTCATAATTGATTCATCCTGCGCCAGTTCACTGTGCTGCCTTAATTACAACCAGGCTGTCAGATCACAGGTTGGCATCTGGACGACAAAGAGTATCCCCTCTGGACATGGCTCATGACTTCTCGCAGGAACCAGGGCACAGCTGCAGAGCTGGCCTGCTACAAGAGCCATGTCGTGACCATATATATCATCATGGCGATTGCCGGTGTGCTCAAGCAACACTTCCACTGCCTGGATTGTTTTGGAGGCCCAGTGAACATCCTTTCTATGTAATATAAATAATTCTCTCCTTTTACCATTTTTATCATTGTCCTGATGATTAGTGCACAAAGAAAATACGCAATCTAACTAGGAAAAAAACCCACCAATTTAAAATAATTGTAAATGTTTGGACTTGGAATACTTTTAAACTGAGTGTTATGAAGTTGTTGCATAGTCTTGTGACTTGATGACTTAAATAACACAGCTCTTTCTGTTTGCCATCCTGTGAAATCCTGGAATATGTTACTTCTCTGCAACACACTCAGAGCCAGCTATTGCAGATTTCAAGTAATTAAAGTTTAAATAAGTAGCAATTATTTAAAAGTCTTGAGAAAGAGTGAAACGAAAAATTAGAAACAAACTACAAATAATCTATTGAGAGTAACTACAAAAACACAAAATACATTGTACTTACAGCAGTATTGTTCCAGGGAAAGCAACATAGGACGCGGTTTGATTCAGCAGTAAGAACATTAAGCATTTTTATACTCATTGAGGAAATTGTAATATTGCTAAATACACTGCATATATTCATGAACAGAATTAGGGGAGATAGCAAGTACCTTTTTATCTCCACTCTTTGCTGTGAATTTTCTTGTTCAATTTTACCTAAAGACTTTTTGATCAAATCAATATTGTTACGACCAGGTGAGAAAGGTGGCTAGGGGTCCCTCTCAGCCTTCACCTGGCCTTACTGTAACAGGGTTTAATTTTAAACACACTGCGTTTTTAGCTCCCCTTTAGTGAATCCTTGTTCAGCGTTTTCCAATTATAAGGCAAAGAAACCAGCACAAACAGGCTTTTTTAGATTTAAAGAATAAAAGTTGAAATTTGTTAAACTTAAACACTAATTCAGTTGACGCCGACGGACACACGACGCACCCACGCTAGCATGTATACACGATACACACATGCAAATAGAAACAGAAAAGAGCAGAAGAAAAATAAAGTGGAAAAGTTTAAGGCAATATCTGAAGAGTTTTTGTTACGGTTCTTCAAGCTCACTGTAGAGCCCTTGATTGTAAGTAGATCTTGCTTTTGTTAGGGCCCAGTATTCTTCCTAAACCTTGTTCACTTTAGGAGACTTTTCTCTTTCGGGGTTCATGTGTCTTCAGTGGATTTAGAGGCTTGGCAGAGAGAGATGGGAGCAGGCGGACAGGAGAGACCTTCTCAGTCCAGGAGCAAACAGACTTTCTGCCGAAACTGTTCGTACAAATTTGAAAAACTCAGGTTGCCTAGCAGGTTAGTCATGTGACTATCTGGTTTGACCATGTCCATTTGTGTATTTGGCCATCTTAGCAGTCAACCTGGAATGCGAGCTCCCCCACGTTCAACGTCTGGTGATCAAAAGTCCATTGTGGGTTGAATGTGTCAGGGAATGGCTGCTTTATCCTTCCAAATACTGTCTGTTAATATGCAAATGTTTTTTCCAGCCATGGCTGATCTGTTTAACAAGTCCTTTCTTCACTCCAGTAACAGTTTAAAATCAATGTTCATGACAAAATTAATGTGCCTCATTCTTGGCAGGTGGGGGCCTAGCATGACACCTCTACACCCAGCAGAATGAAATGCGATTTGAGAAAAGTGCGTTTCATTAAAAGGGTCGAGAGAAAAATATAAGATACACAAAAAACATGCATTTCACTCATTCATTCCCATTCATTCATAAATCCTAAAACTTATTACAGCCTGTCTTCTCTTGGTACCAGTGATGCTTTCATTGCCCCCTTTTTGACATCCCGATAAACTTTTTTTGGGGGAAGTTTCTCTTCTGTTTGCCCATTTCCATGGTTGCCTAGGGTATTCCTGCTGAGGTCATTTTTTTTAAGAAGAGTCAGTAGTGGGCGGGTCTATCCTGAACACTCAGTGCTTTGCTGGTCATGCAAAGGCTTTTGACTTCAGGGGATGGGTGGTTTGCTATTTTTCTGACTGTGAGGGAGGACTCTTTGCTAATCTCCCCTTCGTCCCAGAGGACAGTCCTGCCTGCAGGTATTTGTACAGACTCTACTGCACTCCCCTGTGGCACGTCGACTAGGTGAGGCATCACATTCACCATTTCTCTGCCCCGTAGAGGTCTTTCTTTGTCTCTGCAGGTGCCTGTAAATGCTGTTAGCAACTCTGGTGTAGTGCTTCTAATGTCTGCATTTATGTAGGAGGATGTGGGGTCTAACTTTTCACACTTTTCGGTTTGGCTGACTGGACAGTAGGGGTTTGCATCCGGGATTCCTCCCAGGCTTCCTTTAACCTGCCCTCTTGGTCACTCTGTCTAACCTTTTGCCAGCTTTGTGCCTGCCAGTCCCTTTTTGTTCTTGGCGGACGTCCCTTACAGTTCACCAGTGATCTGCTGGAGGGTCCTCCTAACACCAGTACAGGACTTGGGCTGCAGGTTTCACTGTAGGTTGGGATTTCCCCTCAACCTGGCACATGGGGCAACTCCTGCAGTACTCCACTACATCTTTGTGGAGTTTTGGCCAGTCAAACTGCTGTCTTATGTGGGTTTTGGTCTTTCGTATACCGGCATGTACAGCCACTGTAGTCTCGTGGGCCCTTCTTAATATTTCTCTCCAGTGCCTCTGCGACACTACTAACTGGTGAACTACTGTCCACTCCTTGCTCTCAGGTCTGTGAGGAGAACTCCATTTCCTCATCAGTACCTCATTCTTTAAATAGTTGCAGTCAGGGACTCCTTCTGCTTCACTTTCAGACTGGGCAGCCTGTGCTAACTCTTGCAATACTGGGTCGGCTTGCTGAGCCTCAGCTAGGGAAAAGTCATTTAATTCATTCCCTGGGTTTCCTAACTTTCCAAAGAAAGTCTCGGACAGGCAGACCTCGTGGTCATTTGCCTGCAGTGCTAATTCAGTCTCCTCTGGTGGAGCTGGTTTGATCATGGCCTGATCAAGTACACATTCAGGGAAACTGCAGGGGTGTGTCTCCTGCCACTGCCCTGTTTCTCTGACCTCCTGTGGTCTTCCTTTCACTAATGGGGGGGGCTACCAGCTTCACCCCCGCCAGATCATTACCTAGGAGCAGGTCAACCCCGTCCACAGGCAAACTAGGGACAATCCCTACAGTCACCGGTCCCGAAACTAGGTCACACTCCAGATGCACCCAGTGTACAGGTACAGGCATACACTGCCCTCCAGTACCATTCACCACCATTTTGGTGTTCACTGCACTCTCTGGGGGAAAAGTCAGGCCTTTTCCCAGTAAAAGGGATCTGGTGGCCCCTGTGTCCCTGAGAATCACTATGGGCTTGCTTGCCCCACTCGAGGGTTATGGGGTTACTCTCCCTTCAGACACAAAGCCTTGATAACCCTCAGGAACCCTATTAAATTTTCTTGCACTTGCAGCGGTAGACTTCCGAGGTCTCACTCTTACTGCAGTTAAAGCCACAGCTTATTCCAATGTGCTTTCCACCTGTCTTCACTGAGTGGGTGTGCCCTGATTAACCCTACAGGTTTCCCCTTTAGTTTCCAGCAGTCAGCTTTTAAATGCCCCTGTTTTATTACAGTGGAAGCACACAGGTTTCCGGGTCTCATTCTTGCTCACAGCACCTTCCTTTTTGGCTAGAGGAGGGCCCCTTGTGTATCCTGCTTTCCTTTCTCTCCCAGGACTGCTTGGGCTCCTATCACCTTCCCACCCTTTGTCCTTTTCGGATTTGTGGTTGTGGCTAGGAAAGGTTCTCCCCTGGGAAACCGACTTATAAATTAACGCAAACTCATCAGCCAGGATGGCCGCTTGCCGGGCTCTCTGGACCTGCTGCTCCTCTACATGGGTCTTTATGGAGAGTGGGAGAGAGTGTTTAAATTCCTCTAACAGAACTACTTCCCTGAGGTTCTCATAGCTGAGCTGTACTTTAAGAGCCCTCGGCCACTAGTCAAAAGCCAGCTGCTTACTTCTTTCAGACTTCATATAAGTTTGAATTGCATGCTTCTTGAGGCTTCTAAACTTTTGGTGATTGGCTTCGGGTACTAATTCATATGCCCCTAGGATAGTATTTTTGGTCAGTTCATAATTTGATGAACTCTCATCTGGCAACAGGGAATAAACTTCATGGGCTTTTCCAGTTAGTTTGCTTTGTAGTAAAAGAGGCCAGGTCTCAGCTGGCCATTTTAGTTGCCTTGCCAGTTTCTCAAAGGATACAAAAAATGTTTCTACATCCTCCTCATTGAATTTTGGAATTAGTTGAGCTAGTTTTAACAATTTTGTACCCAGCCCTGAATTATGCTCCTCCATATTGGCCATGCTTTCACTGAGGTTACTCTGTCGCCCACTAGTTAACTCAAGCCACTTCAACTCTCTCGCTTCGCGTTCCTTCCAGAATATTCTTTCTCTCTTTCTCTCCTCAGATTCAAGTTTCCTCTGTTCCAATTGTATCTTTGCTAACAATACCCTGTCGGAGTCTACTTCTAACCCTGTTTCTGCTTCTTCAGATTCAAGGGAAAAATGGTTGGCCACAAGCCTTCGGAGTTCAGGCTTCCTAGCCTTGCCATGTACGATGATCCCACAATGCTCAGCCATTTTCCTCATCTCCTCCATGGACAATGTTTTTTAACTTATCCCACGTTACTTCATCCTGGCTTGGAGAGCTACTAGCTTCAGTTGCAGACATGTTAGTATTCAATCACACACAACCAGAAGAAAACCTGTATTGAAATCTCGCTCTTTTTTGCTTGGGAATAATTTGGCTCCCCACTTCCAATTTCTCTCGTATTTCTGTGGACCAATTCTGAACGCAAGCACCCAAATTTCTGTTATGACCAGGCGAGAAAGGTGCCTAGGGGCCCGCTCAGCCTTCACCTGGTCTTACTGTAAGCGGGTTTAATGTTAAACACACCGTGTTTTTTAGTTCCCTTTTGGTGAATCCTTGTTCACCGCTTTCCAATTATAAAGCAAAGAAACCAACGCAAACAGGCTTTCTTAGGTTTAAAGAAGAAAAGTTGAAATCTATTAAACTTAAACTCTAATTCAGTTGACGCCTACGGATACATGAGGTGCCCATGCTAGCATGCAAACGCGATACATACATGCAAATCGAAACAGAAAAGAGCAGAAGAAAAATAAGTGAAAAAGTTTGATGCAATATCTGAAGAGTTTTTGTTATGGTCCTTCGAGCTCACTGTAGAGTCCTTGATTGTAGGTAGATCTTGCTTTTTGTTGGGGCCCAGTATTCTTCCTACACCTTGTTTTACTGTAGGAGACTTTTTTCTCTTGGGGTTCATGTGTCTTCAGTGGATTCAGAGAGGCTTGTGAGAAAGAGATGGGAGCAGGCAGGAGTGATCTTCTCAGTCCAGGAGCAAACAGACTTTCTGCCGAAACTGTTCGTACAAATTTGAAAAACTCAGGTTGCCCAGCAGGTTAGTCATGTGACTATCTGGTTTGACCATGTCCGTTCGTGTATTTGGCCATCTTAGCAGTCAGCTTGGAATGCAGACTCCCCAACCTTCAACGTCTGGTGATCAAAAGTCCATTGTGAGTTGAATGTGTCAGGGAATGGCTGCTTTGTCCTTCCAAACACTGTTAATATGCAAATGTCTTTTCCAGCCATGGATGATCTGTTTAACAAGTCCTTTCTTCACTCCAGTAACAATTTAAAATCAATGTTCATTACAAAATTAATATTCCTCATTCTTGGCAGGTGGGGGCCTAGCATGACAACATCCATTTAATTTAATTATTTTGTAGCAACGTCTAAGGGTATCCTCCTCGCACTCACCACACCCCACACCCCCGCCCCCACCACACCCCACACCCCCGCCCCCAGCACCTGGGTCACACGAAAAAGTCAGAACTGTTTTAAATTTCCCAGTGTTTTTGAAAAGCTTTACATAAGATAGTGTTTGCAATCAAGTAAATGTCACCTTCAAACACAGAAGGCAGCTCCCAAAGTGTATTGATTGCCACTTTAGAAATCAGATGTGGTGTAATAATTCTATTGAAAATTTAGTTCATGAATTGGAGACTGAAAAATTATCAAAAACAGATTTGTAAAATGAAAGGTGTATATGATTTTTATACACAAATAATAACTTACCTGATTTTGTGTAAACCTTTCATGGATTCCTATAAGAATACTATCAAGTAAATCCCATTCCATAGAGTAATGGTCAAAGGGAAAATGTAGTCTAAGCGATTTTACTAAGAATGTTATCAGTTAGAAACAGATGGGAGCTCCAGCCTGAAGGGATAATGTATTTAGAAGTTGTATTGCACTTTTTAATAAAATGGACTGCTTGCCAGCACCCCTTAATAAAGTAGTTAAACTGAACATGGCTGTATTGATTGAGCTGTTTTCTTTATTTGCATTTATAAATTCAAGGGAATAACAATAAAAAAGGTTAGTAAAACAAAATGTACCAATTTCATTAAAGCATGTTGACATCTCTTGATCACATGCAACATTTTGCCACTTTAGCCAAAAATGGGCATATTAATGGCCCATGATAAAATCAGATTGTTAAAAAAATTGATTAAGAGAAATTTTCAGGATTTTATTGCATGTATTCCTGATAAATGGGCTGGATTTTATAGAGGCCTCAATGTCGGGATCTGTTGCGGGGGGGGCATGAGGATTGTCCTGTCACGGACCTCGACGCCAACAGGGCCCAACCCAATCTCCACGGAGGCCGAGAGGCCTCATGGCGGCCTCCTTGCTGCTTGGCGATGGGACTGTAATTTAAATATTTAAATAAATCTACATACCTGACTTAATTACAAGCCCGCCTCCAGTTCCGTTGCGATTTTTGTGCCGATGGCCAGCACATGTGCCTTCCGATCCCTGTCCAGGAATTGAGGCACCACACTGGTTGGGAGGGGGGAGAGGTGAGTTTTTCTGGGCGGGGTGGGGGGGGAAGAGCAGCGATAAAGTCTTCTCATTGGTGGAGGAGATGGTGGGAAGGGGTAAAGTTTATAGTTGATGCACTTTAAGGGGGGAAAGGTCATTTGAAAAAGGCAAGTGTTTTGGGCTGGGGAGGGCAAGTACTTAATATTGTGGTTATGGGGGGGCGGGGGAAATGGGAGAGGTTCAATAATACCGGTTTTAATTTTTTAAATAAATGTTTCCTGATTTCTTTAAAAATCGCAAAGGGCTCAAAGCCCTTTAAAAATGGCGTCAGCACGTGTGCACAGGCAGCTGACGCCATTGACAGTGATGGACGGGACTCCATATGATCGGCTGGGGGGGGGGGTGCACCCGCCCCGGCTATTTAACTGAGCCACCGAGCTTAGAATCACGGTGGCTCTTTGGCGTGCAGACGGGCATGTTGCCACCATTTTTTTCGCCAGTCGCCAATTTGGGCGGTGGGCCAATAGAATTCAGCCCAGTGTTTACTTATGTTACAATATATGTCTGTTATTTTACATGTCATGCTGAAAAATGCACATATGTGAAGCCCTCTTTTTTTAAATTCACAGTTCCCTTTTGCATGTATAATTTGTATTTGTAAAATATTTCCTAGGTTTTTACTTGTTTAATAGTTGCTTACAAAATTACTTCCTCCTCCCCTGCCCACTGCAAGTGCATTTTGTTTACGATCCTGAAAGTAACAAAATAATGATCTTTCTATGAGATGCTAAACCTTAACTTCCAAGTTGCAGAGCTTGGTGGCAAAAGTTAGAATTATCCATTCCCTGCAGATGTCTGGGTTTTTATCTTTGTCCTGCAGCTCACAGTGACCTTGTCTCAAGTGATTTAGAGTTATTGCAGCTCACTGTGGTGGCATTTTGAGGTTGAAAAAGACTTCATAGATCACACAGGCTCAAAACAGTGCACAATCTAAATTTATACATTTCAGGCAATCTTTACGTAAAATTGAAGAATGCCAAACAAGGGCTTTGCAGTCAGAAAATCAAAGAAAACTGCATTATTCAGTATCAGACTGAACAAATACTGCAACAAAAGTAATGAAACAAAGTCTTACACTTTCAGAGTCTGTAAGGCCATTTGTTGACAGTATGGATGAAATCTTGATGGGTTTGTTAAATTTGATTTCTGTAATATTTGGTATTACTATAAAAATCAGGAATAATGTGGAGGTGGGGAAAAACATGGGCATCTCTTATCCATCTCCAGGTTGCTAGTTACAAAAGAGGTGTTTTTCTGATGCCTGCCTTCTCTGACTTATTCAAATAACATCATTTTACTCTTATTGGTATCTTCCAGTCACTGCTGCAATGCACTACTGTTTTATTGGTGCCCTTCCCATTTAAAAAAAAATGTTTGTTTCTTCCTTTTTCCCCATCACCAGTGGTAATTACCATCTTGATCAAGAAACCAGGCAGACTTGCTTTCAGGCCGCTTCTAAACCTGTTCTGTATCTAGAAACCTAGAGGTGCATAAGAACTGGCCATGAGAGGTATAGACAGGGTGGATAGCAAGAAGCTTTTTCCCAGAGTGGGGGATTCAATTACAAGGGGACACGAGTTCAAAGTGAAAGGGGAAAAGTTTAGGGGGGATATGCGTGGAAAGTTCTTTACGCAGAGGGTGGTGGGTGCCTGGAACGCATTGCCAGCGGAGGTGGTAGACGCGGGCACGATAGCGTCTTTTAAGATGTATCTAGACAGATACATGAATGGGCAGGAAGTAAAGAGATACAGACCCTTAGAAAATAGGCGACAGGTTTAGATAGAGGATTTGGATCGGCGTAGGCTTGGAGGGCCGAAGGGCCTGTTCCTGTGCTGTAATTTTCTTTGTTCTTTCTTTGTTTATGTCAACTCTTCTCGCCTTCCTTTTTGTATAGAGATGCCTTTCTTTGATTCACTGCTTGTTTCATGCACTCTGGTTGAGATTGGAAACTCGTGGATTAGGAATCACAAGTATCAGTACACAATTTGCCAGCCCATTGAATAACCATTGCCAAATCAATAGACTGCACCACCAGGCCACCTCTTATTATTCCAGTAATCTTAAGGCTGGTTCTCCTCAGCCTTCTTGCTGTCACTGCTACAGATGATGCCTATTACTATGGTGCTGTCCCCTGGGTACTGTTAACAGTCCATTATCTCTCCCAAGTGGTAATTCTTGTGTGCATCTAGAGGGCTACCCTCAGGACAATTGCATTGTGTGAAGTCGTTGAAGATTGATATTGGGATATGGCAGATTTTATTTAAGTTTCAGACAACAGTGCAAAGCTCACTCTCTTTGATACTACTAAATAGTTAACAAATTGGAGGAACTTGACCTTGTGATTAGTGGCAAATAGAAGAGTTCTTGGTCAACAGAGTACATCCCTCAGAAATTGATGCTAATTTGACACAGTGCAATGCTGGACACAAATAATATTGTTCCAAAAATCAGAATAACCATTTCCCATTGCCCGACATAAAGAAAATGCAATGAGCACAGCATAATGATATGAACTGACGCAGCTAATCTGAAGCATGATGCTGTCAAGTGGAAAAGCTATGGAATTTAAGAATAAAAAAATGACCCAAAGTACCATTGTACATTGCAGTGCAGAGGGGAAATTGATCATGTGCAATGACAAACTGATAATATACAAAAGAAAATGAGTTTTTCAACCATTCAGATGTCAAATTTTGTTAGCATTAGCAGTTGAATTAAGCTGTCCTTGTTTGAAAACCATGAAGTTTTGTTTTTAATAGTATGCCATGAAATATCATTTATTTTAGGAAATACATAATTATTTCTCATTTTGTTTTACAGTAACATGCAGTGATATATAAATGATAAAAATGAATGAACAGTATTTCATAAATAGATTGATAATTGTTTTTTAATGCGCTGCACCTGACAAGGCAAAAAAAACCCAACAAACCTGTAGAATGGATTAGCACTCAATAGTGCTGTTATTTTCTTTTCCCCATAGCAATAAACGAACAGTGTTTCAATGTTGGTCAGAAACCTCAGTGTATTGTAAATTGAATATCTGTGGATTTTTTTATTATATTTTATTCATTATGCATGCTCTTTGCTGCAGCTTGCTGCATGGTGATTCGCTTTAAAACAAACTACACATTTTTTTTTTAACTTTCTTGATGCACGCTTCATTATTTTAAACCCCAATCCTTGAAATTACATTCTGGTATTTTAGTGTACAAATACTGAATACATTTCTGAAATTTCTTCCTCACTATTTTAGTGTCAGCATCAGTCCATTTATTTTGAATGGGTTAACACTTCTGCTAAAGTAATGAAGAGAAGAGTTTTAGGTGAACATATTAAGCATTCATGAACAAATATCCCTTGGTGTAATTTCAAGGCCCACATGCTTGAGGCAAAACATTTCAGAAACAAAGAGATTTTCCATTAGTTTAATAACCTCTTACTTTCAGTAGCAATGACAAATTGATTGACACTGCCCTAAATCAAATTGCATATGTAGGGGAAGTGGAGTGGCTCTCCATCGAGCACCCTGTGTCCGATCATTCGGGCCTTCTCCTCCCGGGACAATTGGCAGCCGCCTGGTATTTCCAGGCAGCTTCTCTGGGTTCTCGGCTGCCCGCTTGCCATGCGTAAAATCCGCATGGAGGCAGCGAAGGCCCTTATGTGGCCACTTAAACGCCTTGATTGGTCTGCGGTGGGTGGGCCGTTTTTCCCCCCTGCCCTACGTAAAGTGGCGGCAGAGGTGGGATCGGCTCAGCAATTCCTCCCGGAGTCTCCCACTCCATTTTACACCACCCCCCTGCTCGCTGGGGTGGTATGAAATTCTGGCCTTTATCTCAGATTAAGCATGGTATTTCACTTTCTTTATGTCATAATCCATAATATTTAAGCAGTTTCATTGGCAAGAAAACATACCCTATCCTTTTTTGGCACAAATATTATGTATTTTAACCATTTTATCTCAGCTAGGGGTCAGAGGACGGGACCAAACCATTCAATTCAAATACAAGCATCTTGTTGTATTTATTCAAATATGTGTTTAATTCATAGCTTGTTAAAGATTGTTAAGGCAGTTACTTAAATGTTGTTTCGTCCCAGTTCATATTCTGGAAATTATTTTTCAGCTTGCTTGGTTCAAATTGAAGAGTCTGTCTGAGGTCTTCAGGTAAACCAGATAGCTTTCATAGATCCTGAATACGGGGGAATAAGTAATGATGCATTAGAATTTTGCATGTTAACTGTTATTTTCTACTTGCTGGAAGAAAGTTTAAAAATTACTGTCAAATCTCGTGTGTGCACTGGTGACATCCTTTCACTTTTAAGATATTTGTTAGGTAACTATTACATAAGTCACAGTTTAGTGTAGTGTTATTCTGCTGCCTGCCACAGATAAGGAAAAAGACATGAGGGCACATGATAAAACAAATAGCTGGAAAATATGTGGAGGGTTCTTTGTTTGATCCCTCTGCATGCTACAAATTTACCCAAAACTCTGTACAAGTTAAAAAAAACCTCTTTGGAACATGCAGCGGTTTCACACTCTGATCCCACACTTTCACACAAAATTCTCGTGAAAAAAAAACTCATCATATAATGATCATTACCATTCTTTAAATATAAATTAAAACTCCTCTTCATGTTGCTTTATTTTGTTTAGCTTGTTTCCCTTAATTAACAAAAGTCTTTTCCAGTATGTTCAAGAGCCAAAAATGTATTGATCATTTGGAGAAACAATCACTTAGCCTGTTATTTGCTGTCATGTAGGTACAATAAAACCAGATTTTCCCCACAGCCACAACCTGATCCAGTTGCATCTAGGAGATTCATTCTTTCCACATCAGCGAACATACAGTCGAAGTACACTGTATTTCTGTTTGTTACAAAATGACATTTTTATTGATCAATCTTTAGGTAGAATGTCCTTTTCTCCTTGTCAAACATGAACTCACCAGCATTGGGTGTGGGCGGGTGTAATGATGCCAGTGCAATTTCAAAACAATGACACAGACACATTTACCAAAGGTTCATCATGATGTCCTTTCCAAGGGTCAGTTCCACTAATATTTTCTAATATGTAATTTACATCTGCAGACCTTTCAGAATTACAATGTTGATTATGTGACATTGTTGGTGGATCAACGCTGCTTAAAGAGATGCCAGTTCGAACAGAGAACCTTTCAGAGATGTCAACATTAATTATGACTTTTCACATAATATTTTTTGCAAAATGAATTTCAGTTTTTATTCTTTACATTGTTTTGTTACTGTGATCCATGTCTCATTTGGCAGCACTCTTAGTTCAGATTCTGAGAGTTGTGGGTCTAGCCTTGAGCACATAATCAACACTTCAGGGCAGCACTAAGAATCATAGAATGGTTACAGCATAGAAGGAGGCCATTCAGTCTGTCATGTCCATGCCAGCTGTCTGCAAGAGCACTCAGTAATTTTTTTATATTCAGATAATTATCCAATTCCCTTTTGAAAGCCACGAATGAATCTGCAGTGCATTACAGATCCTAACCACTCCCTGGGTAAAAACGTTTTTCTTCATCTCGGCTTTGGTTCTTTTGCCATACACCTTAAATTGGTGTCTGCCAGGGCTCCTGCAAATTGCTAGCATGGAATTCAAGGCCAGAAGTCAACCATTTTTACACCAGTAATATTTTCAATGATTTAAATATCAGTACTCAACTTCATAAGTCAAAAATTATTTTTTAGTGAATCATTAATTTAAGAAATCTCTCAATACATAGAATCATAGAATGTACTACACAGAAACAGGCCACTGAGCCCATCTGGTTAATGGCTGTGTTTATGTTCCATACGAGCCTCCTCTCACCTTACTGCATCTAACCCCATTTAGTGCATCCTTCTATTCCTTTCTCCCTCATGTACATATTTAGCTTCTCCTTAAGTGCATCTACCCTATTCATGTTTTGTTGATGCTTTAATAATTCTGAAGCATAGGTATTTATTTCTTTACTGAAAGTCTAACAAAAGGTTATGATCCACCAATAAAAAAATTTCTTTCAAATCGACCATCGAATATCTTCAATTCCAACCTCTTTTTGCATGCGTTCCAGAATAATTTCTGATAATCTGTGATAACTGCTTTGATTTTCCGTTCCAATAAATTATAAGTATTCATGCAGCATAACTGAGGCCACACAGGTTTCAGTTGAAATGTTCCATGTGATCATTTTTAATGTGCAAACTGTTCATACAAATCAAGGAGCTCTATATCACCAGCTGAGAACCTGCCTATCATTTGGACACATTATCCAAAGACTTCACTGTATTCAAATTTAATTTGTGTGGAATGAATACCTTGTGGAGGTTGCTAAGCTCTGAGAAGTAAAATATTTTAGTAACTCATGAATGGTGCAGAAAGAGTGGTTGGTCTAATTTAAAAATTAGCTAGCAGTTATTTAATTGCAGCACTGAGTGTAACCTAGCAGGCCATCCAATAATAGATTGCAATTGTCCCTAAGTTATGACTGATACAATGCAGTGTATAAGTGAAAATAAAGAGCTAGTGTATTTATTGGCCCCATCAAATAGGGAACATTGATTGTAAACTGCAACAACCTTTTATCATTATACCTTCTCTATTGGCAGTGCTTTTATAGATTTCACTTTCAATCCTTTCTGAATACTGCTTTTAAATGAAAATCAGAACATTGCGTACCATTTCCGTACCTGTAATCATTATATGAAATGAAAATAATAAATGTTATCAGAAAATTTAAGTGGATTAAACTGGAATGGTTCTGTGATGAAACAAAAAAACACCATGAAACATTTACTGCAATGGGGTTTAAATCTTGTTGCACTGTGTGAAAAGCAATAAATTTGAGTGAGACTTCATGTTGTCCATCCTTACTGGACAGTAGAGTGCAGCTAATGTTTATAACAATATTTTGTTAGAACCAATGCATTTAAACTTTGTGTTTAAAAACAAGCACATAATGTTTAGAAGTAGAGCATTGAAATAGTTTTAGAAGTTGGAATGCAAGTGATCACATTAATTTTGAATGGAATATATATTCATAGTAATACAATAGAATATTGATACCGATCAATTTCTTCATATATTCATTTATGCTTTAGTGAGAAATAAAAACTTCCAATTATTTTCCACTGCATAGTATTGAGTAATTACAAGAACAACTACTTGCATTTAGATAGCACTTTGCAGGACTGTTATCAAACATAATTTGACACTGAGCAACTCTGACTAAAAGCTTGGTCAAAGAGAGAGGTTTTGAGGGGAGAGTGGTAGAGAGGAACAGAGATTTCGGAAGGAATTCCAAAGCTTAGGTCCAAGCCAGCTGAAGGCAATGGTGGAGTGACTGAAAAATGGGGATGTGCAGAAGGCCAGAACTGGAAGAGATTTCGGAGGGTTGTAGGACTGAAGCTGGTTACAGAGATACTCACAGGTGAGGCCATGGAAAGATTTGAAAACAAGGATGAGAATTTTAAAATCAAGATGTTACTAGACCAGGAGCCAATGTAGTTTATCCAGCACAGGGGATACGAAAATGTTTGACAGCTGTTTTATTATCTTGTGCTGTTTACACACACTGGGCTGAATTTCATTGGGGTGGTGCCGTCTGCGGTGGCGCCCTTTGAACTCAGCATGGCGCCCACATTTAGTGGCTGCCAGAGAACCCCCGCAATATTACGCGCGGGGGCTCATTAGCATCACTGTGCCGCGCCTCCCCATCCGATATTACGTGGAGAGAGGCAGGACATTTGGCGCAGTGAGGATCCCTTTGACAGTTGTGCAGCAGGTGCTGGGGCCCTATTTTAAACGCTCCAGCACCTGCTTCCTGAAAGCTATCAAAGAATATTTACCTGACTGTGGAAGAATGGGGCTGCTGTCAATCTGGCAGCAAAGCAAAAAGTCCTGCAGAAATCCAGCAAGTCAGGCAGCATCTGTGGAGAGAAAAGCAGCGTTAACTTGTCCAAGTTCACAGACCTGAAAGTTAACTCTGCTTCTCTCTCCACAAATGCTGCCTGACCTGCTGAGCTACCCCAGCACTTTCCGCTTTGCTGCCACATACTTACCCTGCTGTGTCCCAGTGTCCTGTGAAGTTGAGATCCTCTTCCACTCAAGTGTAACATTCCTTCTTATAAGCGTGCTGCACCTGGGTGAATAATCCTAATTTCGCAGACTCCAGGACGTGAGACTTAAATACACCATAAAAGGTATTACAGAGGTTTATAGAGAACACACTGACATAAATGGGAATGCACGGGTGTCACAGCAATGTAAATACGTCTTTCACTAAATGTTCCTCATCAACATGTGTGTCCTTTCCTCTGTGCGAATGATGTGTGCCAGCATGTAGTGCCAATGTCACACCCCTTTGCATCGTTGGCCCTTCAGGAAAGCCAATGTATGCAATAATATCATTGCCATGCCACCTTTACTCATGAGCGTCTCCACGGACTCAGTGACATGGACATTGGCTCAGTCAGCTGCTGCCTCTAATGGTTTACACAGGGATGCTGCAGATGTGGACTGGTGCACGAGAGTGATCTGTGGCTTGCAGAGCTCATGTTGGTTTCTGTGGAGCAGACAGCCTTTGTCTGATAAGCCACTTCCATACATCCCTACCTCACTGCTAGCCCTGCATGCAGAGCCTGTGTGCCAAATGCCCTCCCATGCGTCTTTTTATTGTAGGTCCTCAGCGTCCTCATAGTCCGAGGAAGAATCCTATGGATGTCTCTCCTCATCATCCCAGGCCTATTGGGCGGGTAGTTGTGCAGAGCAGCAGAGAAAGGAGCTGGCCTTTTTGGCCCATAGTACAGGGCATCACCCTATCCATACAGACATTGGAGGCGCTCTTTCAGTATGCCGATCTCCTGCTCAATGGTGGCTCATGTAGCTCAGTGGCTGGCATTGTATCTCTCCTATCTCTCCTCTGCAGCAGTGGTGGGGTCTCTCACTGGTGTCGGGAGCATTGTCTGCAAAGGATAGCCCTTATCTCCAAGAACCCACCGCTCCATCTGAGCCAGTTCAGTAGCTGGCAGCCGGGACTGGGTCAAGACCCCAGGTGTCATGGCAGCTGCCTGAGAAGCAGTCACACGTTCGCTGCGAGCATCTGCGGTGTTCACATACCAGCTTCACCTAGATTAAGAGGGCTCCTTTAATGGTGACGTCTGCAGGTGGTAGCCTGGCAGTAGGCCTGATGGCCACATGAGTGCATTCTATGAAGATTACAACCTATGGTTCTCCGGCAATGGTGCCAGAACTAGTGGCCCTCTGGGCCTGGCTGTGAGAGTCCGTCCTGAAGCAGACATACTCACTGGCCCTCTGATGCAGGGCATTGGTGGCCTCCCTGATGCAGTGGTGCACTGCTGGCTGTGTGACCCCACAAAGGTCTCTGGTGGGCCCCTAAAAGGCTGCAGAGGTGTCAGGTTTGAGAACCGCTGCCACTATGAGGAACAAAAGCATGGGATGTCCACCGGAGCCCATGGGCTGCAGGTCATCCTTGAGCACCACCCTCTCTATATGCGCAATTTCCTCTGACACTGGTGCTCTGACATCCGATGGCATGTCATGTGGGGCCTGTAGATGCACGGCAACCGTAATGGCGGGCTTCCCTTGGGGGCTGCTGCTCATGACCGGGGGTCTCTATGTGGATCACACCTGCCTGTTGATATTGCCTCTGGTGCATACAGATCCTCATGTGCAGTGGATCACACAATGTAGGATGAGCCATACCTATTTCCATGTGAAAAATAAAGTTGAACCCTGCATGTATTCGAAGGTTCCTAACAGGGCAGGGATTGGTGTTGGCAGGTACATCAGCTGCTTTCCTGGATCAACTATTTGGTGTGCCATGGCATTGCTCATCTTGGCCAACACTCAGAGTGGCACAACATAACCACATCAAGATCCTACAGCTGAATCGATTGCCCCCACCATCCATAAAACCTTAATGCTCCTGCCCTTTCTGGTACCCTCCCCACACACAGGGTGCCTAGTGTGCCATTGCCCCCTCACAAACACAGAGCGTACACTGTTAACAGAGGGATGATACACGGTACCTCCCTTCGTGCCAGCACAGCTTTCCCTCCAGTAATCTCAGACCTCCTCCCTTTCAGAATGCAGAGTGCGACCCCAATGTACCCCCCTCCTCCCTTTAAGAATGCAGAGTTAGACCCCTCTGTATACCCCCTCCCTCCTCTCTCCAGTAATGCAGAGTGAGGACCCGCCGGCTTTTCAGATTGTGAACGGAACGGCATGTGACAGCCGGCCGTTCAACGAAAAATCTGGCAGTGTCGGTAGAGAGGCGGCAGGCTGCATAATCAGCATAGTTAAGTAATCATTACCATATGTTGATAAAAGCAAAATACTGCGGATGCTGGAAATCTGAAACAAAAACAAGAAATGCTGGATTCACTCAGCAGGTCTGGCAGCATCTGTGGAAAGAGAAGCAGAGTTAACGTTTCGGGTCAGTGACCCTTCTTCGGAACTGACAAATATTAGAAAAGTCACAGATTATAAACAAGTGAGGTGGGGGTTGGGCAAGAGATAACAAAGGAGAAGGTGCAGATTGGACCAGGCCACATAGCTGACCAAAAGGTCACGGAGCAAAGGCAAACAATATGTTAATGGTGTGTTGAAAGACAAAGCATTAGTACAGATTAGGTGTGAATATACTGAATAATGAACATCAGCAAGTGCAAACCTGAAGAAAAACAACCTGAAAAAAACAGTGGGTAAGCAAACTGAACAAACTAAGATGAAATGAAATAAATGCAAAAAAAGATTGTAAAAAATGTAACCTTTTGGTCAGCTATGTGGCCTGGTCCAATCTGCACCTTCTCCTTTGTTATCTCTTGCCCAACCCCCACCTCACTTGTTTATAATCTGTGACTTTTCTAATATTTGTCAGTTCCGAAGAAGGGTCACTGACCCGAAACGTTAACTCTGCTTCTCTTTCCACAGATGCTGCCAGACCTGCTGAGTGAATCCAGCATTTCTTGTTTTTATTACCATATGTTGATTGTGGTGCTGCTGCCGTGCAGCGGGGGGCCGGTAAAATTTGCCCATTTTGTCTGACATTCAGGGATAAAGATGCTGTCGGGTATGCTAGTCTGGCTAAACCTTTGTTTTTGTGGGATGACAAAACTGCTGTAATTGTGACCAGCTTTCTTTCTCCAACCAATTGAAAGTGATGATGAATGGGTGGCTCAGTGGAATAGTAAAATGATAAATTTGTGCACTCCATGTACACAAATGGGAAACAGTTTTGTTCACACAGAAGGAAAGGAAGCAAGTGTATTTCTGATATTAATTAATCCATCACTTGCCTGCCATGAAATTTTCAAATAGAAGTGATTGCTGTTTATTTTCATTTGTTTTCCTCTTTAAGTATTTTCTATGTGATACTCGATCTTTCTGAACAACTGAATTTTCACATGTACAAGAGACTCTGATAATCTCTGAATCCTCTTACACAAACCCATTCATTTTTGTCCTGCCATTCTACGAGAATGGGCAGAACAAACATCAGTCGGACCATTATTTATTTACCATGTTTTCACCAAACTTATTTATTTATTTTTACCGAGTATGTGCCGACCATCAACCACCCATTTATACTAATCCCACATTAATCCCATATTCCTACCACATCCCCACCTTCCCTCAATTCCCCTACAGCCTACCTATACTAGGGGCAATTTATAATGACCAATCAACCTGCAAGTCTTTGGCTGTGGGAGGAAACCGGAGCACCCGGCGAAAACCCATGCAGTCACAGGGAGAACTTGCAAACTCCGCACAGGCAGTACCCATAATCGGAGCCAGGTCGCTGGAGCTGTGAGGCTGCGGTGCTAACCACTGCACCACTGTGCCGCCCTTACCGAATCCCTTCTTATTTTAGTCAGTCATTTGATTTATTTTGAAAATGGCTGCAGTATAATGCACAATTTCTACATAGAAATATCAAAAACATGTCGGCCAGAAAACCCCATAGCTAGCAATCCCCACAGCTGTGCTGGGATTATGCACACCAATAACCTGTGCCACTGAGCCTGCCAAAGTATGCAAGATTGGGGAGTGGAAAATTAGTCTGAATGCCCCGATGGGCATCCATGCTACTTGGGGTAAATTGGAAGACATTGAATTACGCCCAGAAGCCAGAAAATTGGCTATCCACTGTCAGTCCAGTTCAGAAATTCTCTTCACCAGAATTTTTTTTTACTGGCCCCCTTTGTAAGATGTCAATACTTAAAGAAGGTTTTCTTATAACACTTTTTTTTTCTTTTCACTCCCCATATCAACCACCAATCCTGGTCTGACCCATTCCTGGGCTGGGCATGTGGGCACTCCCAATGTAGAGAGGTCTCATCTGTTCTGCTTTAATGGCCTTATTTGGTGCTAGTAGTTACTCCACTCAGGGAACTCCTGAGCAAGGTTAGGACCCGGCATGCCTAAGTCCAGGTCTAGTTTCTAATCCCTGTTCTGCACTCTGACTAGAGTTGCAGTGGGGGTTTGCTGGATGTATGGAGAATTTTGACCCAATTGACTTGTCATCTTAGCAAGTTTCAACTCATTCTAGATTTTTATCCAAACGTCTTCATTCACTTTGAGATTATTTTAGGTACTTCTATTGGAAAAAGATAATCTCCAATGCTTTTCCTTTGTCTGGCTTCCAAAAATGTGATGTGTTCAGTTAAATGACACCAACATGTGAAGTTTTAGAAATCAGTTTGGTTAACTCTGAGAATGCCTTAACCAATCAGAGTCAAGCTGCCTGGTTTAAATTTCAAACAAAGCTTGAAGTTAACTGTCAGTCTCCATAAACAGGTCCATTCTCCATGGCACGCCTCTACCAATCAGAATCCACTTGCAAACCAATCAGCATACAGTATAAAGTTGTTGTTTTCCCTTATACTGGTATTCTTGCAGATTGTCCTGATGAGTGCAAGACGAAAAGCTTCAACAACATCTCTCTATTTTCAGCAATACTCAAATTAACTTAATCTTCACCTAAGATCTGTATTGTTACTTTATTAGTAACAAGTTAATATTTTAATTATGTTTTAACCAGAGCCAAAATTGTATGCCCAGTTTTAGTGTTCAAACTATTTCTCAAGAGAAGACGGGCATTTTTTCCACTGAATGTCACAACACAACTCCCAATGATTTTTGCTTTAGATTCAAGGTAGAGATTCAAGGGGCTACGTTAAGAATTGTAATTGCTTACTTAATTTCTTCAGCACCACCTCTGGCTTTCATTGATGGCTAAGGAAACTCTTCTGAGATGAGCTTCTACTTTATATTTCTCAGGACAAGGGGAATGATCATTGCGCATGTTTTTAAAGTTGAGACAGTGTTAATGTCCTTAGTATCATCATCACTGCTATCCTACTCATTGGTGCATAATAGGTTGAATTTTTGAGAATAATATTATATACACTTGATTGTGGAGAATATCTGTTGAGGTTTGGGTATAATAATTCATTGGCTTCTTGGACAGTAGAGCTTTGACAGTAATCTCTATGAAGCTTATCATTTTTTGCATTACACTTGGGACTGTCAATCCAGTGATCTTCTGAAATAGGCAAATTTGCATTTACTTATTCAGTCCGGGCCCACAATCATCTGTGTTATATATTTTGTTGATACTTCAATCAAGAATTTGGCATTTGTGGGGAAAAAATTCAGACCATAATTTTGTACAGTTGCAGGTTTTCAAACCTGGAACTAGAATCATATTTCATCTTTATAGTGGTATACTTTTTCCAGTGAGTATGAAATCAGCATTAAGCATCTTTGCCACTGAAGTAACAATTCAGCCCAATACCCAGACCTAAAAAGTGCATTCCCTTCCAAAATTTCACATTGTTTTGTCTTCTACATTAATTCAACCTTTTATATCTCCATGCTGCAGGAACAGAAATTCATCTGTCTATCCTAGATAAACAAAAATACGCCTAGACAAGTACAACTTATATATCAATGGGTCAAGTATCTTAAGCTTGAATTTCTTCAACTTCAAATCATAGAGCACAAACTGAAGTCAGACCTATCTTGTGAGAGTTAGTAAAAAGAAATCACTCCTTTGATCTGCTGTAAATGATTTTTTGTGTTTGTATCTTGCATTATCTTAGCTGTATATGGGAATGGTTGGATTTAATTGGGACAACTGTTTATTTTCTGGTATCTGTCACAATTAAGGACATTTTTCCAAAATGGTTCTACCCGGTGCTGAGAAATTTCAAGCTGCTTTCATGCTACTCATTTTCCAGTGAGATTGGCAAAATTTGCCAGCAGCTCATTTTATTGTGACCTTTACCAGGGACCAAAGATCATCATCACCACCTATCAAGAATGGGTTTGCATGTGAACCCTTAAGGGGAAAAAGCAATAGGTTACAATTGTCTGTGTTGAAACAGTCATGTTTTGGTCACAGATAATAAGTGTTGGATTTTGAATTACATTCATGGCAAAAGGCCCATTAAAATTTGAAATGTTGGCTTATAATGCTGAAATTATGTTTACTCAAAAGAAAAGCACACTGTTTTAAGTCTGTATAAAATGAAAGATCTGCAAAAAATTGGAATACCAAATCCAACCAGAGGGATTTTGGTGC
Source organism: Heterodontus francisci (assembly GCF_036365525.1). Taxonomy (NCBI): domain Eukaryota; kingdom Metazoa; phylum Chordata; class Chondrichthyes; order Heterodontiformes; family Heterodontidae; genus Heterodontus; species Heterodontus francisci. Next base: position 56,770,420 of record NC_090394.1, read on the forward strand.
GTTAAGAATTCAATGAAGCTTAGTGTTGTAACCCTATTTATATAACAGTGAGTTATCACAAGTTAGCAGATTTATAATTGTGTTGGACAATTTGTAATTAACATTCAGATTGCAACACTGCTATTTCAACTGATTAAAACTTTGCTGCTGAGGTTTAGAAAACTATTTGTGACTTTGGCAGTTTTAAGGAATTGACTTAAGGGCAAAATGATGTTGAAAAATGTTACCTTTTTCTTAATTGTTGAATTGTCTGTTTATCTACTTAAAAATACAAGTGTCATCATATTTTGTACAGTTTATATGATATTCTGCTTTTTTCCTCTGGAATTATATTAATTTAGGGAAAATGTATTACCTGGATTTAATGATAACATCTAAACTAGAATTCATAATTATCGTAAGAGCAGTATGTTCAGTGAGTAATAGATGCAGTCATTTATCAGAAGGGTACAATTCACCAGAAAATCTCAATTCTTGGCATGTTGCAGTTTAACTGTGCCATGTGTTTGGCATGACATTGGATCTTAATCCTTCATGAGACATGTGGTCATTTTTAATTTATATTCACCTTGAGGCCCAGGGACGAAGTACTCATCCAGCTTGGCTTTAGGCAGCAAAATATACTGCTACTGTAAGTAGTACAGTTTGGGCTATTCAGGTGGGGAAAAAAGGAAAAATCTTTGACTGTAAATTGTTCTAAACCCCAGCATAGAAGGCTGGATTCACTCACTCTTGATTTGTTACTTTGAAGTCAGTAGAGTGACATGAAAGTGTAAAACTTTTAATATGAACTGCATGTACATATGGTCACCATGTAAGGGGAATAAAGCGTTGGTTTTGGTTCTGAAAGCTCTCCTTTGCTAGCAAAGAACAAGAAGAAACAGGTTATACGGCACACAGCTTACAAAGCTCTCCCCGCCCCGCTCTCTCACTTAAACCTTATCTCTCCCACCACCAGGAAGGTAAGAGTTTTGATGCAAAATTTGGGATTACATAACAGTTACCATTTGTCACAAATGTAAGATGTTCTAAACAACAGCTGTGCTTATTTAAATGCCAAGACCACAGACTGAGGTGTGTAATAAAGGTCTAGATGGTGTTTATTACTTTGATCTCCTGATAAACTTGTCTGGTTTCTTAATAAAATCATAAAGGAAAATGCTTTGATATTTTATTTTCATTTTTCTTGCTCATTAGGACTTTATGTACACAGTTGATATTTAGGGGCACAATAAAAAGCAAGATAGGAGTGAAGTAAAATTATAGCATAATCCATTTTAGTGGTATGGTGCAATGAATGAATAGTTAACCTGTTATGTATAAATATTATGGTGCAAGGTATTTGTTACATAAATACTGACATTGATAGATATGATGCAAAAGAGTGGATGGTACAATCAAAAGAGGAAAGAAATGTGAATAATCAGTACTTTTGAGAAAATAGAAGAAATGGTGTAAGCATTTAAAAAAGATTAGAAGATAATGATTTTGCTTTGAAATTTGGTATTTAAAGTTTAATTTTTCATACATATAACTTGCTATAAACATCCCTTGAATATAGTACCCAATGTTGTTTGTTCAGGAGAGTTATACCAGAAAATTTTGAGGAGTTCATACTTTACCTTGATTTTTATGTTCCAAAGAGCATAAGGTTTTTTTTGGTTTTTGGGATGCGAGCATCGCTGGCAAAGCCAGCATATGTTACCCATCCCTAATTACCCTTGAGAAGGTGGTGGTGACCTGCTGCCTTGAACCGCTGCAGCCCATCTGGTGTAGGTAAACCCACAGTGCTGTTAGGGAGAGAGTTCCAGGATATTGACCCAGCAACGGTGAAGGAATGACAATATAGTTCCGTCAGGATAGTGAGTGACTTGGAGGGGAACTTGCTGGTGGTGGTGTTCTTATGTGTTTGCTGCCCTTATCCTTCTAACTGGTAGACGTCGTAGGTTTGGAAGGTGCTGTCGAAGGAGCCTTGGCGAGTTGCTGCAATGCCTCTTGCAGATGGTACACAGTGCTGTCACTGTGCTGTCAGTGGTGGAAAGAGTGAATGTTTAAGATGGTGGATGGGATGCCAATCAAGTGGGCTACTTTGTCTTGGATGGCATCAAGCTTCTTGTGTGTTGTTGGAGCTGCATTCATCCAGGCAGGTGGAGAGTATTCCATCACACACCTGACTTGTGCCTTGAGAATGGTGGACAGACTTTGTGGAGTAAGTAGGTGAGTTACTCATGGCAGAATTCCCAGCCTCTGACCTGCTCTTATAAGCACAGCATTTATATGGCTGACGCAGTTAAGTTTCTAGTCAATGGTAACCCTCATGATGTTGATGGTGGGGGATTCAGCGATGATAATGCTGTTGAATGTCAAGGGTAGATGGTTCGATTCTCTCTTGTTGGAAATGATAATTGCCTGGCATTTGCAATTATCAGTCCAAACCTGAATATCGTCCAGATCTTGCTGTATGCGGACACGGACTGCTTCAGTATCTGGGGAATTGCACATGGTATTGAACACTGTGCAATCATCAGCGATCATACCCACTTCTCACCTTATGTTGGAGGGAAGATCATTGATGATGCAGATGAAGATGGTTGGGTCTTGGACATTACCATGAGGAACTTCTACAGCAATGTCCTGTGACTGAGATGATTGGCTTCCAACAACCGTGACGATCTTCCTTTTGTGCTAGGTACAACTCCAACCAGTGGAAAGTTTGCATCTGATTCCAATTGACTCCAATTTTGCTAGGGCTCCTTGATGCCACACTCAGTCAAATGCTGCCTTGATGTCAGGGACAATCACTCCCACCTCACCTCTGGAATTTAGCTCTTTTGTCCATGTTTAGACCAAGTCTGTAATGAGGCCTGAAGCCAAGTGGCCCTGGTGGAACCCAAATCGAGTATCAGTGAACAGGTTGTTGCTGAGTAAACGGCGCATGATAGCACTGTTGATGACACCTATCACTTTGCTAGTGATTGAGAGTAGACTGATAGGGCAGTAATTGGCTGGATTGAATTTGTCCTGCTTTTTGTGGACAGGAAGTACCTGGGCAATTTTCCACATTGACGGGTATATGCCAGTGTTGTAAGTAACAGCTTGGCTAAGGGTGCAGCTAGTTCTGGAGCACAACTCTTCAGTACTACTGCTGGGATGTTGTCAGGGCCCACAGTCTTTGCTGTATCCAGTGCCTTCACCCGTTTCTTGATATCGAGTGAGTCGAATTGTCTGAAGACTGGCATCTATGATGGTAGGGACCTCAGGAGGAGGCTGAGATGGATCATACACTTGGCACTTTTGGCTGAAGATGGTTGCAAATGCTTCGGCCTTGTCTTTTGCATTGACATGCTGGGGTCCTCTTTCATTGAGGATGGGGATGTTTTTGGAGCCGCTTCCTCCTGCATTTAGTTGTTTAATTGTCCACCACCATTCATGACTGGATGTGGCAGGACTGCAGAGCTTTGATCTGATCTGTTATTTGTGGGATCACTTAGCTCTGTCTAGCACCTGTTGCTTCTCCTTAGCATGCATGTAGTTCTGTGTTGTAGCTTCATCAGGTTGGCACCTCATTTTTAGGTATGCCTGATGCTACTCCTGACATGCTTTCCTACAGTCCTCAATGAACCAGGATTGGCCTGCTGGTATGGTAATAGTAGAGTGAGGGATATGCCAGGCCATAAGGTTACAAATTATGGTTGAATATAATTCTGCTGCTGATGATGACCCACATGCCTCATGGATGCCCAATTTTGAGCTGCTAGATTTGTTCTGAGTCTACCCAATTAGCACATTGGTAGTGTCGCACAACACGATGGAGGGTGTCCTCGGTGTGAAGACGGCTTCACAAGGACTGTGCAGTGGTTACTTCTACCAATACTGTTCTGGACAAATGCATCTGCGACAGGTAGCTTGTTGAGGTCAATGTCGAGTAGATTGTTCCCTCTTGTTGGGTCTCTCACGACCTGCTGCAGGCCCTGTCTGGCAGATGTGTCCTTCAGAACTCATCCAGCTCAGTCAGTAGTAGTGCTACTGAGCTACTCTTGGTGATGGACATTGAAGTCCCCCACTCAGAGTTCATTCTGTGTCCATTAACTTTCATTAAGAGTGCATTAGAATTGTCAAGTCTAGAGGTAATAAAGGCATGAATGAGATTTTCAGCAGCAGATGAACTGCGGTAGGGGCTGGGACTGTAATATTACGGAAGTGGAAGTAGGCCATCTTGCTGATGGAGCAGATATGGGGTCAGAAGCTCATCCCAGGGTCATATAGCTCATTCTGGAGTCAAATAGGATGCCAAGGTTGTGAATAGTCTGGTTCAGACTCTGACACTAGAGATGAAGTCGGTGGCTAGAGACAGATTTTGTGGCAGAGACCAAATACAATGGCTTCGGTCTTCCAGATATTTAGTTGGAGGAAATTTCTCCTCCTCCAGTCCCATGTGTATTATGCAGGTAAATTTAATCTTTTTCTTCTAACTTTTGTAACTCTTTATATTACAAAACATATTTCCAGTGGTGTGTTCATCTTATTATCAAATGCTAAAGATTAAAACATATTTTGAACAATTTGCCTGATTTATCTTCTAAATTGATAACTTTGCTGACTTCCCACTTTTTATTTCTTTTTAACTTGCTTATTGATGGTTTTAATTTTTGCTTACAACTTGCTGATTGGTATACTGCCTACTTGCTCAACCAACTCAACCATGATTTGTTACTATTTTATGTATGTGAATATTGAGTTAAAAGTGACACATAATTTGTGGAGTGTCAAATACAATGTACCAGACACAACATATATATACATATTGCTGCGTATTGGGCCAGAGGTTTTATAAGACTGATGTCTCAATGCGGATACAGTTCTGGGATTTAGGAGTGGTGGCAAAGGTCTGGCATTTGTGGGATGGGGTGTCATGATCTGGCAGTACTTTGACAAATTCCTGAGATTTGGAAGCACTGAGGCAATCCTGGGATCTAGAAGCACGAGGCTGGGGACGATCCCAAGGTCTAGGAGTATTAGGGGTAGCTCTTGGGTTTTGGAGGTCAGTTTATGGGTTTGTGAGGTGGTCCTAGAAGCCACGGAGAAGCCTTGGGACCATCATGTGTAAAACCTAACCTACCAGTTTGCCTCTTCCCCAAACCTATCTGTGGTCCATTTTCGATCATCAGCATCCCATCTGCTTTCCCTGGTATGCATTTTCCAAAAGTGCCTATTTCAAATTATTGGTGCACTTTTGGTGTGTTTATGATCATACGAATTAGGAGCAGGAGTAGGCCATTCAGCCCACCAAACCTGCTCCGCCATTTAATAAGATCATAGCTGATCTGTTTCTGTCTCAAATTCCACACTCCCATCTACCCCCGATAATCTTTGATTCCCTTGCCTAACAAGAATCTATCTACCCCTGCCTTAAAAATATTAAATGACCCCACCTCCACCTACTGAGACAGAGAATTCCAAAGTCGCACAACCCTCTGAGAGAACAATTTCTCCTTATCTCTGTCCTAAAAGGGCGACCCCTAATTTTCAAACCATGCCCCTAGTTCTGGACTCACCCACAAGAGAAAACATCCCCTCCGCATTCACCCTGTCAAGAACGTTCAGGATCTTATATACTTCAATCAAGTCTCCCCTCACTCTTCTAAACTCCAGTGAAAACAAGTCCCGTCTGTCCAACCTTTCCTCATAAGACAACCCACTCATTCCAGGTATCAATCTAGTAAACCTCCTCTGAACCGCCTCCAAACACATTCACATCCTTCCTTAAATAAGGAGATCAAAACTGCACACAGTATTCAAGATGTGGTCTCACCAATGCCCTGTATAACTGAACCATAACATCCTTTTATTTTCAATTCCTCTCGTAATAAAGGATATCATTCCATTAGTTGTCTTTATCACTTTCTGTACCTGCATACTAACCTTCTGTGACTCATGCACTAGAACACCTAGATCCCTCTGCACCTCGGAGTTCTGCAGTCGTTTCCTATTTAAGAAATACTCTGCTTTTTTATTCTTCCTGCCAAAGTGAACAACTTCACATTTTCCCACCTTATACTCCATCTGCCAGATTTTTGCCCACTCACTCAACCTATCTATATCCGTCTGCAACCTCCTTATGTTCCCTTCACAACATACTTGCCAACCTGTCTTTGTGTCATCTGCAAATTTAGCTCTCATGCCATCGCTCCCTTCATCTAAGTCATTGATATAAATTGTAAAAATTTGAGGCCTCAGCACAGACCCCTGCGGGACTCCACTCGGCACATCCCGCCAATCAGAAAAGGACCCATTTATGCATATTCTCTGTTTTCTGTCAGCCAACCAATCTTCTATCCATGCTAATATGTTACCCCCTACACCATGAGCTCCTACTTTGCGCAATAACCTTTTATGTGGCACCTTGTCAAATGCCTTCTGGAAATCTAAGTACAGTAGGTCAACGGGCTCCCCTTTATCCACAGCGCATGTTCCTTCAAAGAACTCCGATAAATTGGTTCAACATGATTTCCCTTTCACAAAGCTATGCTGACTATTCCCAATTACCATGAGTTTTTCTAAGTGCCCAGTTATAGCCTCCTTAATGATCGATTCTAACACCTTCCCCACGACAGACATCAAGCTTATAGTTACCTGTTTTCAGCCTCCTCCCCCCTTCTTGAATAGAGGGGTTATATTTCCTACTTTCCAGTCTGATGGAACCTTTCCAGAATCTAGCGAATTTTGAAAAATTAACACCAATACATCTACCTCATTAGCCACCTCTTAAGACCCTAGGATGGAGCCCATCAGGACCCGGGGACTTGTCAGCCTGCAGCTCCATTAGTTTAGTCAGTACTGCTTCCCTGGTGATTGTAATTTCATCAAGTTCTTCTCTTCCTTCCACCTCCTGATTTACAGCTAATTCTGGAATGTATTTTGTATCCTCTATAGTGAAGACAGAAGCAAAATATTTGTTCATTTCATCCACCATTTTATTTATTTATTTATTTAGAGATACAGCACTGAAACAGGCCCTTCGACCCACCGAGTCTATGCCGACCATCAACCACTCATTTATACTAATGCTACATTAATCCCATATTCCTACCACATCCCCACCTTCCCTCAATTCCCCTACCACCTACCTATACTAGGGGCAATTTATAACGGCCAATTTACCTAACAACCTGCAAGTCTTTGGCTGTGGGAGGAAACCGGAGCACCCGGCGAAAATCTACTATTAACTCCCCATTCTCACTCTCTAGAAGAACAGCACTTGACTTCTGAAATATCTCCTTAAATGTCTGCCACTGCTTCTCTATTGATATATCTCCTAGCCAAGTAACCCAGTTCACTTCAGCTAGCTCAGCTTTCATGCCCACATAGTTGCCCTTATTTAAGTTTAAAATACTAGTCTTAGACTGACTCCTCTCTCTTTCAAACTGGATGTAAAATTCAATCAGATTGTGGTCGCTGCTGCCGAAAGGTGCCTTTACTCTGAGGTCATTAATTAATCCTGTCACGTTACACAATACCAAGTCTAATATAACCTGCTCTCTGGTTGGTTCCAGCACGTGCTGCTCTGTCTACCATCTCATGCAGTGTTTAATAAACAAAGATTTTCATAAGCTATGAAAGGTATCTCATTAAACACTAAAAAGGTTTATAGTTTCCACATTTTTATCTATGAAAACACTTGGTTGCTGCGTTGAGGCCCTGCCCATTGCCCATGATTTTCTGTGGACAATTATATGCTTTTTCTGTGAACAGAAAATCATAGACCAGCAATTTTGCAATGTTGCCAATTCTGTAAAATGCCATGCTGCTGGCCTGGGCCCTGAGAATGTTCTGCATCATACCTTTTAAATCCTAAAAGTGGCTTGCTGTCTTTCGCAAAAGGAAAAATAATTTTTTAACCGAATACTGAATGAAAATGAGTGGACAGGAGCCCAATCAGAAGGAAGCCAATAAGCCAGGTTCATCTTCCAACTAGATTTAAATCACTTGCGATAAAGAAAGTGCTGTCCGTTTTTCTCCCCCCACAGAAAAAGGGCATTCTTAATAAATATTTATTTTGCTTTTTAAATGGCAATAGAAGAAACCACAGGTGTCGTGAATCACAGGTGTTATCTGGCTGTGAGGTAAAATTTAGCAGTTTAGAATAGAAGGGGAGGAGCTGTGAATATCTTAATTGTGAAACCTGCCTGAAATAAAGCTTTGAGAATCCAAACTTCTAATTTGCTTCAAAGTATTTTGGAAAAAGGCAAAAAACCCACATCCTTAAAGGACCTGGGTGGTTTTCACTGCTTCATCTGTGAGAAAGCTACTGTTGCATGCTGGGAAGTGAATGGATGTGGGTGGTAAATCCCCTCAACAGTTTTGGGGAAAACTATCTTGTTGAAGCCTAGATTTTTGATACAGGCTGAGGCTTTAAAGTGGAAACTTTTTAAGGTAGGTATTAACAAATAAAATGAAATGTAGTAACAGGCATAGGCCATTCAACCCCTCTGTTCCAATGAAATCATGGTGATCTAGATCTTAACTCCATCCTTGGCTCCATATCCTTTTATCCCTGTGTCTATCAAAAATCGAGCGCTCTCAGATTTCAGATGTAAAATTATCAATGTTTAAATGTAATCATGTTGTCATAACCTATGTAACTTTTTACATTTTGTTTTATTTAAACCTTTTGGATATTAGAATTTTCAGTTACCGAGAACAAAACTGTCATGTGAAACTTCCTTCAAAAAGTAATTGGAGTGATCCGATTGGGTGACCTTTTTAGTTTTTCATTGGTACTTCTTACTCATCTTTCAGGATTTGGTTGTTTTCATACATCTTCTGTAGTTACTCATTGGGCAATTTTCTAGCTGCTGTTCTTTTAATTTTATATATTCCATATTTCCTCATCTGATATACTTTCACTTTGAAACAATCAATGAAGGTGTGATGGAGCAAATGTGGGAGCAAAAGTGTGACGTTGCCGGAAACATACAGATGCAGAATTTAAATATATATTTTATGTATATGTGGAACTCCTTTAGAACTACTTACGCAGATTTGGCAATTATGCTATTTTATCCCATGTAATGCATCATTATCAGGGCCTCTGATTTATGGCGAGTGAGTAAGTCAATGTGCAGCTTTACTTATAATATTGTAGGTGTGTCAGTGGTATTTTTGGTTTTAAATTACATAATTATGTTGATATTTTCATGGAACATGTAAATCAGTGGCCATTATTATTATAACTTTGTTAAACTATGTATTTAATTTTATCTGAACTTTTTCTAAAGCACAAGGTGCAGAAGAAGATACTAGGGAAGATGTTCCAGGTTGAAGGTAGGATGTAAATTGCAAGTGTTATGCGTAGCAGCAGTGGGGATGGCTGCGATTTGGTAGTGTTGGGAAGGGGTGGGTTCTGGGGGTGGTTTGGAGCAGAGTTAGAGTGATTGGCATCTGGGAGAATTGGGGAGCAGGGTCATTCATGTGGGAGAAGACCCTGGGGTGTGATGATAGAGAACCTGAGGTCTGAGAGCATTGGAAGCAGGGTCACTAGGTGGAGTGCAGGAACTGGGAATAATGGAAATGGTTCTGATGTTGAAGAGCACTTGGAAGGAGGTACCAGGATTTAAAAAAAATTAATTCATAGGATGTGGGCATCGCTGGCAAAACCAACATTTATTGCATCCCGAATTACCCTCGCGAAGGTGGTGGTAAGTTGCCTTCTTGAAACACTGCAGCCTGTGTGGTGAATGTTTGTTAGGGAGTTCCAGGATTTTGACCCAGCAATGATGAAGAAATGGCGATATAGTTACAAGTCAGGATGGTGGAGGTCGTGCTGGGGAATTTGAAGGTGGTAGTGTTCCCATCCACTTGCTGCCCTTTTCATTCTGGATGGTAAAGGTCATGGGTTTGGGAGATGCTGTCTGAGAAGCCTTGCTAAGTTGCTGCAGTGCATCATAGATGGTACACATTACAAGCCGCAGTGCACCAATAGGGTGCTGATCAAGTAGGCTGCTTTATCCTGGATTGTGTCGGGCTTCTTGACCGTTGTGTTGGAGTTGCACTTATCCAGGCAAGTGGAGAGTATTCCATCACACTCCTGACTTTGACTTGTAGATGGTGGAAAGGCTCAGGGGAGTCAGGAAATGAGCCACTCGCAGCAAAATACAGACCCACTGACCTGCTCTTGTAGCCAAAGTGTTTATGTGGCTGGTCCAGTTAAAGTTTTGGTCAATGGTGACCACCCCCCACCCAGAGTGCTGATGTTGGGGATTCAGTGATGGTACGACTGTTGAATGTCAAGGGGAGGTGGTTAAACTCTTTCTTGTTGGGAGATGGTCATTGCCTGGTACTTGTGTGGTGCAAATGTTACTTGCCACTTATCAGCCTAAGCCTGAATGTGGTCCAGCTCTTGCTACAAGCAGGCATGGTCTGCTTCAATATCTGGGGAATTGCATATGGAACTGAACACAGTGCAATCATCAGTGATTATACCAACTTCTGGCCTTATGTTGGAGGGAATTTCATTGATGAAGCTGCAGAAAATGATTGGGCCTAGGACACTACCCTGAGGAACTCTTGCAGCAATGTCCTGGGACAGAGATGATTGGCCTCCGACAAGCACAACCATCTTCCTAGGTATGACTCCAACCAGTGGAGAGCTTTTCCCCTGATTCCCATTGACTTCAGTTTATTAGGGTTCCTTGATGTCACACTCAGTCAAATGCTGTTTTGTTGTCAAAGGCAGTCACTTTCACCTCACCTGTTGAATTCAACTCTTCTGTCCATATTTGGACCAAGGCTGTAATGAGGTCTGAAGCCAAGCGTTCCTAACATAATCCAAACTGACCATTGCTGTGCAGGCTATTAGTGAGTAATTGCCACTTGATAGCACTGCTGAAGACACTTTCCATCATTTTGCTGATGATTGAGTAGCTGCTGAGGTGGTAATTGGCCGGATTGGATTTATCCTGGTTTTTGTGGACAGGGCGTATCTGGGCAATTTTCCACTTTGTTGGGTAGAAGCCCATATTGTAGCTGAACTGGAATAGCTTGGCTAGAGGTTCAGCTAGTTCTGGAGCACAGTCTTCACTACAGCCGGGATGTTGTCAGGGCCCATAGCCTTTGCTGTCTCCAGTGCACTCAGCTGTTACTTGGTATCATGTTGAGTGAATCAAATTGGCTGAAGACTGGCATCTGTGATGCTGGACATCTCAGGAGGCAAAGATGGATCATCCACTTGGGTACTTCTGGCCAAAGTATGTTGCAAATGCTTCAGCCTTGTCTTCTTTACTCAATTGTTAGGCTCCACCATCATTGGAAATGGTGATGTTCATGGAACCTCCTCCTCCCCTTGGTTGTTTAATTGTCCAGCACTGCTCACAATTGGATGTGGCAGGACTGCAGAGCATTGATCTGATCCGTTGGTTGTGGGATCACTTAGCTCTATCTGTATCAAGCTGCTTCTGCTGCTTAGCATGCATGTAGTCCTGTGTTGAACTTCACCAGGCTGGCACTTCATTTTTAGGTATGCCAAGTGCTGCTCCAGTCTCTTCTACACTCCTTATTGAGCCTAGGTTGATCCCCTGGCTTGATGGCAATGGTAGAGTGAGGAACATGCTGGGCCATGCGGTTACGGATTGTGGTGGAATACATTTCTGCTGCTATTGATGGTCCACATGCCTCATGGAGGGCCAGTTTTGTCCTGCGAGATCTGTTCTGAATTTATCCCGTTTATCATGTTGGTAGTGCCGCACAACACTTGGAGGTTATCCTCAGTGTGAAGCCTGGACTTCATCGCTATTGAAAAAGCTCAACACCATCCAGGACAAAGCAGCCTACTTGATTGGCATCCCGTCCATAAACATTCACTCCCTCCAACACCAACAAACAGTGGCAGCAGTGAGTACCATTTACAAGATGCAGTGCAGCAACGCACCAAGGCTACTCAGGCAGCACCTTCCAAACCCGCGACCTCTACCACCTAGAAGGACAAGGACAGCAGATAAATGGGAACACCATCACCTGCAAGTTCCCCTCCAAGTCACACACTATCCTGACTTGGAACTATATCGCTGTTCCTTCACTGTTGCTGGATCAAAATTTGGAACTCCCTTCCTAACAGCACTGTGAGTGTACCTACCCCACATGGACTGCAGCAGTTCAAGAAGGTAGCTCACCACCTTCTCATGGGCAACTAGGGATGGGTAATAAATGCTGGCCTGGCCAGTGATGCCCACATCCCACAAAATGAATTTTTAAAAAAGGATCCTATGGTGGTCATTGCTACCAATACTGTCATTGACAGATGCTCCTGTAATAGGCACATTGATGAGGATGAGGCCAAGAAGATTTTTCCCTCATGTTAATTTTCTCACTGTCTGGCAGCTGTGTCCTTCAGAACTCGGCTAGCTTGGTCAATAGTGGTGCTACCGAGCCATTCTTGGTGATGGACATTGAAGTCCCCCACCCAGAGTACGTTGTGTGTCCTTGTCACCCTCAACGCTTCTTCCATGTGGTGTTCATCAGCTGAGGGAAGCCAGTAGGTGGTAATCAGCAGGAGGTTTCCTGACCCATGTTTGACCTGATACCATGAGACTTCATGGGGTCCAGAGTCAGTGTTGAGGACTCCCTGGCCCTCTCCCTCCCAACTGTATACCACTGTGCTGCCACCTCTGGTGGGTCTGTCCTGCCCATGGGACAGAACATACCCAGGATGGTGATGGAGGAGTTTGAGATGTTGGCTGTAAGGTATGATTCTGAGAGTATGACTATGTCAGACTGTTGCTCGACTAGTCTGTGGGACAGCTCTCCCAATCAAGACCCCAGATGTAAGTGAGGAGGGCTTTGCAGAGTTGACCTGGCTGGGTGTGCCTTTGTCATGTCAGAATCTGGTGCCTAGGTCGTTGCTGGGTTGTCTGTCTGATTTTATTTTAGTTTTTGTAACGATTTGATGCAACTGAATGGCTTGCTCAGCCATTTCAGAGGACAGGAAAGAGTCAATCACATTGCTGTGCGTGTGGAGCCACATATAGGCCAGACTGGGTAAGAATGGCATATTTCCTTCCCTAAAGGACAATAGTGAACCAGATGGGTTTTTATGACATCCAGTAGTTTAATAGTTACAATTACTGATATTAGCTTTTTATTCCAGATTTATTTAATTAGTTGAGTTTAAATTCCCCAGTTGTGTGGTGAGATTTGAACTCATGTAAGTCTCCAATTGATCAAGGACTGGAAGAGGGTCCCAGCATGGGGATGGGGGTTTGTGGGTATGGGAAACATGAGTGTTGAGACGGGGCTATAAAGGCTTCAGCTCTTGGGATAGAGTGGAAACAGGAAAGGCAACAATGAGGTGGGGACAAAGTATCTGTCAAGTGTCTCAATTTCGCAGCTCTGAGGCAGATGACACTGAGGTTAACATGAGAACAGTATCACCTATCTTTCAGGCTCCCCAGCTCTAACTTGAGGTCAGTTTATAATAGATCAAGTGCATGAGAAGAAAAGTAAATGCATGGTGTATGCAAGACATAATATATAAATCTATATTAATATAATCTGAAGTCTTGCACAAAGCAGATCCTGTCTTTAAATGTAACACTCACTGCTCATAGCACTTTTCTGCCTCTTATTCCATCATATGTGTCTGTAATGCCTTTCTGTTCCACCTAAGTTTCCTGTTTTTAACACGATTTCTTATATTTGCCTCGAATTACTTATTCTTCCCAAGTGACTCACTCCAGTTCTAATTCTCCCAGCTGTCGATTTTGTGTCTTCCTGCTGCAGGTAACACTGTTCTCAACATTGCCACTCACCTGAAACCTGAGACCAGGCTTCTCACCTGACCTGAACTCTCGCTGCCTTTCCATGTTATTGCTTCGCTCCAAAACCATCCCTGCTCTGAAGGTCAAGTGACCACAATTGGCTCACTGCAGCAAGCACTTTAAAGAGCGTAAATCTGGCTCGCAGGTCGTAGCCCAGAAACATGGCAGTCTGACCTTTCTGGCAAGTGCCAATGGAGGGGGCTAATGGCTGTCCTGGTATTGAATCAAGAGCTGTTTCTTAATTGTTTCAAGTGTACAGCATAACTACATAAATTGTTTTAAACAGCTCAGTACCAAACCGGTGAGTCCACAGGGGCGGTATGATTTTTGCCAGCTGCTCTTGACCAAGGAGATCTTTCTCTCGACTGGGATTGAGCGCTCAAGTTGCATTCTTGTTGTGAAGCAGATAAGTAGTTTTGAGATGCTGAAAGTTAAAGGAACACAAACAGAGATGGATGTCCACAATTTACATTCTAACAAGAGTGTCAGTAAATAGCCATGCATTATGCAGCTACTTTGTTTTGCAATTATTTGAGATATTATAGTCTTTGAAGATGTGCATGTGGCAAGGTTGTACACCACAGCTTGAGGGTGCGTGCTGCAAAGTTATGGGTATGCATGAGATGCAGTGAAAGAGCTGCAAGATTGCGATGGTTTGCAATGGACCAGTGTCAAATACATTCATGGCAACACTTTGTGTTATGAAGTGTTGGGCAGGTAATAAGATATGGCACAGTTGGGTAGTTCATCCTTGGCAGATTTCTGTATGCGTCATCTTTTTATGCATCTGTTTTTCAGATTCATCAGATAATGTATACAGCAGTATGTCACCTGCTGGCAGGAATGGTGCATTGCTATACCTTGAGGAGGGCGCCCCAAAATGTCAAATAGGGACCAGCAAGCCCCCTGCACTGACCTTGTGCAACTACAGATCCATTTGTCTATCCATAAAAGAGGGTCAGGAGGTGAACCTTTCTATATTTGCCCATAAATTCTGTTCTGTACCTCCATTAGAATTCCTTTCATTTCATTTATGCTTTACCAAAGGCTGACCAATATCTAGAATTCATTTTGAAGCTTGAAGAAGACTGGAAGTCTCATCTTTTGGTTCAGATATTAAACCCTTTGTCTGTTCAGACGGATGTAAACAACCTCACAGCACTATTTGAAGATCAGGGAAGTTCTCCTTTTGTCCTGACCAACATGTATTCCGTCACCAACAACACCAAATATAGATACAGTCTCTAGTTATTCAGTTCATGCTGCTTGTTGGACCTTGCTGTGCACAAGTTGGCTATCTTTGCATATAAAGTAATAGTGACTACACTATGAAAATACCTACTTGGCTTTGAAGTGATTTGGGACATCCTGAGGACATGAAAGGTGCTATATTAATACATGCTCTTCATTTATTTTCTGCAAATTAACCGAGTTGAGAGCCATTTTTTCATTTATGGTATGTTTGCTAAGGTTTGGAGGGAGGATATTAAATTTTGGAAGGAGGGAATGGGTTAGTGTAATCCTTCTTATTTTATCTTTTTTCTTCGTTTATCCGGGGAGAAAAGAAATGTATGGAAGGTATATCCTATACAACGAATAGTGATTGTAATAACATCAGAGATCCTTGAAGTCCTCAATCTCTGACCACTTTGCACAAGATTTTGTGTTGCTATTCGTGGACTGGCCAGGACTTTAAACTACGACAGGCTGGGAGGCAGATGGGCGGGGAGCTGGGTCGGGACGAACTGGTGAACAATTTGAATAATTAAAGGGCCAATTAAGGACCATTTTCCTGGGTTGCCTGCATTTTCTGGCAGTGGAAAACCAGCCCCGCCCCACCCCACCCCACAAGGGGAGGCCACCAGCTACATGGAACCGGCCTCCCAGCGACTTCCCACAGGGAGAGGGAGAGCCACCAGCTCAAAGACATCACCCATAGGCCCTCGCCACCACTGGAGCCCTCCAATCGATGGGGCCTGCCAGTAAAGAAAAGCTAGATATGAGAAAAATTACTATCTTAGTTTGATTTTTTTATTTTAAAAAAATGTTAACATACATACAAGTGTTCACTATTGCTTGATGTTATGCAGCAAACAAATGAATGCTGACCATGAAAATGACATCAGAGATAATTAATAACACTTTTTGCTTACAATCTCCATTTTTAAAGCAATTGAAGAAACTTATTTAGTCCTCCCAGCAGTCATCAAGTATTTAAGTGGCAGCCTCACCAAAGTTAATGGGGTCCTCTCTGTCTCCTTGTTTTCTCCCCAACCTTCCCTCATAAATGCCCCTCTTCAGAGCTCCAATCATAAGTAAAAAGAAAAACATTTTTTAAATTAGCTTAAAATTTGACATTTTTATAATCTTCAACAACAATTAAGACCTGAAGGAATGAGACTCCACATTTGTAATAGTTAATTTTCAATACCAGAAGCTTAATTTGGCTGTAATTAACACTTCTTGTTGATAAAAGAGTAGCTCAATTGAAATGGTCAAGATTTAATTTATAGTGGCAAAGTTAGTTTGTTTCTACCATACTCATAAAGCAACTTCACACCATTCAGTGCATTTCAATGGCGAGGCAGCTAGCAAGATGCTGTTTTGCAAAGCTAACGGCAGAGCAGTGCATCTTAGAGAACAACTTTTGTATTTCCATGTTTAACCATGCATCTGCCCTTGCCAGAAGTTGCTGTAGTATTTGCGCAGAAATAATGGCAAGCACCATTAGCTTTGCCACTCTTTTGACAGAAAATTATGATCCATTAAATACTCAGTTTTCACAAATGTAGACATTAGGAATGTAGAACCACTACAGTGGGTATAGAGCAGTTAGAAGAGATTGTTCAAAGAGAGATCGTATAATAGAAGTTACTGAAACTTAAAGTAGATATGTTATCTAATATTTTATGTCTGAAGATTCTGAGAAAAGCCAGTTAAAAATAACATAAGTTCTGACTATAAAATATGAAGTTTCTGGACAGCTGTGTACAGCTTTTGCTGATGTTCCAAGAACAATCTTGCCAGCTTCACTAAGTCCAACATTCAAAGAGACACTGCACACTGATCAACATTGGCTAATATGGCAAATTCACTGTTATTAAAGGATTTAAAGATGGCGTTAGTCAGCAGGCTGCAGAGAAGTGAGCTGCTGGAAGTTTTAGTCAGGGACAGCTGGCACCGTGTGCTGGCCACTCTGAACCAGGAGAATCTCATTCTGAGCTGCGAGCAGCTCGGGGACCCCTCCACCTGGAATTGTCTCACCAACGGAGCCGGCTCACAGAGTCCTCAGCCCGGATTCCTAAGTCCAAAAGCCACCGGGATCCGCAATGCCTACACCGAGTTCCCGGAACAAATCCCCGAGACCATCAGCAACAAGAAACGAAGCGTCAGGGTCATCAAGCACAAAGTCGGGGGCCTGGGGATCAGCATCAAGGGAGGCAGGGAAATCAAGATACCAATCCTGATCTCGAAGATCTTCAAACGTCTGGCAGCCGACAAGACCGAGGCTCTATATGTGGGGGATGCCATCGTAACACCCTAGATACCTATTCCCAGCTCCCCCCTCGCACCTCCTTCCCCTGCACCCCCTCCCCTTCGCACCTCCTTCCCCTGCACCCCCTTCCCTCCACCCCCTTCCCTCCACCTTTCCCCCCACCTCCTCCCACCGGCATCCACCTATCCCTGAGCAGGGTCCCGAACAACCCCACTGCCTTGTGAGCATCTTGGGAGAGATCAAGGCTAAGGGAGTAAACCCTAACAGAAAATCCGGAGTGGAACCCCAAAGGCGGTCATGTGCCACCTTTGGCATGTTTCTGGCAGTTCCTGCAGCCATACCAGTGCCAAACGTTGTGCTCTGCACTCCTTTGGACAAAAGAAGTAAAGAAGGTACCAGCCCTTCGTTTTGCAAGCTGGAATGTCAGAACTATGTGTCCTGGCCTGTCGGAAGACCTCACACAAATCAACGATTCTCGGAAGACCGCCATCATTAACAACGAGCTCAGTAGACTCAATGTGGACATTGCAGCACTTCAGAAGACACGCCTCCCTGCGAGCGGATCTCTAACAGAGCAAGACTACACCTTCTTCTGGCAGGGTAGGGAACCTGAAGAACCAAGACAGCATGGAGTGGGCTTCTCCATCAGAAACTCCTTGCTCAGCATGATAGAGCCACCTTCAAATGGCTCGGAACACATACTGTCCATCTGACTGCTCACTGCCTCTGGTCCAGTACACCTACTCAGCATTTATGCTCCAACACTCTGCTCCCCACCTGAAGTTAAAGACCAGTTCTACGAGGAACTCCATTATATCATTAGTAGCATCCCCAGTACCGAACATCTGTTCCTGCTGGGGGACTTTAATGCCAGGGTTGGGGCCGACCATGATTCATGGCCCTCCTGCCTTGGACGCTATGGCATTGGAAGGATGAATGAGAATGGATAGAGACTGCTTGAGTTGTGTACCTATCACAGCCTCTGCATCACCAACTCGTTCTTTCATACTAAACCCTGTCACCAGGTTTCTTGGAGGCACCCAAAATCACGTCGTTGGCACCAGCTGGACCTCATTGTGACAAGGCGAGCCCCTATAAACAGCGTTCAATTCACACGCAGCTTCCACAGTGTGGACTGCGACACCGACTACTCCCTGGTGTGCAGCAAGGTTGACTCAAACCATCACTCCAAGCAGAAGGGCCGCCCGCGCATCAACACTAGTAGAATTTCTTATCCACAGCTGTTACACAAGTTTCTAAATTCACTTGAAAAAGCCCTTCAAAACACTCCTACAGGGGATGCAGAGACTAAGTGGGCCCACATAAGAGGTGTTATCTATGACTCGGCAATGACCACCTATGGCAAACGTGTGAAGCAAAACGCAGATTGGTTTCAATCTCACTTTGAAGAGCTGGAACCTGTCGTAGCCGCTAAGCGCATTGCACTGTTGAACGACAAGAAAGCCCCCAGTGAGTTAACATCTGTAGCACTTAAAGCAGCCAGAAGCACTGCACAAAGAACAGCCAGGCGCTGCGCAAATGACTACTGGCAACACCTATGCAGTCGTATTCAGCTGGCCTCAGACACCGGAAACATCAGAGGAGTGTATGATGGCATTAAGAGAGCTTTTGGACCAACCATCAGGAAGATTGCCCCCCTCAAGTCTAAATCAGGGGACACGATCACTGACCAACACAAGCAAATGGACCGCTGGGTTGAGCACGACCTAGAACTGTACTCTAGGGAAAATGTTGTCACTGAGACCACCCTCAATGCAGCCCAGTCTCTGCCAGTCATGGATGAGCTGGATGAACAGCCAACAAAATCGGAACTCAGTGATGCCATTGATTCTCTAGCCAGTGGAAAAGCCCTGGGAAGAACAGCATTACCCCTGAAATAATCAAGAGTGCCAAGCCTGCTATACTTTCAGCACTCTACGAACTGCTTTGCCTGTGCTGGGATGAGGGAGCAATACCACAGGATATGCACGATGCCAATATCATCACCCTCTATAAGAACAAGGGTGACTACGGGGACTGCAACAACTACCATGGAATCTCCCTGCTCAGCATAGTGGGGAAAGTCTTCGCTCGAGACGCTTTAAACAGGCTCCAGAAGCTGGCTGAGTGTCTCTACCCTGAGGCACAGTGTGGCTTTCGAGCAGAGAGATCCACCATTGACATGCTGTTCTCTCTTCGCCAGCTACAGGAGAAATGCCATGAAAAACAGATGCCCCTCTACATTGCTTTCATTGATCTCACCAAAGCCTTTAACCTTGTCAGCAGACGTGGTCTCTTCAGACTACTAGCAAAGATCGGATGTCCGCCAAAGCTACTAAGTATCATCACCTCATTCCATGACCATATGAAAGGCACAATTCAACATAGCAGTGCCTCATCAGACCCCTTTCCTATCTTGAGTGGCGTGAAACAGGGCTGTGTTCTCGCACCTACACTGTTTGGGATCTTCTCCCTGCTGCTCTCACATGTGTTCAAGTCTTCAGAAGAAGGAATTTTCCTCCACACAAGATCAGATGGCAGGTTGTTCAACCTTGCCCGTCTTAGAGCGAAGACCAAAGTACGGAAAGCCCTCATCAGGGATCTCCTTTTTGCTGACGATGCTGCATTAACATCCCACACAGAAGAGTGTTTGCAGAGACTCGTCGACAGGATTGCGGCTGCCTGCAACGAATTTGGCCTAACCATCAGCCTGAAGAAAACGAACATCATGGGACAGGTCGTCAGAAATGCTCCATCCATCAATATCGGCGACCACGCTCTGGAAGTGGTTCAAGAGTTCACCTACCTAGGCTCAACTATCACCAGTAACCTGTCTCTAGATGCAGAAATCAACAAGCGCATGGGAAAGGCTTCTGCTGCTATGTCCAGACTGGCCAAGAGAGTGTGGGAAAATGGCGCACTGACACGGAACACAAAAGTCCGAGTGTATCAAGCCTGCGTCCTCAGTACCTTGCTCTATGGCAGCGAGGCCTCGACAACGTATGACAGCCAAGAGCGACGTCTCAATTGATTCCATCTTTGCTGCCTCCGGAGAATCCTTGGCATCAGGTGGCAGGACCGTATCCCGAACACCGAAGCCCTCGAGGCGGCCAACATCCCCAGCATATACACCCTACTGATCCAGCAGTGCTTGATATGGCTTGGCCATGTGAGCCACATGGAAGATGGCAGGATCCCCAAGGACACATCGTACAGCGAGCTCGTCACTGGTATCAGACCCACCGGCAGTCCATGTCTGCGCTTTAAAATCGTCTGCAAAAGCGACGTGAAGTCCTGCGATATTGATCACGAGTCATGGGAGTCAGTTGCCAGTGATCGCCAGAGCTGGCGGACAGCCATAAAGCCAGGGCTAAAGTGTGGTGAGTCGAAGAGACTTAGCAGTTGGCAGGAAAAAAGACAGAAGCACAAGGCGGGAGCTAACTGTGTAACAGCCCTGACAACCAATTTTATCTGCAGCACCTGTGGAAGAGTCTGTCACTCTGGAATTAGCCTTTATAGCCACTTCAGGCGCTGCTTCACAAACCACTGACCACCTCCAGGCGCTTACCCATCGTCTCTCGAGACAAGGAGGCCAAAGAAGCACTTTTATTAATGCTAGCTGCACAAACATCATCTAGATACAGCCAGTGACACTAACTGTGATATAAAATCTACTGAATCCTTAAAACCAGGTGACTGAGAGTATAAATTTTAGTATACAAGATACTCAGTGATATCGAAGAGGTAAATCTGGAGAGATGTGTCAAGGCAAGCCATATGGGCCAAAGCTCCTTAGACTGCACCTTCCAAACCTGCAACCTCTACCACCTAGTAGAACAAGGGTAGCAGATGCATGGGAACACCACCACCTACAAGTCCCCCTCCAAATCAGAGACCATCCTGACTTGGAGCTATATCACTTTTCCTTCACTGTTGCTGGGTCAAAATCCTGGAATTCCCTTCCTAACAGCACTGTGGGTGTACCTACACCATATACTTTAGGAAAGATGTGAGGGTCTTTGAGAGTGTGGGGAGGGGATTTATCAAGGTTAGATTGGAGAAACTCGGGTTGTTCTCCTTAAAGGGGAGGTTTGATAGAGGTGTAAGTGATTATGACAGGTTTAGAAAGCTGTTCCCATTAGCTGATGATACAAGGACTAGGGGACACAGATTTAAGATATTGGGCAAGAGATGCATGGAGGAGGATGTGAGGAAGAACTTTTTTATGCAGCCATATGAGCATGGTGGAAGCTGAGATGGTAAATGATTTCAGAAGGAAATTGCATGGGCACTTGAGGAAAATAAACTTGCAGGGCTACGTGAATAGAGTGGAGGAATGAGACTGACTGGATTGTTCTACAGGGAGTCCACATGTACTCGCTGGGCCGAATGGCTGCCTTCAGTGCTGTAATGACTCTGACTTTAAGGTGCATGGGTTCAAAAGGAAAATTTAGGTCAGATATCAAGGAAGACGTTCTTCCAGATAGGGTAAGGGAATAAAAAAAGCTTTGAATCAATAAACAGCACCAACTTTGTATTTATATAGAGTCTTTAACATCGTAAAACATCCCAAGGTGCTTCACAGGTGCAATATCCAACAAAACCTAACACCGAGTCACAAAGGGAGACATTAGGGCAGATGAATGAAAACTTTGTCAAAGAGGTAGATTTTGGGGAGCACCTTAAAGGAGGGAAACAAGGTAGAGAGGTGAAAAAGTTACAGGGTGTGAATTCCAGATCTTGGGGTCTTGGCAGCTGAAGACATGGCCGCCAATAGTGGAGTGATTAAAACTGGCGATGTACAAGAGACCAGAATTGGAGTGATGCAGTTATCTCAGAGGTTTGTAGGACTGGAGAAGGTTACAGATATAGGGAGGGGTGAAGCCATCGAGGGATTTGCAAACAAGAATGAGAATTGTAACATTGAGGAGTTGCTTAACTGGAAGCCAATGTAAGCCAGCGAGCACAGGGGTGATGGTGAATGGGACTTGGTGCAACTTAGGGCAGGAGCCACAGAATTTTGGATGACCTCAGATTTATGGAGGGTGACAGTTGGGAGGCTGGCCAGGAATGCATTGGAATAGTCCAGCTTAGAGGTAACAAAGGCATGGATGATGTTTGCAGCAGCAGATAAGCTGAGATGAGGTGGAGTCAGCCAATGTTACAGAGATGGAAATAGGTGTGGATATGTATTTGGAAGCTCATCTCGTTGTCAAATAAGACACCAACATTGCAAATAATCTGGTTCAGCCTCAGTTGCCAGTGACTAGGGAACAAAGTTTGTGGTGGAGACCAAAGACAGTGGCTTCAGTCTTTATATTTAGTTGGAGAAAATGTCTGCTCATGCAATATTGAATGTTAGGAAAATAATGTGACAATTTTAAGGTGATGGTGGGTTTGAGAGAAGTGGTGGTGAGATAGAGCTGGGTGTCGCCAGCGTACATATAGAAACCGACGTTGTGTTTTCGGATGACGTAGCTGAGGAGCACATGTGGATGTGAAATAGGGCAGAGCCAAGGATAAATCCTTGGGGGACATCAGAGATAATGATGCGGGAGCAGGAGAAGAAGTCATTGCAAGTGATTTTCTGGCTATAATTGGATAGATAAGCATGGAACCAGGTGAGTGTAGCCCCACTCAGCTGGACCACAGTGGAAAGGCATTTGGAGGAGGATGGTGTGTTCAATCAAGTCAAAGGCTGCAGACAGGTTGAGAAGAGTGAGGATGGATAGTTTACCATGGTTGCAGTCACAATGAAGAGCCAGTTATATTCTTTGATTGGAGTATTGCAGCTTTCCCTTTCTGGATTGATAAGCTGAGATGGGCTGTCTGGCTGTCCCAGTCCATTTTATTTTGTGACCAAATGCAGTGGTGTGGGTTTCTGGGTTGGTCAATTTTGCAAGCTGATTCTGAATTTTACCCAGCTCATTGAGAGAGCAATCCTTCAGCTGCTCTGCTTCTATTGTGCAGTCAGCTCACAGCTCTGCTGCTTCGCTCATCTCCCCCTACCCAACCCTGCTTTAGAAGGATTCTCATGGTAACAAGGCCAAAAATTGTAGCACATCTAATGAAATCAGACTAATGGCTTAAACTATTACTGGTCCTTCTTAATGACAACATATCCAGTAATAAAATAGCTAATATAAATGAACTCATCTTAATGTCTACTAGAATCATTCAGTCTGCTGTAATATTTTGTTTCAATGTTTAATGTCCCACATAATTCATTCAACAGAAGAAGTCATCATTCTGAGAATATTTAATGTTTCAAAAGGTAACGTGACTTTCTGATCTTGACCAGACTCGTGGGAGAAGCACCCAGAGTCTGCTGGGATAGATAGTTCACTCAATCATCATCTTCCTTTTAATTAGGCAATTTAAGAACAATGAAAGGTTGGAGTGCTTAAAAAGAATAAGAATAATAGTTTAAACATCCGTGGAGAAGCTACTTGTAAAATACCTTCCAAACAGATTCCAAGTACCCTGTGATACCACAGATTATGGATTCAAGTTCATTCACCTCAAACCTCAGAGTAGACTCTGGGGTATATATTGGTCTTGACCTATTTTCAGATGCTGGAAACTAAGGCTTTCCCAAAATTGAGCCTTTTGTCTCATATTAGTAACGGCAGTGAGCTGCTGGTGCTCGTTGCATCGTCAAAGACTGCTAGTCTGTCACCATAGGAACAGTTTGGGCTGCTTGCCTTTTTGGCAAAAGCTGTCAGGTAACTCATGGGTGGGTAGTTGGGGAAGAGAAGTTCAAGAGGGTCGGGGGGGGAGGGGGGGCGGCTAGTGCAGCGAGCACCGGTCCTTAGTACTGCCGTGGAGTCCCATTCCACATGAAAGTAAGAATGAAAAAACCTTTGTTGGGGCCTCCTGCCATCCATTTCATGACCACTGGTTAGGCCGCATGTGGAAGTGGTAATCCTGAGCTAAACAGGCCCACCATCTGTTTATCTCTGGGCAGACAAATTTCTTTCAGGGGTCCTCAAACACCTGTTAGACATATACGAGGAACTTAAAACTTGTTTTAATCGGGTGTCAGAGATGCCAAGAAAACCTCCTTTACTAATATAATACAGCTAATGCATGCGCAGATCTGACCATTGCACCTTATAATTGGTCCTTTATCCCTCCATTTTTCACCCGGAAAACTGGTGCATGAGGACCAATTTCTGCCCCACTTCCTGCCTGTGTTAATAAGTTGCTACATTTATCAAAAACAATTACAGAAAAAAGTCTTCACTGGGCTAAAATATTGAACTAACCTTTAGAAGTAAAATTCCAACTACATCAGTCAGCTGTCTTTAGGCTTACTTATGTTTATGAACACATACCTAGCTGAGGGAATGTTTTACTGCACGTGGCTGAAGAGAAACAATCTAGTACAATGGACTTTGAAAACATCAAATTGGTCCAGAATTACCTTCAGAGTCAAATTGAGCCAGAAAGGAGCATCAGTATTTTAAGATCCAAATGTGATATTATTGTATATGATAGAGGTCTGAAAAGCAGTTGTTACTTTAGCAATAGCTATTACATGGTAGATTTTGGAGGTGAAGACAAACAGTCTGCTATTGCAAAATTCTCCATGTTGGAGCAGAACATGACACATTTACTAACAAAAGCAATTTAAACAATTTCACAACAGTCACCTGTGTGCATCATAAATTTCATTTTAAATAATCACAAGTGGCAAAGTTAATTAGGGTAATTTTAATGCCCCAAAATGGGTGGGTTTGGGTCAGATGGGAAGTTGAAAGTTGACAATCTGAAACAGGAACCCAACCCACCTTTCACCCACCCATTTCCAGTTGTAACGAAGGCAGGATGAGGGGTGGGCATCTGATCCCCTCATAGGAGGCAAGTCAGTCGTTGAAGCCTTCTAAAGACGCTGTGTGCCTTCATTTTTACAAGGCCCCTATCTTTAACCACTTGGACCAGGTTTCTCAGGCCTCGGGAAATCCGGCAGTTAAAAGGCGAGAATGGCTGTATCCATCAGGTAAATATCTTTATAACACTGTATGTGGGCCTGGAAGAGCAGGAATGTTTCCACCAGGCCCAGTAAGCAAAATTGTAAACTCCGTCTCCCCACCTCCACGATCTCCCCCATCGCCGACTCCTCCCACCCCTGCGATTTTCCCTGAACTCCCCCTGCTCCAAACCACTGTCTACCCAGCCCCCACCCCTCCCACGATCTCTCTCCCAACATCCATAAAACCTACTTCCTCCTGGGCTACAGCCTTTTCCAGAGGCTTCCTCACCAATCAAGCAGCCAAGCCTGTTAATCAGCCTGACTTCTGGGCAAGGAATCTATTTATTAATAAATAGACCCACGCTGTAGAGTCAAAACTCGATGGCATTCAGGCAAACCTACTCTTCAGGGTTTCCTGACAGTAACTCCACCCCACAGTGCTGAAACCCTGCCCCAGTAAATATTGGGGCCAGTGTTTTGCTTAGTAATGGACACAGACTGCAATATGTGAAGCTTTAAAATCTATTACCTTTAATTTCACACTGTTAAATTTAACACTGTTCTACTGTTAAGGAGATTGTTCACAAGAATGCAGCTATAACTCATCTTACTGTGGAAGCTGAGATGTTATCATCTTGAAATGCAGTGCCATTTGGTAGTTTCATTAAATTGAAAAATGCCTATTTAAAAGTGTCAAACATTCAACAATTCCTGCTTTTTATGTATGCGTCATTATGTTTAAGTGTTGAGCATAAGATGGTGGAAAGCTTTTAAATCTGTCTTCTACACTGGTGTCGATTTTCATTACCTTCAATAAGATTGTACGTCATTATAGAGAGTGTAATCTGTTTTCCTTGATAACAGCTTGGCATTGCATGCAGTGTAAAGTGATAAACAATCTGCAATCCCCTTGTGCTCAGGTTCTTCATGATTGAAGACGGTAACTTCATGCTTTTACAAACCATTTGGAGTTGGGTAGCGAAAAATTATCTCTGCAAGCATCGACATGAGTATTAACCATTTTGTTTTGTGTAATGGCAGGTTTACATCCGGATCAAAGATGATGAATGGAATGTGTACAGGAGATACACTGAATTCAGAGCACTGCACACCAGGCTACGGACCAAGTTCCCTTCAGTGAATACCTTTCATTTCCCACCTAAAAAAGCTATTGGAAACAAGGTACCTTTACCATTTAAAAAAAACACATTGCTGATCTTCCATTATTTGAAATATGATTAATTCATATACTGGTGTTTTCAGTTGTAGATAAAACTGATGTGTTAAATTCAAGGGCGTTGCAAATCTATCTAGAAATGAGAGTAGCTTTTTAAATAGAAATAGGAACGTTGCTATGCTAATTTTTGTATTAGTTTTGAATTCTTTTTGGTGAATTTTTTTTGTACTCTTTGAAGACTTCCATGATTAAACATAATTGATAGGCGATCAAATTACAACAAAACTAACTTTCTTTTAAGGGGTTGTTCTAATGCAATATTTTGCTTGCGGCCACTGATATTACAACTAGAAGGGAATTATTACCATTTTGAAGGGCGAAAGAAGAGAGCAGAGCTTGAAAGAGATTGGGGTCAACTTCTTCACAGTGATGTCTCACACGACACTCTGTGATGTTATCATGATGCTGATGGACTCACAGTGTTGTACGTTCACCAATATTTTTTTTTACTCATTCATGGAATGTGGGCGTCGCTGGCAAGGCCAGCATTTATTTCCCATCCCTAATTGCCCTTGAGAAGGTGGTGGTGAGCTGCCTTCTTGAACCGCTGCATGTGGGGTAGGTACACCCACAGTGCTCTTCGGAAGGGAGTTCCAGGATTTTGACCCAGTGACAGTGAAGGAACAGTGATATAGTTTCAAGTCAGGATAGTGTGTGTCTTGGAGGGGAAATTGCAGGTGGTGGTGTTCCCATGCATTTGTTACCCTTGTTCTTCTAGGTGGTAGAGGTCACGGGTTTGGAAGGTGCTGTCTAAGGAGCCTCGGTGCGTTGCTGCAGTGCATCTCGTAGATGGTACACGCTGCTGCCACTGTGCGTCGGTGGCGGAGGGAATGAATGGCAACCCATCCAAAAACAATCCAACGGGCTGCTTTGTCCTGGATGGTGTTGAATGTCTTGAGTGTTGTTGGAGCTACACCCATCCAGGCAAGTGGAGAGTATTCCATCACACTCCTGATTTGTGCCTTGTAGATGGTGGACAGGTTTTGGGGAGTCAGGAGGTGAGTGACTCGCTGCAGGATTCCTAGCCTCTGATCTGCTCTTGTAGCCACGGTATTTATATGGCTGACGCAGTTCAGTTTCTGGTCAAGGATAACCTCCAGGATGTTGATAGTGGGGGATTCAGCGATCGTAATGCCACTGAATGTCAAGGGGAGATGATTAGATTCTCTCTTGTTGGAGATGGTCATTGCCTGGCACTTGTGTGATGCGAATGTTACTTGCCACTTATCAGCTCAAGCCTGGATATTGTCCAGGTCTTGCTGCATTTCTACACAGACTGCTTCAGTATCTGAGGAATCGCGAATGGTGCTGAACATTGTGCAATCATCAGCGAACATCCCCATTTCTGACCTTATGATTGAAGAAAGGTCATTGATGAAGCAGCTGAATACAGTTGGGCCTAGGATACCACCCTGAGGAACTCCTGCAGTGATGTCCTGGAGCTCAGATGATTGTGCTAGGTATGATTCCAACCAGCGGAGAGTTTTCCCCTGATTCCCAATTGACTCCTGTTTTGCTATGGCTCCTTGATGCCATACTCAGTCAAATGCTACACTGATGTCAAGGGCAGTCACTCTCACCTCACCTCTGGAGTTCAGTTCTTTTGTCCATGTTTGAACCAAGGCTGTAATGAGGTCAGGAGCTGAGTGGCCCTGGCGGAACCCAAACTGACCGTCAGTGAGCAGGTTATTGCTAAGCAAGTGCCACTTGATAGCACTGTCAACGACATCGTCCATCACTTTACTGATGATTGAGAGTAGACTGATGGGGCAGTAATTGATGGGGTTGGACTTGTCCTGCTTTTGGTGTACAGGACGTACCTGGGCAGTTTTCCACATGGACGGCTCTATACCAGTGTTGTAGCTGTACTGGAACACCTTGGCTAGGGACGTGGCAAGTTCTGGAGCACAGGCCTTCAGTACTATTGGCGGAATGTTATCAGGGGGTCCATAGCCTTTGCAGTATCCCGTGCCTTCAGTGGTTTCTTGATATCACGCGAAATGAATCGAATTGGCTGAAGACTTGCATCTGTGGTGCTGGGGACATCGGGAGGAAGCAGAGATGGATCATCAACTCGGCACTTCTGGCTGAAGATTGTTGCAAATGCTTCAGCCTTATCTTTTGCACTGATGTGTTGGGCTCCCCCATCATTGAGGATGGGGATATTTGTGGAGCCACCTCCTCCTGCTAGTTTAATTGTCCACCACCATTCTTGACTGGATGTGGCAGAACTGCAGAGCTTAGATCTGATCTGTTGGTTGTGGGATTGCTCAGCTCTGTCTGTCGCATGC
This sequence comes from Heterodontus francisci, assembly GCF_036365525.1. Classification (NCBI taxonomy): domain Eukaryota; kingdom Metazoa; phylum Chordata; class Chondrichthyes; order Heterodontiformes; family Heterodontidae; genus Heterodontus; species Heterodontus francisci. Next base: position 56,799,230 of record NC_090394.1, read on the forward strand.
TGCTTAAGCAGTTTGGCATGCAAGTAATGTCATAGAGTTATACAGCACAAAAACAAGCCCTTCGGCTCATCGTGTCTGTGCCGGCCGTCAAGCACTTAACTATTCTAATCCCATTTTCCAGCACTTGGCCCGTAGCCTTGTATGCTATGGCGTTTCAAGTGCTCACTGAAATACTTCTTAAATGTTGTGAGGGTTCCTGCCTCTACCACCTCTTCAGGCAGTGCAGTCCAGATTCCAACCACCCTCTGAGTGAAAAGGAGAATCCCAAGGCATTTTATACGTATGTAAAGAGCAAGAGGGTAACCAGGGAAAGGGTTGGCCCACTCAAGGACAGAGAAGGGAATCTATGTGTGGAGCCAGAGGAAATGGGCGAGGTACTAAATGAGTACTTTGCATCAGTATTCACCAAAGAGAAGGACTTGGTGGATGATGAGTCGAGGGAAGGGAGTGTAGGTAGTCTGGATCATGTCGTTATCAAAAAGGAGGAGGTGTTGGGTGTCTTGCAAAGCATTAAGGTAGATAATTCCCCAGGACCTGATGGGATCTACCCCAGAATACTGAGGGAGGCAAGGGAAGAAATTGCTGGGGCCTTGACAGAAATCTTTCTATCCTCATTGGCTACAGGTGAGGTCCCAGAGGACTAGAGAATAGCCAATGTTGTTCCTTTGTTTAAGAAGGATAGCAAGGATAATTCAGGAAATTATAGGCCGGTGAGCCTTACATCAGTGGTAGGGAAATTATTAGAGAGGATCCTTCGGGACAGGATTTACTCCCATTTGGAAACAAATGAACTTATGAGCAAGAGGCAGCATGGTTTTGTGAAGGGGAGGTCGTGTCTCACTAACTTGATCGAGTTTTTTGAGGAAGTGACGAAGATGATTGATGAAGGAAGGGCAGTGGATGTGGTCTATATGGACTTCAGTTAAAGCCTTTGACAAGGTCCCTCATGGCAGACTGGTACAAAAGGTGAAGTCACACGGGATCAGAGGTGAGCTGGCAAGATGGATACAGAACTGGCTCGGTCATAGAAGACAGAGGGTAGCAGTGGAAAGGTGCTTTTCTGAATGGAGGGAAGTGACTAGTGGTGTTCCGCAGGGATCTGTGCTGGGACCTTTGCTGTTTGCATTATATATAAATGATTTGGAGGAAAATGTAGCTGGTCTGATTAGTAAGTTTGTGGACGACACAAAGGTTGGTGGAGTTGCGGATAGTGATGAGGATTGTCAGAGGATACAGCAGGATATAGATCGGTTGGAGACTTGGGCGGAGAAATGGCAGATGGAGTTTAATCCGGACAAATGTGAGGTAATGCATTTTGGAAGGTCTAATGCAGGTGGGAAGTATACAGTAAATTGCAGAACCCTTAGGAGTATTGACAGGCAGAGAGATCTGGGCGTACAGGTTCACAGGTCACTGAAAGTGGCAACGCAGGTGGATAAGGTAGTCAAGAAGGCATATGGCATGCTTGCCTTCATCGGTCGGGGCATAGAGTATAAAAATTGGCAAGTCATGCTGCAGCTGTACAGAACCTTAGTTAGACCACACTTAGAATATTGCGTGCAATTCTGGTGGCCACACTACCAGAAGGACGTGGAGGCTTCGGAGAGGGTACAGAAGAGGTTTACCAGGATGTTGCCTGGTCTGGAGGGCATTAGCTATGAGGAGAGGTTGGATAAACTCAGATTGTTTTCACTGGAACGACGGAGGTGGAGGGGCGACATGATAGAGGTTTACAAAGTTATGAGCGGCATGGACAGAGTGGATAGTCAGAATCTTTTTCCCAGGGTGGAAGAGTCAGTTACTAGGGGACATAGGTTTAAGGTGAGAGGGGCAAAGTTTAGAGGGGATGTGCGAGGCAAGTTCTTTACACAGAGGGTGGTGAGTGCCTGGAACTTGTTGCCGGGGGAGGTGGTGGGAGCAGGTACCGTAGAGATGTTTAAGAGGCATCTTGACAAATACATGAATAGGATGGAAATAGAGGAATACGATCCCCGGAAGTGCAGAAGGTTTTAGTTTAGACAGGCATCAAGATCGGCGCAGGCTTGGAGGACCGAATGGCCTGTTCCTGTGCTGTACTGTTCTTTGTTTGTTCTTTGTTCTCAAATCCCCTCTAAACCTCCTGCCCCTTACCTTAAATCAATGCCCCCGGTTATTGACCCCTCTGCTAAGGGGAAAACGTTTCTTCCTATCTAACCTATCTATGCCCCTCATAATTTTGTATAACTCAATCAAGTCCCCCCTCAGCCTTCTCTGCTCTAAGGAAAACAACCCTAGCCTTTTCAGTCTCTCTTCATAGCTGAAATGCTGCAGCCCAGGCAACATCCTGGTGAATCTCTTCTGCACCTTCTCCAGTGCAATCACATCCTTCCTATAGTGTGGTGCCCAGAACTGTACACAGTACTCCAGCTGTGGCCTAACTAGTGTTTTATACAGCTCCATCATAACCTCCCTGCTCTTATAATCTATTCAGCTAATAAAGGCAAGTATCCCATATGCCTTCCTAACCAGCTTATCTACCTGTGCTGCTCCCTTCAGTGATCTATGGACAAGTATACCAAGATCCCTCTGACCCTCTGTACTTCCTAGGGTCCTAGCATCCATTGTATATTCCCTTGCCTTGTTAGTCCTCCCAAAATGCATCACCTCACACTTCTCAGGATTAAATTCCATTTGCCACTGCTCCGCCCATCTTACCAGCCCATCTATATCATCCTGTAATCGAAGGCTTTCCTCCTCACTATTTACAACACCATCAATTTTTGTGTCATCTGTGAACTTACTGATCATACCTCCTATATTCACATCTAAATCATTAATGTACAGTACAAACAGCAAGGGTCCCAGCACTGGTCCCTGCAGTACACCACTGGTCACAGGCTTCCACTCGCAAAAACAACCCTTGACCATCACCCTCTGCCTCCTGCCACTAAGCCAATTTTGGATCCAATTTGCCAAATTGCCCTGGATCCCATGGGCTCTTACCTTCTTAACCAATCTCCCATGCGGGACCTTATCAAAAACCTTACTGAAGTCCAAGTAGACTACATCAACTGCTTTACCCTCATCAACACATCTAGTCACCGCCTCGAAAAATTCAATCAAGTTAGTTAGACACGATCTCCCCCTGACAAAGCCATGCTGACTATGCCTGATTATTCCCTGCCTCTCCAAATGGACATTAATCCTGTCTCTCAGAATTTTTTCCAATAGTTTCCCAACCACTGATGTTAGACTCACCGGCCTGTAATTACCTGGTTTATCCCTGCTACCCTTCTTGAATAATGATACCACATTCGCTGTCCTCCAATCCTCTGGTACCTCTCCTGTGGTCAGAGAGGATTTGAAAATTTGTGTCAGAGCCCCTGCTATCTCCTCCCTTGCCTCACATAACAGCCTGGGATACATCTTATCTGGGCCTAGGAATTTTCCACTTTTAAGCCCGCTAAAACAGCTAATACTTCCTCCCCTTCAATGCTAATATGTTCAAGTATATCACAGACCCCCCTCCCTGATGTCTACACCTACATCGTCCTTCTCCATAGTGAACACAGATGAAAAGTAATCATTTAAAACCTCACCTATGTCCTCCGGCTCCACACACACAGATTGCCACTTTGGTCCCTAACGGACCCTACTCTTTCCCTGGTTATCCTCTTGCCCTTAATATACTTATAAAACGCCTTAGGATTTTCTTTTATCTTGCCCACCAGTGTTTTTTCATGTCCCATCTTCGCTCTCCTAATTACTTTTTTAAGTACCCCCCTACACTTTCTATACTCCTCTAGGGCCTCCGCTGTTTTCAGTGTTCTGAATCTGCCATAAGCCTCTTTTTTTTTTCCTGATCCAATCCTCTATATCCCTTGACATCCAGGGTTCCCTGGACCTGTTGGTCCTACCTTTCACCTTAACGGGTACATGTTGCCTCTGAACTCTCACTATTTCCTCTTTGGCTCCCACTGGTCTGATGTAGACTTTCCTACAAGTAGCTGCTCCCAGTCCACTTTGGCCAGATCCTGTTTTATCATATTGAAATCGGCCTTCCCCCAATTCAGTACCTTTATTTCTGGTCTATCTTTGTCCTTTTCCATAGCTACCTTAAATCTTAGAGTTATGGTCACTATCCCCGAAATGTTCCCCCACTGACACTTCTGCCACTTGTCCGGCTTCATTCCCTAGGATTAGGTCCCGTATTGCCCTTTCTCTTGTAGGACTGTCTGTGTACTGGCTCAAAAAGCTCCCCTGTATGTATTTTAAAAATTCTGCCCCCTTTAAGCCTTTTGCACTAAGACTATCCCAGTTGATATTGGGGAAGTTGAAATCCCCTCCTATTATTATCCTATTATTTTTACACCTCTCTGAGATTTGTCTACATATCTGCTCCTCTATCTCTCCCTGACTGTTTGGACACCTGTAGTACACTCCCAGCCAAATGGTTGCCCCCTTTTTGTTTTTAAGTTCTATCCATATGGCCTCATTTGAGGAACCTTCTAAGATGTCATCCCTCCTTACTGCAGTAATTGACTCCTTGATCAATAATGCTGTGCCTTCCAGACTGACTGAGTTTTTCTTTTATATTTGACTGTGTATCACTGTACCTCCACTCTGTATCCCACCCCCTGTCAAATTAAGTTAAACCCCCCCCCCCCCCCCCCCCCCCCCCTCAACAGCACTAGCAAACCTCCCAGCAAGGATGTTGGTGCCATTTCGGTTCAGGTGCAACCCGTCCAACTCGTACAGGTCCCACCTTTGCCAGAGTCAGACCCAGTGATCCAGGAAACTAAAGCCCTCCCTCCTGTACCATCTCTTCGGCCATGCATTCATCTGCTCTATCCTCCTATTCCTGTACTCACTAGCACGTGGCACCGGGAATAATCCAGAGATTACAACCTTTTTAATCTGCTACCTAGCTCCCTAAATTCTTGTTGCAGGACCTCATCCCTCTTTCTACCATTGTGTACCACGACCTCTGACTGTTCACCCTCCCCCTTCAGAATGTCCTGCAGCTGCTCTGTGACATCCTTGACCCGAGCACCATGAAGGCAGCATACCATCCTGGAGTCACGTTTGTGGACACAGAAATGTCTATCTGTACCCCTTAAGATAGAATCCCTTATCACTATCGCTCTTCCACTCCTTTTCCTCCCCTCCTGTGCAGCTGAGCGACCTGTGGTGCCACAGACTTGGCTCTTGTTGCATTCCCCTGAGAAGCTATCTCCCCCAATAGTATCCAAAGTGGAAAATCTGTTAGCTAGGGAGATGGACCCAGGGGACACCTGCATTACCTGCCTAGTTCTTCTACTCTGCCTGGCGGTCACCCATTCCCTTTCTGCCTGAGCAGTCTTTACCTGCGGTGTGACCACGTCCATGTATGCGCTATCCATGATGATCTCAGCCTCGCGGATGCTCCACAGTGTCTCCAGCCGCCGCTGCAGAATAGAAACGTGGATTTCGAGTAGCTGCAGCTGGAGACACTTCCTGCACACGAGTTCGCCCTGAACGCTGGAAGTGTCCATGACTTCCCACATTGTACAGGAGGAGCACTCCACGTTGCTGAACTGCCCTGCTATGACTTACCCTTAATTTATCCCCTTAAATTACCCAAAAATTAGCTGATTTACACTAGGGACCTTGATTACATAAAAAAAAACTACCTACTATATTAAAAAAAACTGTAGACCTTTCCCTTTACTTTTAGTTACTAGCTATTTAGAGTTATTCCCTAATAGCAGTTACTCACCAACCAATCACCGTGCAGCTTTCCTGTGCGTCACTGCTCACTTTGTTTTCAAACTCCAGCGTGCCTGGACTGCTCTCCTGGAAGGTAAGTAGTCCTGTGTTGTAGCTTCACCAGGTTGCCACCTCATTTTGAGGTATGCCTGGTGCTACTTCTGGCATGCCCTTCTGCACACTTCATTGAACCAGGGTTGTCTCCCGGCTTGATGGTAATGGTAGAGTGGGGGATATGCCGGGCCATGAGGTTACAGATTGTGGTTGAGTACAATTCGGCTGCTGCTGATGGTCCACAGCGTCTTATGGATGCCCAGTTTTGCATTGCTAGATCCGTTCAAAATCTATCCCATTTAGCACAGTGGTAGTGGAATACAACACGATGGAGGGTATCCTCAATGTTGAATGATATGCGACCAACATTTCTATGGTGATAATTTTGTTTGCAGTAATAGCTTTTCTCACGCCAGGATAAAAATTTGTGGAAAAGCATTTGTGTAGATATTAAGCGAGGTGAAAGGGGAGAAAATAATGACTTGCTATTGGCTGAGCAATACATCAGAGCATAGTCTGTTGATTTGTCCTGCACACAGCTAAGAAATTATACCTGTGCTAAGTACTACAGTTGGACAGTAACAAATTGGATAAATTATGATCACACTGTGACACCTTTGATAATCCAATTCTGAAATGGTTTAAGAGCAAATCGCATTGTGTTAATTAACTCTCACAACTCTGCTTTCAATGTATTTGCTTCATTGTTGCAAATTACTAAAACTTCAGATGCTTTTGAAACAGACATTATGCAGGAGTAGCAGTGTGCATTTGATTAAAGCAACTCCATGGAGCAAGATGATAAAAAGTATATGAGCTTTGCAGGGAAATTAGACCAATTGGGATATCCCTTTTAGAAAACCGCCAGAGGCACAATAGGCTGTATAATACTGTTATTTGAGATCTGGATCCCACTTTGCTCATGCGGCACAGGGAATTTCTGGGTGCCAGTAGGGCAATATGGGGCCTTCAGTGGACTGCAGTAAGATGTCAATGAATAGTTGACCATTGAGTTATGTTAACAGAGGTCTGCAAAAGATGCCTGCTTCCCTCTCCATGGCAGGAGCAAGTGGCCTGAATGGACTGTGGGAAAATGGGGGTGGTGGGGAAGCCGGTGGTGGCAGAGGATTCATTGCCTTTTCTAAAGAAAATGCCTTAATTTGTATAAATGTCTTTTCCCATAACTTGGAAGCAGTATGAATAAATAAAAATCTTAATACAGCAATGTTATATTAGCAGGGTGATTCCAAGTCAAACTTGTTAACAGCACTGTAGCCACGATTGATCATTAACTTAGGACGGACTTTCGTGAAGTCAATTGGAGCGGGAATAGAGGCGTGGGGGACTGGAGAATAGCAGTGGATGCGTCTGCCTGGAAATCCAATGTCATGACGCCAGTTCTGGATTTAGTCAACAGTGGGAAAGCACCAAGGCAGCGTTACTACCCCGATGCGATGGGACTGTCATTGGAATTGCTGAACAGATAGTTTTACCACATTTGCACACAATGGATTGCAATTCAATGGCGCTTTGGAATTAAGTGGATGATAGGTGGGCCTCATGTGCTTTCAAATCTCCAGCCATTGAAAGCTGCTGGCACTGAGGCGAGGTCTCAATGCCACGATGGGAAGGCAGCCATGAACAGTATCGGATAGGGGAAGAGGGGGGAGCAGAGGCCATCGCAGCCTGCAGGGCTGTGTGCTCTGCACCGGTGGGCTTGGTCTCGGGTGGTCAGCACAGGTGCCGTACAGCTAGGTGAGAGGGTAGGGTGGCCATACTGCTGGGTGAGAGTGTCGGCAATCAGCAAGGCTGGGCACTGAGGGCATCAGTGCTTAAGCCAAAAGGAGTAGCAAAGGCAAAGATGCCAGGGTAACTTTTGTCTCTGCAAGGACAGCGCTCTGGAGGCGTACTGATTACTTGGCATGGGTCTCTTACACCCTGTCTTTGTGGACCCCGTTGGCATGATGCAGCACCTCCGACAGAGGTGGGGGGGAGGGGGCGCCAAGAGGCAAGAGACAGTCTCATACATACTTACTTGCAGCCAACATGCTTGCCTTTGAGTAAAAGCAATTAAAAAAATGACCTAAGAGCACTCTACCTGTTGCTCCCTCTCTATTTGGGTTCCATGCCTAGTGCCCAGATCACTCACGAGCTCTGGCACGTGAGAGGCACTTACCGAAGGAGAGCTGAGCCTACCCACAGTGGGAGTAGAGTGAAGTCAGCATCTCACAGTTAAGGCATGAAGGAATAAGCATTTTTCACAATGAACGTTAACTTGAAAAGTGAATAAACTTTATAGCAGAAAACAAATGGCAAATTTCAAGCACGTGTGAACCTCCAAGTATATCTCGGTGGTTTTCTGCTTCTGCGTGGTGTGACCCCTGCGCTAGCAGCTGGACTGGAGGCAGGCGGCTTATCAGGCTTCCCCTTGGCCTGGGATGCCTTCAGCGGGCATCCTCTGGCTGCCTGAGGGTTTCCTGCACAGGTGAGGTGAGGGAACGCCCCCCACCCCCCCCCCCCCCTGATGTGGAGGTCACTCTCTCCTCCTCCCTTTCAGGGCTCATTTGAACCTCCCTGCTCACCAGAAAAGGACGAAGAGCTGGAGAAGCCTCCAGGTGCCTCAATTTCTCTCGCCTTGCCACTTCTGTGTTGAGCTCATGGCCAAGACGAAGGTCTGCAGGTCTGCGAGCATCTGTGGGATCTGGCTCACCATGAGGGTCGCCAACCTCTCGATCGAGGAAGCCATGTGCTCACATGCCTGAGACATGACAACACTCCTGGCATGGATGGACTCCTCATTGCCCACTCATGGCTGTACATGACCTCTGGCAGCTCTGCCAGATGTATCCTTACCTCTCTCTGCAACTGCAGCATGCTGTCGTCACCAGAGGCTCGTCATCAGCATGAGGCTCAGCATGGACCTGGTTACTCACAGTCCTCCAACTATCAGAGCCTTCGGCTGTCTCAGCCTCAGCTAGCAGCTCGGGCGAGTGTATGGTGCTCACACCAGCTTGTGACCCTGAATCTAAAGCTGAGCGCAAACCCACCAAGATGAAAGCATCTGCGCTGATGGAAGTGCAGGAGAATCATGGGACGGTGCATCCTCTGACTGCTGTCCCCCTTTAGATTGAGTCTCCTGCGGTTACTGACCTGCATGAGAGAACGCAAACGTATGGGTTAGGCATTGCAGATCTTATGATATCCATGTGTTTTGTGGATCTCCAGAAGTGTGCTGGATGTTGATGGAAGACAATCCTCACTCTCTTGCGCAGAGACTCTAGTCTCACCATCCGCAATTGAGTATGCGCCCTGGGTCCTTGCTAACTCCAATGTTTCACTCTCAGCTGCTGAGAGAAACCATATGTCTGCAATTCCTCTGACAGTTTATGAGATCTCCCTTTTATTATGGACCTGCTTGTCCTGCAAGTGGAAAGAGGGAGATTGTCATACTCCACAGGAAGAGCTACAAGACAGGTGTGCTAGTGGCAGCCCCTCATCCCCTATAGCAGAGCTTTCCTATGTGGCTGAACTGCACGTCAGCTCTCAGGGGAGGTAATGGGGTGATTTGTGAAAGAAGGTGGCCTATGGCCGAGATGTTGCCTAACTCCTTTGCCAGCGCCTTTGTGGTGCTTCCTCCACATTTCGCTCATGCTCCCGCGTAGTCACATGCAAAAAAGGAGAAGTAGCATTCACATTGGCAGATCGAACAAAGTCATTGACTCTCTTCCATGTTCCAGGGGATGACCCCATGGCTGCTGACCTCCTCTGTCTTCTCCATCCAGTCTTGCTTGGTCTGGCAGGAGGACCTCTTCTTGCCATTGCTGGAGAAGAGGATCTTCCCCCTTTCCCTTGCAAACTGGAGGATAATCTAAAGGGAGGCATCGCTAAACTGTGGGTATACCCAGTGTCTTTCCTGAGCCACCCTGCAGTTTTCTTGACAGAGGTGTCGGAGATCCAGGAGTCACTGCAGCACAGTCTTGGCAGCAAACAATGAATAACTCAAAGGCAGCAATAAAAGCAGGGCTGGTAGAGCTTTAAATATGGTGCTAGCACCTGCTCTTGTGTCTCAAATCCCACCCCCATTGCATAATTGGCCAGGTCCCACACCTTCATTATTAGAATTGGCCTCCAGTTGGGTGATTGCGGTGGGCTGGCCACAAATGTGACAAGTGGCAACACTTCTGGGTCTGCCTCCGGAAGCCGCGATGCAAACACTAAATCCAGACTTTGGTCTTCTAGCATCAACACTCCATCTCTTTGCAATTTATCAGAAGACTGTGAGAGCACTCTCACCTCTAATGCTATTCAAAGTGCTCAAAATATTAACTCTCATCAGCCAACTGAATGTAGCACGGATTGCATTCCTGACAAAAATTGAAGACAGATTCTGCTACACTGATAAGAATGCCATTGTTAAGTAGAAAATTAATATAAATGTGTAAATTATGTGTTTAGAAATCTAGATTCATGCTTTAAATAAATGAGGACAATCTTTCCAACCATCTCTAAGAAACTGCAGTGGAAAATATCTTTTCAGCATGTAGCTATAAAAAGAACATTGCATATGCATTTACTTGAAATATCACACAATGTCTAATGCACATTTCTGTGTCATAATTTTTCAAAAAATAAGAGGCAAAATAATGGCAATCACTTGTAATCCACAGACATTATGTGGAACACACTATCTACAAGACTCTTATTTAACCTTCATTGTAATTTTCCCCTCAATTAGACGTTATAGCATGAAAGAGATGTACACCTAAACTTCAGAAGCAAAATAATACATTGTGTTTTACAGGATAACATGGTCCTATTGTTGTTAAAAAGCCTAGTGGGGAGATTTTCTAATAGTGAAAAATCTTTATGTATGTGTGCACATTCTGGGCTGAATTTTACCCTCGTCGGATGGGAGCTGTCCACCGACTGCAAAGTCGGTGGCGAATCCGCCCAGCCTGGGGATCCGGACTGCATTTTACAGTCCCCAGGCCTTTAATTGGTCTGAGGCGGGACTTCCACCTCATTGAGGTAAGAAGTCCCGCCGAATGGAGCTGCCGGCCAATCTGCGGGCCGGCAGTTCTTAGTCCCAGCAGTGCCACTAGGAGCAGTGGCCACTGCTGGGACTGAAACCCAGCTTCAAGAAGAACCCGAAGGATGGCCCCGGGAAAAGGTTATGTTTTGGGGCCTCGCCAGGAGTTCTTGGTCGGGTCCCGACGTGGCAAGGGTGGTCAATTGGGGGGATGGGGACGAGGGCTGTGTTGGATGTTGGGGCGTCCGGGGTGGCCCTTTGTCGGGTACAGGGTACCTGATCATAAGGCCATCAGAAGGCCACCTGCTTTTGGCAGGCCCGGGCCGCCCGACTGGCCAAGGGTATAATCCCCATGGCGGAGGCCCTTAAGTGGCCGTTAACTGGCCACTTAATGGCCTTGACTGGCCTGGGGCAGGCGGTGTGGTTTTCGCCGCCGCCGCTCCGCATAAAGTGATGGCAAAAGCTAGAGCGGGTCGGTAAGGGCCCCTGAGCCTCCCACTCCATTTTACACCCCCCTGCCACAAACCCACTCTTTAGGGGGCTTAGAATTCCGGCCTCTGTCTCTCTGTCACACTTCTGATTCATGTCACTATCTGTTTAAATAAAAGAGGAAGTAAAGGCAGGTATTCGAATATTTATAATGACTGTCCAGAACCAGAACGTACAAGAGACAAGATAGGTCTGGGCTCTTAATTAACTTTCCCACAAATAAAGCCAAAGTGTCAGTCGTGGTTCAGTTGGTAGCACTCTCACCTCCGAGTCAGAAGATTGTGGATTCAAGTCCACTTAAGGAAAGCTTGAGCAATGCAGTACTGAGGGAGTGCTGCAATGTCTGAGGTGCCATCTTTCGGATGAGGCGCTAAACTGAAGCCCCATCTGCCCTCTTAAGACCGATGTAAAAGATCTCATGTTTTGAAGAAGAGCAGGGGTGTTATCCCTGGTGTCCTGACCAATATTTATTCCTCAATTAACATCACAAAGAGAAGTTATCTGGTGATCATCACATTGCTGTTTTTGGGAGCTTGCTGTGCACAAATTGACTGCCGCATTTCCTATATTACATCAGTGATGACACTTCAAAAATACTTAATTGGCTGTGAAGCACTTTGGATGTCCTATGGTTGTGCAAGGCACTATATAAATGCAAGTTCATCTTTCATTTTGATCTCCAGCCTGAACAGCAATGATTCTTCAAGAAGAACACATGGATGAGGTAATTAGTTAGACTTTGTGAATTTAGAAACGCAGGCCGGAATTTTACGTTGGCGGGAGGCCCCGCCCACCGGGCCCGGTGAGGCAAGGGGTGTCAATGGGGGGCTCGTTATTTTTAGTTGGGGTGGTTGAGACTTCTGGGGGGCCCTCCGTGGGGCACAGGGTGCCCGCTCATGAAAGCCAGCAGCAACCCCTCAGCCCGTAAGGAGGCCGCCACATTTTACCTGGTGGCCTTCTGGGGACCTTTGCTGCCTGGCCACCTATGGTAAAATACCAGTGGCGGTGGGAGGGGGCCCTTAAGTGGCAGTTAATTGGCCACTTGAGGGTTTTGATTGGTCTGTGGCAGCTGGGCCATTTCTCACCGCTGCTACCCCACATAATATTGCAGCAGGGACGGGAAAGCATTGGAAACGACACCGCTCACCTCCCACTCAATTTTACGCCCCCCCCCCACCCCCTGCCACCAGCCTGCTCAAGTTGGGGGGCTGTAAAATTCCAGCTGCAGATCCACTTAGCAGCAGAATAATACATTCTAAATTACATGGCGTGGCATAATGCATCTGACCTAATACAACTACATATTGTGATTTCCGCAGGAGATCCACTAGCATGCTGCTGCTTGTGTGTTCGTGTATGGATGTGTGAGTGTGTGTATAGAGTTAATAGATTGAAAGCCAAGCAGGCCTAATACAAACTTCCTTTACAAAATAATATTCATTGAAAGCACTCACAAATAAACCCTGTAACGTCCCCACCATTATTTGTGTATAGCTCAGTCAGTTCTCAAAGTTAACATTATTCAACCAAGGGCTACAATTTCTTGTTTAGTTCCTTCTTCCAGTAGATTGACACTCCAGCAGAGTATTTAGTCTTCATTCTAACCTCTAGGTAATGCTAGCAATCTCCCACTTCACCGTTCACCTTGTGTTTTAATTCTGTGGTGAGAACAGGTTGAAGAAATGTTTGCTACTAATGGTCATCAGCATCAATAGTTTGCTCTTAAAAACAAGCAAATTAGAGCACTTGCTCCAGACCTGCAGGAGCTGAATTATTGCATTTTCAGAAATTTATATGTGGAACGTTGAAGGTAAAAGCTTTTTCAAAAATATAGTAGTTTAAACATCTTGATTACAAGAACAACCATTGTGTAAGAAATTAAAACCCCTCACATTTGTTATTTCACATCGGGTTCAGTAACCTAAATAATTAAGGGGCTGAATTAGAAACCCAGACATCAAAATTCAAATCTACCATGGCAAGTGGTGACATGAATTCAATAAATTCAGTAATTTGTGGGCTAGCATCAGGGAAATGATCATGAAAGCTTCCAGATTGTTATTAAAACTGGTTCACTTATGTCTCTTAGGGAAAGGAAATCAGTAACCCTGATCAGTATGTTCAAGGAGCCTGGCGACTGTTTTCATCAAGTGCACAGGACACTTGGAAGCTGTCAAATTGGCAACCGATGCACTAGGCAGGGAATCAGGCACAGAAGATTGCACCCATAAATTGGTCACCCAACTCTATTTTACACCCAGGAATTGGGCACAATAGGGACTAATTTTAGCCCCCTAAAGTGTTTAGAGATTGTGATCTGTTATCATAAATTATTTTGGTGTAAGTAATGGAACGGAATTGTGTTAAATCTGTTTCCCAACATTTTAATAATAGTAATACCAATTTACTGACTGAAGGGAAGAGTGAACTAATAAGAGAGGATGGTCGAGTGATCCTCCCCTCCAAGTTTCTGCTGCTTCAGCAGTAGTTGGCGCTAATGTGACATTGTCAATTTGATTTTAAAAATATTCTGACAGCTGCGATCCTGAACTTGGTTTTAGAGGTTCCTGAGCAGATCCATTCGCATGTTGAGCTTTAACCTCAAAACTACTTGGCCAGAGAGTGCTTGTACAGAGACAAAATGCTATCCTTCCAAACATAGCCATCTTTCACTTTGCCAAAGGCTGAGATTTGTCAGGAAAGAAACAAAGTAGAAGCGTATTTCTGAAAAAAGAGGTTGGATATTGGTGTGTGATATTAATATTTCTCTCTTTGTATGCTGATAGTTCTATCCTGCTCTGTCATGCTCTTGCAGGACTAGTAGTGAATGGAGGATAATGTTAATCTTAAATCTCAATTAAAGGCTGATAAAGGGCAGGTGAAGAGGAATCATTTTTGCTCTTGCGAGCCAGTTGGTTTATGCAGCACTTTTAAGAACATAGCAAAATTGCTGACTTCTATTTGGATGAATGACCATACAAAGCTCCAAGTCCCTTTCTGACTTGCAGTCATTGACTGTTGTATCCTGGGCAGAGATAAAGCCAAATTAGATTTGGTTTGGTTTTGTTCAAGCACTGCCTTTTACCCTTGAGTAAAATTACTATTAACAAGTGCGACTTTAAAAACTGATAAAACGGCAGAGGTTTATATCAGCAACAAAATTGATGAAATAAGAGTTGAGATCATTTTTTCTTTAAAGCTGCCTTAGTGTGTGTGACAGGATAGGTTAATTTGAAAAAGCAGCACATTCAGATAGCGAGTCTCTAAGGTTTATTGAGTTCTGAGAAATTGTCTTGTTAGTGGCTGCAGAGAGGAGAGAAATGCAATTCAGTCACAAGGCACACTGAATATCTGTAGTCACCAAATTGGCTCATAGGAAAGATAAGTTTCAGTGAGCAGCTTACCACCAGAAAATATACTGGAACTTGAAAGAGGTCAGAGAGCCAAAATAAGGAAGCATTTCAAATATGACCATCTCTAAGGCTGTAATTAAATCAAATGGGCGTTGGATAAAATAATTTATACTCCATTCTGTCGTTAGTGATTTTTTTTTTCCCTCTGGCGTTGGAATGGCGGAGATTGCATTCCAGCCTTCAGCCTTTCTTGGCTATTTTATATAATCATATTTTATACAATATATACTGTTGGGAATATTTAGCTTTTTTGATATAAATTTGCTAGAAGCAGTGGGAAGCAATCACACTCGTCAACGTATGGCACAGACTTTAATCAGTGTGATAATGGTTACCCTGAAGGATAATCATGTTATTAGCTAGGTACTGCAATGTAATCCTTCCATTTTATGAAGGAGTTTATTACTTCATATTCTCCACAGAATGTGTAAAATATTAATACAGATTGATCCAAAAAAAAAGAAACAACTTAAAAGATTTATTTGGGTTATTGACTTTCCTCAGGGATAATCTGCTTGCAAAGAAAAGTCATTTTGGTATCAAAATTTAGATAGCCATAAGGTATGTAACAGGCACAAGGAACATGGAATTTGCTTGACAAGTGACTGGGTCGCAAATGCAGTAATAATAGAGAAAAATAATTTCTAAACACAGTGGATATTTGCCTCATCTTTTGCCTCTTTCCTTTATGCATGAATGTGGTAGAAAATACTTATTCTGTTTTTTTCCCCACGTATGTAAATCAGTATTCTGTTAGTGCTTCAGATTTCATAACATATTTTTGCACAAGAGATGTTGGCACTGGGCAATTAAGTACGTTCACACTTTGGTTGCTCGGTAGCAAGCATCAAAAGCTCCCCGGTTCGACATTACTCAGCAGATGCAGAGTGAAATTCTTATTATTCTGCTCCAACAATGTGTCTTAAGACTGACCTCAGCAGCCCACCCAAAATGTACCAGTAGAAAATTTTCAATTTCTTGTACTAGCCATTTCTGACTGAGATTATTAATTTAATCCCAATTTTAATTCTGTGCCTCCCAGCTGTGGGATTGTGTGGCAGGAGTAGGAAATGGACCTGAATAGTAGAATCATCAGTAAACATCCGCCCTCTTGACCTTATGATGGAAATAAAGCAATTAAGGGAGCAGCTGAGGTTGTTGGATTAATGGACATTGCCCTGAGGAACCCGTCCAGCAATAACCTAGAACAAAAATGATTGTCCTTCAACAACCTTGACGAGCTTCTTTTCTGTCAGATATGACTGCAACAGCTGGACAACTTTCACCTTGTCCATTATTGACCTCAGTTTTGCTGGGGCACCTTGGTGCCATGCTCAGTTGAAAGCTGCCTTGATATCAAGCTTAGTTACTGTCACCTCACCGTTGGCATTCAACTCCTGTGCCTGTGCTTCAATCAAAGTAATGATGAGGCCTGAAGTTAAGTGAATCTGGCAGTACCTGCACTGAGCAGCAATAAGCAGCTTATTGGTGAGTTGGGTATTGACACTTTGCTGATGATTGGGAGAAGGTTGAGAGAGTGTTAATGGCTGGTTTGATTTATCCTGCTTTTTGTGGCTAGTCCAAACCTGGGCAAATTTTTACTCTATTGAGTAGATGGCAGTGTTATAACTACACTGGGATAGCTTGTTTGGGAATGGGTGGATAATTCCAGTGCAGAGATCTTCAACATTGCAGGTAGAATATTGTCAGGGCCTATAGCTTTTGCTTTGTGCACTCATTTTCTTCTGAATGTCATGCGAAGTGAATGAAATTGGCAAAAACTGGCAGCCCTGAAGCTGGGAACCTCTGGAGGAGGCCAAATGGGACTGTTCACTCGACACTTCAGACTGAAGATGTTTGCAAAGTCAGTTGTATTCATATGCTGGTGAGTGCGTAGTTGAGGATGGAGACATTCATAGAACTTGCTCCTCTTGTTAGTTACCTAACTATCCACCATCATTCGCGACCAGATGTGATATGACTGCAGAGCTTTTCTCTGATCCATTGTTTGGGGGACGCTTATTTCTGTCTCTAGCCTGCTATGTTTGGTTCTTAGTATGCCAAAAACCCGTGTTGTAGCATCACAAGGTTGGTGCCTCATTCCAAAATATGTCTGATGCTGATCCTGGCACTCCCTTTACATTGAATTAGGGTTGATCTCCAGCTTATTTGTGATTTGTCACTTCTAGGATTGACTTTTCCAATGCTCTCCTGGTTGGATGTCCATCTTCCACTCTCCAAAAATATGCTGTCTGTATCCTTTCCTGCACTAAGACCTGCCCAATCGTCACTCCAATCTTTGCTGCATTGGCATTTCCATTAGTTCCTAATTACCCAAAGCATCCTCATGTTGAAATTCCTTCATGGCTTTGCCCTTCTCTATCTCTGTAACTTCTTCCAGTCCTGTAATGTCCACAAAAATTCTCCATTCATCTGATTCTGGCCTCTTCTACATCCTTATTCCCTTCACCCCAACATTGGTTGTCAATCCCACTAGGCCTCACACTCTGGAATTCCCTCCAAAGCCTCTTACATCTGTCTCTTTCTTCTCCTTTAAGACAATCCTTAAAATTTACATCCCTTCTAATAAGAACTATTTTGGGACAGCATCCATTTTTGTCCAATAACATCTCTGTGAAATGTTTTGAGACATTTTTCTACATGAAAGATGTTCTATGATTGCAAGTTGCTGTTGTAAATTGTGATTCCAGGTTCCCACTTTCATAGAAGCTGAGAAATGACTGAATTGATCCAGCCTTCCATGTATCCTGAATAAGACTCAAGTCTGAGCTGAACAAATAATGGAGCCATTTTCACAAGATAATTTGTAAACAAAATAAAACTCATTACATATTTTTCTGGTTGTGTTTAATTTGCTAGATTGGTATTTGTTTACATCCTGTTGTATTTCGTGAACCACTTCTACCCTTATTCATAAAAAAAATTATTCATCACCCTGCTTGTATCCGCTCCTAGTAGTCCCAGTTTCCTCCTGCAATTAGGAAGCAAACAGAAGTGGCCCAACCAGCCTTGATGGTGATTAGTTTTCACCTCTTCCACCCTTCACCTCAGGCCAGCACATCACTGCAGCAGCATGTTAAATTCAGGAACTCACTGTGTAAATAACCAACACTGCAAAGCAACATTTTTACAATTGGTGTATTGGCACACTATACACAATGAACTATGCCCATTGATTGTTGTTTTAGTATGGCTAATATTTTAATTTTTATTCTTCTTTAGCTTAATGTTTTTGGTAGAATATACTTACTGAGATTTGAGTATCAAATATTGTCAACTTAAACAAGCTTACAACTTGTTACTTTTTCCATGTGTGTATCACAGTTTTCTGCAATTGGATTTGCTTATTCAAAGGAAGAGTTTTAAAATCAAAATGCCTATCTACAGGAATGCAAGAACCAGGTTGGGGTGACTGAAGCGAGAGTACAGAGACACTTTGGAATTAGGCAGTAGATTTAAATGTCAACCGGAGTCATTTTTATTGAGGAGCAACAGACTTGAAGTAACTGGGAATGTCAGTGATGCATATCAAATAAGAAATGCTAGGACATCCCATAATGCCATTAATATATCACCACCACTCTAATCTTTGTTCAGGTTCTAAATATTTAGGGACAAAACACACATGCTGTTCGTTCCTCTTTGAAATTTTGCAACTGATTAAACAATAGTTAAGTCTGAAAAAATACTCCTGTAGTAACCACCTCATGTATATTCCACCATTCTAATTTTCTCCCCTTATCCTTAATTTCCTGAAGGCAAACATTCATCCTCAGTTCATCATAACCTGGTATCTGTCTAGAGCCTAAGCCAATGAGCATGCATCGTACCTGACCTCGGAATGTTTGATGCCAATACTAGGTTCAAAAGAGGGAAAGGTTTGATTGCATGGTTATCATTTACCTTGATGAAACATATTATTGGAAAATATATATGTAAAAGGTCATTTCTCATTATTACTTCTACTGCACTATTAAGCAGCTAAAACAATTATTTCTCAGTATTTTCACTTGGGATTGTAACAGTTATTGGAAAATTAGAATAATACTGTTTGTGTATGTACAATGCTGCTAATAATTCTAAATTTGGATGGACCAGAGTCAGTGCCTACCAAAGTGTGTTACCAATAAAATCAACCCCACACCATTACAATTGCCTCATCTAGGTTCACGTGAAGTGTTGGTTTTGTTCTTGGTACCTTTGCAACTTCCTAATGGCACAATATTTTTAAGATATTACCAAAACAGTACAATACTTAATATTAGTAAACCATTCTATTCAGAATTGTTGCATCTTAACTGTTGAGTATTGTTTGTAACCTGCTGCAAAAAGTCAGACTTCTGCAAAAGAAATAAAAACAGAAAATGCTGGAAATACTGAGCTGGTCCGGCAGAATCTGCGGAGAGAGAAAAAAAGTTAACATTTCGGGTCAAAGCCTTTAATCAGAATTGCAAAAGAAAATTGTTTGAGATGTTGTCACAAAATTGCCTAGCATTATAAATTGGGCAACTTCAATCAATCTGCCTGTGGAGGCTGGATTATAGTACTGGAACTCAGCATAAATGAACCTCTAGTCAAGCAGACTTTATAACTATGTATAGATGTTTTCTTCCACAGACAGGCTTGGTGGCTACTTAAAATGGAGATTTAATTCACGTTTATGTTGGGTGTACCTTGCAAATTCTCTTTCCTGATTTGGCCCTGCTAAAAAAGACAATTACACCAAGTTTTAGATTTTTATCCAGGTTAAAAAAAAAACTGCAACGGCTTTCAAAATTCACAAAATGCATTAAAATTCTTTTAAATGTAATTGGGAACTCTCTTAGTCAAAGCTGAGAAATTTGGATACAAGCCCAGGAAGTAATTCATGGCAAATAGCTCTGCAATCTCTTTTGTCTGATCAAATGGTTTATATTCTACTTCTTCACTTCCAAGATCCATCAAATAGGTAATCCCATTTAAGTTATACAATTCTACATTTATTTTGCTGACTGCCATTTAATATTGAAATAAATGTTAACAGCCATAATTGGGTACTACTAATTCAGAAAACTTAAAAAAAGGTATGTTTCCTTTTTGATGTTGGCTCTCTTTTTTTTAAAGTTTTGGCATGACCAAGAAAGCAGACAACTTCCTCACCTGTTTGTATGAGAGTGGATAGTGTTCCGTCCATTCATGTGCTTTTTGTATTATGCTTTCATTAAGATAGGGAAAGGATAAAACCATCTCTGAGAGCTACATTTAGCTGAGATGCTAGAGGTTCAGTCACCTTCTCGTGTTGCATACTCTATAAAGAAACAAAAATATAATATGAAGCTTCAGAACAAGGAAGTTCACTTCCAATTCAAAATGTTCAACAAAAGTACATTCTATTAAAAATCAAAAACTCAGCGAGAAGGTTCCATCCGTGACTTCCTAAGGAAGTTAAGGATAGTATTAGATGAAAAGAAGAGGCTTATAATGTTGCAAAGATTAGGTGCAAGCCTGAGGACTGGGTGTGTTTTAGAAACCAGCAAAGGGCCACCAAAAAGGTTGATAAAAAGGGGAAAAATAGAATGAGAGTAAACTAGTCAGGAATATAAAAACAAATTAAAGATCTTTTACAAGTATATAAAAAGGAGAGTAGCTAAAGTTGCTTAGAGGCAGAGACGGGAGAAAGTATCATGGAAAAAAATGAGGAAATGGCAGAGACATTGAACAAATAATTTGTGTTGGGCTTCACCATAGAAGACATGAGTTACATACCAGAAATAGAGGGTAACCTAGGGGCTAATAAGAGTGAGGAAATTAAGGTAATGGACATCAGCAGGGAAAAAGTAATGGAAAATATTTAAGGGACCAAAACCTGACATCCCCAGTATCTTTTGGCCTGCATCCTAGGGTTTAATTGATTGATTGAGAGATACAGCACTGAAACAGGCCCTTCGGCCCACCGAGTCTGTGCCGACCATCAACCACCCATTTATACTAATCCTACACTAATCCAATATTCCTATCACATCCCCACCTGTCCCTATATATTTCCCTACCACCTACCTATACTAGGGGCAATTTTTATAATGGCCAATTAACCTATCAACCTGCAAGTCTTTGGCATGTGGGAGGAAACCGGAGCACCCGGAGGAAACCCACGCAGACACAGGGAGAACTTGCAAATTCCGCACAGGCAGTACCCAGAATCGAACCCGGGTCCCTGGAGCTGTGAGGCTGCGGTGCTAACCACTGCGCCACTGTGCCGCAGTGAACATCACCGCAAGCTCGAGGAGCAGCATCTCATCTACAGATTAGGCACACTACAGCCTGCCGGACTGAACATTGAGTTCAATAATTTCAGAGCATGACAGCCCCCCATTTTACTTTCATTTTTAGTTTTTTTTTGTTTTTTACATTTTTTACAATCTTTCTTTTTTTTGCATTTATTTCATCTCATCTTAGTTTGTTCAGTTTGCTTACCCACTGTTTTTTTCATGTTTGTACTTGCTGCTGTTCAATCTTCAGTCCGTTAACACCTTATCTGTACTAATGCTTTGTCTTTCAACACACCATTAACATGTTGTTTGCCTTTGCTCCATGACCTTTTGGTCAGTTATGTGGCCTTGTCCAATCTACACCTTCTCCTTTGTTATCTCTTGCCCCACCCCCACCTCACTTGCTTATAACCTGTGAAATTTCTAATATTTGTCAGTTCCGAAGAAGGGTCACTGACCCGAAACGTTAACTCTGCTTCTCTTTCCACAGATGCTGCCAGACCTGCTGAGTGGTTCCAGCATTTCTTGTTTTTATTTCACATTTCCAGCATCCGCAGTATTTTGCTTTTATTATTGTAGATGGTACACACTGCTGCCACTGTGCGTTGGTGGTGGAGGAAGTGTATGTTTGTGGATGGCGTACCAATCAAGTGGGCTGCTTTGTCCTGGATGGTGTCGAGCTTCTTGAGTGTTGTTGGAGCTGCACCCATCCAGGCAAGTGGAGAGTATTCCATCACACTCCTGACTTGTGCCTTGTAAATGGTGGACAGGCTTTGGGGAGTCAGGAGATGAGTTACTTGCCACAGGATTCCTAGCCTCTCACCTGCTGTTGTAGCCATGGTATTTATATGACAATTCCAGTTCAGTTTATGGTCAATGGTAAGCCCCAGGATATTGATGGTGGGGGATTCTGTGATCGTAATGCCATTGAATGTCATGGGGAGATGGTTAGATTCTCTCTTGTTGGAGATGGTCATTGCCTGGCATTTGTGTGGCGCGGATGTTAATTGCCACTTAGCCCAAGCCTGGATATTATCCAGATCTTGCTGCATTTCTACACAGACTGCTTCAGTATGTGAGGAGTCGTGAATGGTTCTGAACATTGTGCAATCATCAGCGAACATCCCCAATTCTGACCTTATGATTGAAAGAAGGTCATTGATGAAGCAGCTGAAGATGGTTGGGCCTAGGACACTACCCTGAGGAACTCCTGCAGTGATGTCCTGGAGCTGAGATGATTGACCTCCAACGATCACAACCATCTTCCTTTGTGCTAGGTACGATTCCAACCAGCGGATAGTTTTCCCCCTGATTCCCATTGACTCCAGTTTTGCTAGGGCTCCTTGATGCTATACTCGGTCAAATGCTACCTTGATGTCAAGGGCAGTCACTCACACCTCACCTCTGGAGTTCAGCTCTTTTGTCCATGTTTGAACCAAGGCTGTAATGAGGTCAGGAGCTGAGAGGCCCTGTCAGAACCCAAACTGAGCATCAGTGAGCAGGTTATTGCTAAGCAAGTACCGCCTTGATGGTACTGTCGATGACACCTTCCATCACTTTACTGATGATCAAGAATAGACTGATGGGGTGGTAATTGACCTGCTGAGTATTTCCAGCACTTTGTTTTTATTTCAGTAATTGGCCAGGTTGGATTTGTCCTGCTTTTTGTGTTCAGGTCATACCTGGGCAATTTTCCATATTGTCAGGTATATGCCAGTGTTGTAGCTGTACTGGAACACCTTGGCTAGGGGCGTGGCAAGTTCTAGAGCACAGGTCTTCAGTGCTGTTGCCAGGATGTTATCAGGGACCATCGCCTTTGCAGTATCCCATGCCTTCAATTGTTTCTTGATATCACGTGGAGTGAATTGAATTGGTTGAAGACTGGCATCTGTGATGCTGGGGACTTCAGAAGGAGGCCGAGATGGATCATCCACTCGGCACTTCTGGCTGAAGATTGTTGCAAATGCTTCAGCCTTATCTTTTGCACTGATGTGCTGGGCTCCCCCATCATTGAGGATGGGGATATTTGTGGAGCCACCTCCTCCTGTTAGTTAATTGTCCACCAACATTCACGATTGGATGTGGCAGGACTGCAGAGCTTAGACCTGATCCATTGGTTGGCAGGCTGCAACTAGTGGAATGCCTCAAGGATTGGTGCTGGGGCCTCAGCTGTTTACAATCTACATTAATGATTTAAACAAAGATACAGAGAGTAATGTATCTAAGTTTGCTGACGATACAAGGCTAGATGGGAATGCAAGTTGTGAGGAGGACACAGAGCGGCTGCAAAGAGATTTGGACAGGTTAAATGAGTGGGCAACACAGTGGCAGATGGATTCTATTGTGAGGAGGTCTGAGGTTATTCATTTTGATAGTAAGAATGCAAAAGCAGAATATTTTAAAAGGCGTGATACTTGTAAATATTGATGTTCAAAGGGACTTGGGTGTACTCGTACAAGGAATACAGAAAGTTAGCATGCAGGTACAGCAAGCAATTAGGAAAGCAAATAGCATGTTGACATTTATTGCAAGGGGATTGGAGTACAAGAATAAAGAGGTCTTGCTACAATTGTACAGGGCATTGGTGAAACTCACCTGCAGTACTGTGCGCAGTTTTGGTCAATAGATTTAAGGAAGAATATACTTGCATTGGAGACAGTACAGCAAAGGTTCACTAGATTGGTCCCTGGGATGTGAGCGTTGTCCTATGATAAGCTGAGTAGTATTCTCTGGAATTTAGAACATCCCATTGAAATGTACAAGGTTCTGAGGGGGCTTGACAGGGTAGACACTGAGAGGTTGTTTTCCCTGGCTGGGGAATCTAGAACACGTGGGGAACAGTCTCAGGATAAGGGGCAGATTATTTAGGACTGAGATGAGGAGAAATGTCTTCGCTCAAAGGGTTGGAATCATTGGAATTCTCTGCCCCAAAGGGTTGTGGATGCTCCATAATTGGGTATATTTATGGCTGAGATAGACAGAGTTTTGGTCTCTCGGAATCAAGGGATATGGGGAGCGAGCAGGCAAGTGGAGTTGTAGCCAAAGAATCAGCCATGATGGTATTGAATGACAGTGCAGGCATGACGAGCCGTATGCTCTACTCCTGTTCCTATTTCTTATGTTCTTAGTACCAGTCAGTACTACTCAGACAAAATGTCCCATAGTAAAGGACTTTTTTCCTCCAAATGCTGTTCTGCCTAAAGCTCATGGAAGTAAATCAACTATATATTTTTTTGAAGTTCAGCCTATTATATGTTGACCCTGAAACATCCCCTCAGCTCTATAATTTTTCAATATTCAGTACAGATTATGTGTTCTTAATTGTGTCTGAGAACCCTATTACGTTGTTTGTTGGATGGGAATAAGTATAGTATCATAATTCTTAGAACATTATGAGCAGAAACATTTATACTTAATTGCTAATTTTTGCCACGGTAATTGGAATAATGTGGAGCCTGTTAAAATACATCAACTTATGTTTGTTTATAAAACCAATTTGTAAATTCATCACTGAATATGGGATTATGGCTAACTTTGTAAATGCTGTACATGATAAAAGACTACCTTGCAGATAGTTGGTCAGCTCTCAAATGGTCTTGTCTTTCTTGGTAATAAGAATTTTAACCTACTAATTTGCTTTAGGACATCTCATCTAAGTTAGCTTAATTAACTTTCTTTTGATGGAATGTCTAGAAGCCTCTGATAATACCTTAATGACATGCAATTTCTAGATGGATCTTGGCATTGGTGTGATAATTAGTATGTGTCACTTCTGAACTATTTCCAAGTTTACATTGTATTTTGTACTTCTGAAGTAATATGTTTCATCAAAGGCATAGAACACTACCAGTAAAGCATTAATTTCTATATATTCCTAATTAAAACAGAATATTAGCATCTGAAATGTTATAAAATAAAGTGTAGTGTATATAATTATGCTCTGAGCTCTAAGATGCTAATTATGAATTTTGTACCTTTTTACATTCATAGATTTAAACTTCACTTAAGTTTAAAATGTAATAGAAACTTGCTAGCCAGAATTTTACGCCACCCCAATGAGCCAGATGGTGGTGGGGAGTGGGGACATAAATTGGAGCAGGAGGCTTTCCCGACCCACTCCCGTCTCTGCCCCCCCGCTTTATGTAGGGTGGGGGGTGCGAAAAACGACCCTCCTGCCCCAGGTCAATCAAGGCCCTCAAGTGGCCACTTAAGGGCCTTCGCCCGCCTCCACGTGGATTTTACACGTGGCAAGTGGGCATTCTAGAGCCGGGAAAAGCTGCCTGGCAAAGCCAGGCAGCTTCCGAGCTTCTCAGTGGCGGGGGTGTAGCCCTGCTTATCGGGCACAAGGTGCCTGATGGAGGGTCGCCCCCACTACCCCAACCACCCCCAAGACCCAACACTCCCCCCTTACCTGGACTCCCGCTCCATGTCTTCCATGGTGGTCAGCTGGGCTGCAGTCCCAGCAGTGGGCCACCGCTCCCAGTGGCGTTGCTGGGAATAAGAGCTACTGGCCCGCTGATTGGCCGTCAGTTCAATGAGGCGAGACTTCCTCCCTCAAGCGGTGGAAGTCCCGCCTCGGCACAATTAAAGCCTGGGAACCCGTAAAATACGGAACGGATCCCCGGGCGAGGCGGAAGCAGGTTCGCCACCAACTTTTCAATCAGAGGCCGGCTCCCGTCCACCCAATGTGAAATCCCAGCCACTGTGTACCCAGGCATTCACATTGAAATGATGTGTATATGACATTTACAATTTGTTCCAAAAATGTGTGGGTTATTTCTGCTTGATATGCTAACTTTTCACACTGAATACATCAATTACTGAAATATTTATTGGAAACAAACTTTTTTTAGCAATGGCTAATGTGTAAACTGTAGCATATTTTGAGTAATGCAAATATGAGAAATGTTGCAAAGGATATGCATCGGTCAGGGGACAATTTGACAAAATGAGTTCAAATTCTTTTCAGACGAATGAGATGAAGGTATTTTTTTTTTCTGTTGCCTATAAGAGCTCTGTGTGAAAATATTTTGGGCAGTCACAAACAAGTGCTTAATAGATTTATTTCCACAGCAAAGAATCATCCCTAATTCGTCACCTAAATTGCCTGTTGCAAATGAAATCATTCACACTGGTTCAGTTGGGAGTGTTCTTGTGAAACTAAGTTTAAGGCATATTGTTGGTAAAACTTTATTCTGCTTTTTGCTATACTTGTGTTATGATCTTTGGTTCTTGATATTTTTGTCATGCTCAGCATCAAAGGTCACTCTCATAAGCAAGTTGCTTCCTAAGAACCAGTGTGTGACTTTAAATGCACAGGAACTGATAATATAGCATGCAAGGGATTGAACAGAATCTCTTGTTGCTATGTAGAGCTTGTTTGATATATCAAAAGCCCTTGTGATCTTCTGGACTTTGGAAAGCAATAGAATAAACGCTCCTTCGGACTGTGGCTTAAGCTATAAACAAATAGATGGCAAACAACGAGGAATGCACAATGCGTCATGTGGACATAGACAGGTTAGCAGAATGGGCAGACAGACAGCAGATGCAATTTAATGTGGAGAAGTGTGAGGCAATACATTTTTCGAGGAATTGGCGTATGCACCCAGGAAAGATACTGAAGGAGGTGGATGAGCAGTGAAATGTTGGGGTAATATATAATTCTTTGAGAATGAGAAGTCAGGTGTACATCAAGCCATAACTTCTAATATTATTTTGGGTTTTACAAATGGATAACATTGATAAGTTTGTAAAAAGCAGCGATTAGGTTACAGCTATGGCACTGAGTGCAGTTTTGGGTGCCCCATTACGGAAAACCATAGAGAGTGTAGAACATAGATGATATCAGAGTTGAGAAACTATAGTTATGAAATGAGACTGAGATACTGCAACTACTTCCATTGAAGCAGACAGGGCCAAGAGAGATTTAATAGAGATTATTTAAAATTTTGAAGGTTTTTAATAGGGTGAATAGAGAAAGACTATTTCCTCTGATTGGAGAGTCAGTGACAATGGGTCATCAATTGAATGCTGTCATTAAGAAAGTGGGGAGAAATTTCTTTCGTCAGAAATCTCTTTGAAATGGAAGGTTTATCCACAGGAAGTAATTAGAACTGAGACTATTGCACCTTTTAAAGGAAAAATGGATAAATAGAGGCAGAGGTAGATACATAGCCATGGGGAAAACGTAATGCTGTATTAAAGATCTAGCGCAGACTTGCTGAGCTAAATGCCTTCCTTCTGTGCTGTAAACTTCTATGGTTCTAAAGCAAGTGAGCTATAGCAAAGCCAAACAGCATGTTTACAGCAACACATTCCTCCTTGATATATGGAAAGTAATACAGATTAAAAATGTCATTGTGCGAAGACTCAAAATAAAACTGGACCTGAGACAGGGTCTCTTACAAGAATTTTAAGTGGCATTTTGTCAGACACACCAGTTTCCAACTGACTTCTTGACAGGTTAAGTAGAAAACTAGTCGACTTGGTGAATGCTCCAAGACAAATCCTTTGAAGTTCAACCAGCAACAGAGGAAATCTAGTTTTAAAGAACAAATAAAGCTGCCAATCATACTGACATTTAAAAACACACAGAATTCTGCAGTTTCTGTCTAAATAAGCATTAGCCCAATCCGTTTGTCATCCAGTTACAAAACCCATTTGACTTAACTATTTACCCGAACAAAAACAAACAGGTAAGAAAATTAACATCTTTGTAACTCTTTTAACAGTTTGGATGCTAAAATTATGTGTGGTTATTTTTCCTGACCTTAAAAGAAAGCGGTAGTCTGCATTTATATAGCACATTTCATGCTGTCACGGTGTCCCAAACTATGTTACAACAGTGAATTACTTTTCAAATGGATTCACTTATTATACAGGCAAACATGGTAGTAAGTTTTACACAACAAGGTTTCTCAAACAAAAATGAGAAAATGACTATTTAATCTGTTTTGGTGCTATTAGCTGAGGGATACATGTTGGTCAGAATGTCAGAAGAACTCCACTATTTTTCTTCCAATCGTGCTTTTACAGTGCTTTCCCTGAGGAGGTAGGTTTTGCCTGCAACAGAAGAACGCGCACACACACACACACACACACACACACACACACACACACACACACACACACATGAACATGGACACACACAGAGTCAAAAATATGTTTCAAATCTTTGGTACACAATCTATTCCTCTTAATTCAAAGTTGGTTCATTCAAATGTTTGAATAATTATACTTTTAATTGCAAAGACAACTTTGAATTGCCAGGTGTAGACTGTATTACAATGAAAACAATTTGTATAAAAATAGAGTTGGATGATATCTGTGAGTTTTCCAAAGTATAATTTAATACCAAAATATTTATGTTTTTATTCCAGAAACTATATTTTTCAACAATAAGTGGAAACACTGGAGCTCTATGCAATCAATCTCATTTCCTAAGTGGAGTTTAGTTAGTTTTAGCATCTGTTCCATTTCTTATCCTTGAATCCTTCACATTTGCTGCAATAGGAGGCAGCATCTTCCTTTTATTCTTTGCAAGTCTCAGTATTTCAGTCTTACATCAAATTTTTTATATAGCTATTCTGCAAGCACTCAGAGAGAGCTTTATAGACAGCAAAGTGTATGTGGAAAAATAGGTGATAAACTGAGGAAAATATAAAAGATTATTTGCACTCTCAGTACTGTCATGGAGGTGCTAAAACCCTTTCCTGATAGCACAGGTCAATACTGTAAGGAAGGAAGTACAATAATGGCTGCTAGTCTGTGCTGCTGAGATGTATTGTGCTGCAAAACTTCATTGGCTGAGTAGGCTTAATTCCAGCCTTGTAACATTGTTGTTTTGAAATACAGTTGGCATTGTAAGGAATATTATTTTTGTCTTAATGTGTTTTTAAGGATGCAAAGTTTGTGGAGGAACGTCGTAAACAACTGCAGGAGTACCTGAGGAATATAATGAACAAAATTATACAAACACTTCCGGAGTTTACATCCAGTCCCAAAAAAGAGACCCTTATACGCTTGCTGCCATTTTGTGTGTAAGTATGTAGCTCTTGTTTTAACAGAACATTTACAGAATATGCAATACTTGGGTATTTGTTTAGAATGCATAGATTATGCTATTTTCAATAGTCCTCTCCAGTGCCAGTTATACAGTTTCTATTTCATTCAGAGAAAGTGTATGATTTTCTCCCATTTGATATTTATTCACATGAATATCATCTTTCTGCCAGTTTTATGGAACCAATTAAAGGAGTACAGCAGTTATGCTAATTTGGATTCACCTGCAATGCAAAGTACTTGGCTTTTCCTACATGCCTCACCTGTAGTAGTACATTGCATTTTCTTATTTATTATATGCTATCACCTAAAACTCATAAATGAAGTTTTTACTATTAGTCTCTGTTCATACTACAGTCCCATTTTGCTGCATGCATTGTACAGTTTGTTTCTAAAGTAATAAATAACCTTTGAAGCAGTTGACAACTGCAATTTATGCATGTTAAACAAGTGATGAATATAAATGCCAAAACATCTCTTTTTCAGAGATTCGGGGACTGAGACCTGACTAAAGCATAAGGCAGAAATAAGTGTGCTGAAACATTCAGTCTCACCATTAGTAAATAAGATTTGTTGAGGAATATGGCATTTAACATTGAAGTAATGTCCACTGACTTACTCTGTCAGGCTGTACATTTTGCTTTTAGCTCAACTGAGGTTTTACTTCTGCTATAAAATCCAGTGTGTTGGTTGTCCCAGTATAAGCATTTCATCCATGATTTTTTACACTGACCAGCTAACGAATAGTCACTATACACTAATTTTAAGTATTTAAAAATCTGCATGAAGACTTGGTTTATGTGCTGTGTTTTACAATGTAAACAATTTAAAATAATCAAGCCCTTATAAAAAAATAACTATTTCATTTTACTCTTCTCTGTTCTTATCACTGAAGCACATTACCAGTTCACTAAATTAATAGAGACTATATGTTGGATACTGGCATTTTAAGTAAAATAAATCCTTGAGTAATCCAACCACGTGATTTACTAGTGCTAAGTACCTTATTAATCAAATTATTTCTTCTAACCTTTTTTAAAAACCATAAATATTTTGAGTAAATAAGATACTTATTTGAAAGGGGCTGGATTTAAAACATTTCTACTCATTAACTTGAAAAATGCATTGTATTGGTTGTTCAATGCAAACCACACATATACCCTAAGTTAGTTGTGAAAAGGCTGATATCCACAATATTTCAAATGTTTGTGCAGTGCAATTACAAAATCTATACTGTACTACAGACAGGAATCCTTAGTGTCGAATGACTTTTCAACAGCTCACAAAAGCTTCTAGTGAGAAGGAATCCCAAAGATGTCTTATTTAAATATTGTGCTAACTGCAGTTCATAAAATGGCATTTTCTTTGTTTATGATTAAGAAGCATCTATTAATAAAAACAAAACTTCAGACTGTGATATTTATCACCACTAAGACTATGGACAATTTGTTGTACTGTTAAAAAGAAATGTCTAGACTGGGTAAGTGTCAGATTGGCTCAGTGCTGGTGTTCTGCTTTCCTCTGAGTCAGAAGATCATGGATTCAATCCCCATTCCAGGACCTGAGTACATAATCTAAGCTGACATTTTAGTACAGTACTGACAGATTTAGGCATTATCAGAGGTACTGTCCTTCAAATGAGACATCAAGCTGAGATCCTGCCTGTGGACGAAATAGATTCCATAGCACTATTTGAAGAAGAGCAGGGGAGCTCTCTCCTCATGCTTATCCTCAGCCAACACAACCAAAATGAAATTAACCAGTGATATATCTTATTTGCTGTTGTATGACCTTGTGCACAAATTGGTTATGGCATTTGCCTAACAACAGTGACTTCACTGCAGAACTAGTTCATTTTCTTTGAAGCTTTTTTGGATGTCCTGAGAGTATGAAAGGCGCTATGCAAATGTCGGTTCTTTCTTCTGTTATGGACAGTTAAAAAGGGGTGTGGGTGATTCCCACTGTTCACCTCTCAACTGATCGCAATTGTGTTTTGTTGAAAATGATGAGGTAGTCCCTGAGTGTTTTGTAGGGTCAAATAAACAGACAAATGATAGGTTTTCTCGTAGGTTAAAAAAACCCAATTATTTTTGCACGATTCCCAATATGGTTGCAACCTCACTCACAGATACACTCACTCACCCAAGCTTACACAAGAATAAGTAGGTATAGAGAAAAAGGTAAGTAGTTTAAAGTTCAAAGTGAGGTAGATGTTCATGGTTTATGGTAAACTTGTGGAATTTTCTCAGGACAGTCAGTTTCAAAGGTGCAGGACTGGGTGTTTCTTGTCTTGAACTTGTTGAGATTTGTAGATTTTCTGGTGGTTAAGACTTCAGACTGGCAGTGGTGGTCACTTTAAATTCTCTTCAACTTAAGTAAGTTGAAGTGTAGAATTAGCAGCACGACTTCTTCCTTGCTTGGCTGGATCTCTTTTACAGCCCCTGGCTGGACTGCTTTCTGAAGGTGATGGCTTGATCTCCCCTCTCTCTCTCTCCAGAGGGTTACCTTTTTAAGGTAAAAATTCATCACATTAGAATTTCTGTTAGGACACACAAGGCTCATTCCCCTGATGTGACCACACATTGGACCAGGATGTGGAGACCATGACCAACGATTGATATCTGAATGGGGACCCTTCTGTTAACGCAGTGCTATTTCACACCTATTCAGTTTTGGTTTGTGCTGTGAGTCCGTCGGTCTCCAGAATTCTTTATTTGTTCATTCATGTTGATAAGAGTCATTAATGCAATAGTGTTTTCTTCAATTTCAAAGGGTTTCTCCCCAGAGCTATTTCAAACGAGGTTAACGAGTTCCATTCTTGTGGACAGGTTTGTTGATTTCCAGTACAGGAGGGGTCACGTGACCACTTTGACTGTGGTACAAGTGGCCGTGAGCTCTTGGCTTTGTTTAACAGTTGATTTTAAAAATTCATAATTCTTCCACTTAATTGTTTTTTTTCATCACGGCTCCTTCCATGCATGACACTTCTTTCTTTGTGACGTTCAGTTTCTCACATGATTAGGAAAGATAAAACTATAGAAGTGCTTATTTTTTCAATATTGTTTCCCAGGGAGGGTTTTGTGATCCTAATTTTTACAGAAAATGAATCCTGGTCCTTTAACTGTGCACATTACATAACTGATGATTAGAGATTTTTATTTAACTATTTTCAGTTCTTTCTGTAAACAGGCATTTTAAGATACATTTCAAATTCCTTAAAAAGATTGGGAGTAGGACTCCTAAAAGTCTGTTCCATCTGGAATTTATTGTGGATTCCTCCATCCTTCCCCCATAGCACCACCTGTTGAACCTCTACTTCATGGGACATTACTTTCTTTCATCTACCTCCCATGAAAATAACATCAGGTATATACTCCTCAAACCCCTTCTCAATATGTGTTGTAACAGTTCCAGTATTGTTGTAGTGTTCTTCATAATTGATTTTTTTAAAAGTAAAAACTTGGTTTATTCAGAAAGATTAAAAATGTGTATTTAATTCTTATTTTGTAATAATCATTATAATTTAAACACTAATTGCTGTATTATTTGAAAAGGTAGGTTGATAGCAAATTAAATGTAATATAAATCATGATAAATATAACTTCAGTTTATTAATTTCATGTCATACCATTGATTTGTAATTTATTGCAGTTTATCCTTTTTTCTGTGTCATTTATTTAATCTCTGGTGGATTTAGAACAAATATTATCACATGAATCATCAAATTGCAGACATTTAAAAACTATGAACATTGTGTTGGTTTAATATTAATCGTTAATCAATATTAAGATTTACTGTGCAATTATAATTAAATCTTTGCAAAGAATAGCTATTCCCAGGCGATATGAATACTGTGGGGATCCTGGCAGTCAAAGGGCTAAAAATATGGTATATTATTTAGGAAAAATATGCAGTAGAGTTAAAAGCAAATTCATTAAATAATTTTGGATAATTGGAAGGAAAAAAGGTTATTACATTATTGACACAGCCAGCTTTCGAGTGTTGTTTACAGATGCACCTGCTTTGTCAGAACATTAACATTTATTGATTAAGAGTTCCGGTGGATCATCTTTTGGTCTGTGGTAATCACCATGTTGTAAAAGGCATATTTGTAGGCCAGAGCATTTTTGATTTTCTTCATGCCCATGACAGGAAAGGGAAAGAATCAAGCCTTTGGATTGTGTCACAACAAATGACATACCAAAATTACTTCAGGTGATATTGATATTTAGCATTGCTCCTGACCAATCCAGTTATCTCATCTTAGGCAGAGGATTTTCACTGTTCCTATTGGTAAGTCTAAAATCTTTACTATAACTCCTCTGCAGGCTCAGTGGATTGCACACTCCCCTCAGAAGGTTGTGAGTTCACCTTCCACTCTCGGAACTGGAGCACAAAATCCAGGCTGACACTTCAGTGCAGCACTGAAGAATGCTGCACTGTCAGAAGTGCTGTCTTTCGGATGAAACATTGAACTGAGGCCCCATCTGCTCTTTCGGGTGAATATCAAAGATCCCATGGTAGTTTTCAAAGAAGAGCAGTGGAGTTCTCCCTTGTGTCCTGGCCAATATTTATCCCTTCACCAGCATCACTAAAACAGATTATCTGATCTTTGTCACGTGCTGTGGCTGTTGCATTTCCCAACATTATAACTGCACTTCAAAAATGGACATCATTGGCTGTAAAGAGCTTTGTGACATCCTGAGGTTGTGAAAGACACCATATAAATTCAAGTTCTTCTTTTATCAGCAGCTTTCAGGGCTGCTGCCTTATGGTCTTTGATGTCACAGCTATAGGATGCCAAGTAAGGGTGTGAGTGTTCAACATTGTTGTGAACAGGCAGTTGCATTTAAAGTCCTTTGGTCATTCCCCATGCATTATTTGTTTAATGGAGAAAAGCAAAGTTACTTGTATACATACCAATACACATGGACTTTGTTCACTGACTTGTAACTGCCAGTTAAATTTTAGACAATAGAACCAATTGGTTAATTGTCTCTTTTCAGTCAGCAGCAATAAAAAAAGTGTCAATAGATAATTTTGGAGTTTCCTTAAAAAGTTTTTTAAAAACTCAGCTACCATCACAACTTGTATTTTTAGTGTGGACAGAATATGGGCATCTGAGTTTTCGCTAATTTGGAATCTGTGAGGGGACGCAGGTGAAAAGAGCATTCGAGAAATGAAGTTTAAGGCTGGCAAAAGCATGAAAAAGTGACCAGGTAGGGGTAGAGGTGGGCAGTGTTGCCTAGGGGGAAATAAATGCTCTTGGTGATGGATAGAATATTGGGTGTGAAGCTTGATTCTGGGTTGAATAGGATGCCAAGATTGCAGTCTGTTTCAGCCTGAGTCAGTGGGCCAAGAGAGTGATAGAGTTGGTGACATGTGTGTGGAATTTCCACTGGGAGCCAAAATGGTTGGCTTTGATGTTCAGCTGGAGGAAGGTTTGACTCAGCCACGTCTTCATTTTGGACTGGAATTCTAACAGCAGGGAGATGATTGTGAGGTCGGGAGAAATGATAAACCAACAGATCTGAGTGCCATCAACATACATACTGTGGCTGAGTTGCCAAGGAGTAGTACATAGAGAATGAGACCTAGACTGGATCCTCGTCCACCTTCAGTGCAGTTATAGCTGCAATTATACCTTCCCCAGTGTGGATCACAAATGTCCCAAGTACCACATTGATTGTTCATCAGCAGAGTTATATTGCAGCTTTTGTGTCAGGACAGTGTGAAACACCATGCTAAGTTAAAACTAAACTGCCTTAAATCCTCTTAAGCTGTCTGCAGCAACTAACAATGAAATGCAATGGCCTTACCAATGAACATTCAAAATTGTGGGAGAGGATGCATATGAGACAAATTATGTCATATATAATCCCATAAATGAATTGGATATCATTAAAGAACCTACTTATGTTTATATTTAAGAGGGATAAATGCTAAAATAGTACTATATGTCCTGTTTATATCAAATATTTAAATAAAAACAGAAAATGCTGCAAATACTCAATAGATCAGTCAGCGTATGTAGAGATAACAGGCAAATTAACATTTGGGTGTTTGCTGGGACTGAGAAAGTTATAAATGAACAAGATTTTGAAAGGAACTGAACAAAGGTAATGAAGAGGGAAAAAAAACACAAAGTAAAATTACCTGCACAGTCCTTAAATGGAAATCAGGAGACGGTTAAATGACTGAAGTGATATTAATATGAGACAGTAGAACAAAGCATAATGAAAGAAATTCAAAACATTTAAGAGACACAGAGAATGTGTGAATAGCTGAGTTGGTGGCGTTTGGGGGAGTGGTGGGGGCGGGGGTACCATAGTAAGGAAAGGCAGATATGAAATGCAACCAAGAAAAGCTGAAACAATGGAACTGAATCCAGAAAGCTACAAGAGGAAAAAAGTAGGCTGAAAGCAAGAATGCAGATTGCCCCTCCACTATGGCGTTCCAATGGAAGGTCTCTTTCCCCACTACAAACCATCTCCCCCACCCCCGCCAAAATGCAGACGCACCCATCAGACATCACCAGGATCCCCTGCTATAAAGGAAGTGGGAGCTAAAGTTAAGGTCTGAAATTATGCAAGTCAATATTAAAGCCAGAGGATTCCAATATGTTTAACAGAAAGACAAAGTGCTATTCCTGGAGCTTGCGTTGAGGTTCGTTAAAACAATATAAAAAGCCGAAAACAGAAGTTAAAGTGGAATTGGAAATTGAATTGGCAATCAAGGGAATTCAAGATCACACTTCCTCTGAAGCAAAAAGAGAAACACTCCCCAGATGCTGTCTAAACTGAGCATTACCAGCATTTCCTGTTTTAGTTTCAGATTTCCACAGTATTCTGCTTTTTGTTTATATCAGATATTTTTGGGGCTTGTTCTTTCATAGTGCAGTATTGAGGGAGTGCTGCATTTTCCAACATTAAATCAATTGAATACAAAGTAGGGAGGTTATGCATCAGCTATACAGGGCATTGGTGAAACCACATCTGGAGAACTGCATGTGTACAGTATTGGTCTCCTTATTTAAGGAATGATGTAAATGCATTGGAAGCAGTTCTGAGAAAGTTTACTAGACTAATACCTGGAATGGGGGGGTTGTCTCATGAGGAAGGGTTGAACAGGCTAGGCTTGTATCCGTTGGAGTTTAGGAGAGTAAGATGCGACTTGATTGAAACATATAAGATCCTGAGGGGTCTTGACAAGGTGGATGTGGAAAGGATGTTTCCCCTTGTGAGAGAATCTAGAACTAGAGGTCACTGTTTAAAAATAATGGGTCGCCCATTTAAGACAGAGATGAGGAGAATTTTTTTCTCTGAGGTTCGTGAGTCTTTGGAACTCTCTTCCTCAAAAGGCAGTGGAAGCAGAGTCTTTGAATATTTTTAAGACCGAGGTAGATAGATACTTGATAAGCAAGTGGGTGAAAGGTTATCGGGGGTAGGAAGGAATGTGGAGTCGAGGTTACAATCTGATCAGTGATAATCTTATTGAATGGTGGAGCAGGCTCGAGGGGCCGAGTGGCCTACTCCTGCTCCTAATTCATATGTTCGTATGTAAGGCTCTATGTGACAGTTGAGATACACATGAAAGAACCTAAGGTGATTTATCGAAGAAGGACAGAGGGTTCCCCTACTGGCCTGGTCAATAGTTTCCCTGACCAGTAACACCAAAACAAATTAACTAGTCATTCTTTTATTGCTGTTTGCGGAACTTTGCTGCTTGCAAATTGGTTGCTGTACCTTCCCACAAAACAACAGTGACTGCACTTACAGAAGTAATCCATTGGCTGTGAAGCTCTGACATTGTGATGACATGAAACTTGCTATATAAATGAAAGTCTTATTTTAGTTCAATAGCAATAGATCCTGTTTAGTTTATGGCATGATTTGTTTTGAGAAATTCAGTAGAAATTAGATGATTGTCTGAAAGTGAAGAAAACAGCTTATTTATTTATTATAGGATATTTAGCTAAGGTAAAAGTTCACAAAATGCAGACCTAGCTTGTCCTAAAATTGGCTAATGTGCAGCAGAGCCGTACCCTGCAACATGGAGTAATTGATACTTGGCACAGGAATAACAGATTTGATTTTAAGCAGCTTGAGCATACGATCAATGTTATGTGGTGTGCCTGACACATTAGAACCAATTGCAGGCTCCCCACTTGAACTTGAGTTGAATACAAACTTGTTGTTCAAACATTGTGATGATGGTATAATCACTTCAGTTTGAGCAGGTTGCAGTTGCACTATTTACAGCTGGGACTAACAGCTAGTATTCGCTGACTGTGGCCAAGTATAATATTTGCTGTTCAATGAATGTGCTTGGTAATCTTTACAGAATGCCCTGCTAAATAATATGACTTTGTCACAAGGCTGTAAACACGCCAGGGGCTCAGGTTATAATGTGGAACATCCTGCATTGTCATCTGAGCACCAGGAGTGTGTGATGACTGTGCCATTTTACCTTTATAGAGCATTTACCATTGCTGTTTCTAACTTCCATTGTTAGTACCACAATGGCCAAGTGTTGCTGAGTCTGCATATGCATGCTTCACCTTGGCAATGTAATCACAATAGTTTTGAAAACCTCTATCAGGCTTAAACTAGCAACAAAGTGACTCTACAGCATGAAAACATAGAAACTCTTACAGTAACACAGATGTAGTGAGTCAAAAAATAAAGTTTTAAACAATGTGAGTGTGTAATGTGTAAAGGCCGCTGTTCGCCTTAGAACTCAGCTGTGTTTACAAACTCTCAGTTTGTGTGACATCAGAATCCTTCAGTTGGTTTGCAGCTTTGGAATGTCAATTGTAAATAGGCAGAATTCGAAGTATTTTTATTTGATCTTCAAACCAGAAAACACAAATTTGAGCATCCACTTAATATGATCTGCAGGGAAACATGTGTCTGCTTAAAATTATTTTAGATGGACTGTGTGATTTTATGTTATTTTCTTTTTAATGAGTATGAACGTGTAACTTCTGCAGGCTGAATTTTCAGGTCCCACCAAGGGCAGGAACAGAGGAGGGTGAAGCTCGAAAATACCGGTGTTGGCCGGCGTGCCTTTTCCCGGCACCAGCCATTTTCACCAGGGTGGGGGAAGGGCGGCCCTACAATCCTGCTCGATTCGTGATTAAGCCCAATTAAGCTGGTTGAAGAGCTCGTTAGCGGAGGACGTTGTGATTTTCACGGGTGCGCACAGGCTGCACACACTAACTGGGGCAGACCAGCTGAATGGAGGCGAGTACACCGTTGGGAGCCAGGGAGGATTAGTTGGGCCCCCGAAAAGGGTGAATGGCACAGAGGGGTACTCGCCCATAGGGCAGCACAGTGGCGCAGTGGTTAGCACCGCAGCCTCATAGCTCCAGCGACCTGGGTTCAAATCCGGGTACTGCCTGTGCGGAGTTTGCAAGTTCTCCCTGTGTCTGTGTGGGTTTCCTCCGGGTGCTCCGGTTTCCTCCCACATGCCAAAGACTTGCAGGTTGATAGGTGAATTGGCCATTATAAATTGTCACTAGTATAGGTAGGTGGTAGGGAAATATAGGGACAGGTGGGGATGTGGTTGGAATATGGAATTAGTGTAGGATTAGTACAAATGGGTGGTTGATAGTCGGCACAGACTCGGTGGGCCGAAGGGCCTGTTTCAGTGCTGTATCTCTAAACTAAACTAAAAATTGGGAGACAGGTGACATCGGGTCAGTGCAGATTGCGGGGAGAGTGGGCAGTAAGCACTCAGGCAGTGCAGGAGGCCGTCACTCTCCTGGCATCACAGGAGCAGAGGAGGGGGCAAGATTGCCAAGCACAATTGGTGGGAGGGAGGGCGTGCTCCTTAGCACAAGGAAGGCTGCTGTTGGCAATGGGGGCATGATTCGCTGATTTTGGGTCCAGTGGTGGAGGAGCCACGGGGAGTCCAGAATTCTGGGCATCAGGAGGGCAGGAAGAGGGATGAAGAGCAGGAAGGACATGAAGGCCATAACGTCAGCATAGGATTGACCACTGAAGACGACACTACCCAGAGATGACCTGGAACCAGTGCTGCAGGAGATGATGACTCTCCAGGGCAGATGGTCACAGACATCTATGTCCTCATTGCCAAAGACCTCACAGCTTGCCATGCCCTGCCAGTAACCATCACAGGCAGTAAAGCCTTGAACTTCTTCGCTTCTGGCTCATACCAGGGATCTGCTGCAGACCTTTGTGGCATGTCGCAAATGGCAACACAGCACTACATCTCACAGGTCATTGATGCTGTATTTGCAGGACAGTACATTCAGTTCATGACAGATGAGGCCTCGCAGGCATAGAGGGCAAAGGATTTCACTGACATTGCTGGATTCCCCCAGGCACAGGGCATCATTAGTTGCACCCATGTGGCAATTAAGACACCCAGTGACCACCTGCTGAGATTCAGCAAAAGGCCTTCCACTCCCCCAGCGTTGAGGCCCTACCTTCCCTAAACCTCTCCACCTCTCTACCTTGCTGTCCTCTGACACTCCTTAAAGTCTACCTCCTTGACCAAACTTTTGATCATTTGGCCTAATATCTCCTTATGTGGCTCGGTGTCATATTTTGTTTTATAATGTTCCTGTGAAGTGCCTTGGTACTTTTTATTACATTAGAGGCACTATATGAATATAAGTTGTTCAGCTGGTCAATGACCACAACAAAAGCCTCCTCGTGTGCTCGCTTTCCTGGCAGTTACGATAACACCTACATCCTGCGGCAGTCCAGGCAGCTGCAGCTCATCACTCCACCCCCCACAAAGTCTGTGGATGAATGCTGGGGTTCAAGGGATATCTCTTTAAATGATGGTTACTCACCCCTGTATGAGAGCCCAAGACAGAGGCACAAAGGCGATACAACCAAAGCCATTTGCTCACTAGGACCACCATTGAGCAGGCCATCAGACTTCTGAAGATCTGGTTCCGTTGCTTGGACTGGTAGAGTGGTTCCCTGCAATACACTCCTGCAAGGGTCTCGCTCATTGTGGTGGTCTGCTGAGCTTTCCATAACATGGCCCTCCAGAGAGGTGTGGAACTTGAGGACGGTGAGGCCCTGGAAGGACACAAGTCATTGGAGGAAGAGGAAGCGGAGGGGGTGCACGCAGAACATCGAGGTGCTCTGGCTGCACAGGGAGGTGGCTCAAAGATCTCGTCAGGATGCCATGAATGTCTGGGATATTCTGATTCAGGAATGTTTCAACTGAGCACCCCCTAAATGGCATGGTATAGAACATTTCCATTGTGTCCCCAGCCTGGAACATGTAAACGCTTCCCGCCACTGAGGAATGCACATCTACCCAGAGGTTTTGTCATCAGGATTGAGGAACCCTTGATCATCTTCACCACCTCATACCTCTTTGTCTGTCCCACCATCAATAAAAGGAGTCTCACGTGTGACTTTAAGTGTCATTATTTATATGTTGTTCATAAAGGAAAACAGTGCAGTTACAGGAAGAAAACCCGCCACTGACCCAATCGGTGCTCAGTGTGATGCAGTGCTCTCCTCACTCGGCCACTTCTAAGCAGTGCTCCTCTTTTAGCCTCGGAATAGGTGGAGGCAGCCTGCTCACGTCTCAGCTTGCAGCTGAGTTGCACATGGCATTCGTCCTTGTCATGAAGGTGCCTGTGGGAGCATCTCCAGAGGCTGCTGCACCTGAATCATTGCTGGGGCAGCCTCTGTCACTGGACCCTGCTGCACATCCTTCATCCTCGGTGACATCCTCAGCCCTTGTCAGGTGCTCCAGATGGTTGGAAGGGAGCACCAGCTGGGGTGCTCCAGCATCCCCTCCAGACATCTCTGTGCCACTGGTGCCACTGTCTTATCCAGGTGGCATGAATCCTGCATACGTCAGTGCACAGTTCCTACATGCACTCCATGTGCTGCTGCATATGGCTCCCCATGAGGTTGGCCATCCTCTCAATAGAGGAGCTCATGCACTCAAAGCCCTGAGGCATTGAGACGCACATGTACTGGATAGACTCCTCCATCTTCAGCCCCTGATCTTGCACTGCCTCAGGGCACTCTGACAT
This sequence comes from Heterodontus francisci, assembly GCF_036365525.1. NCBI lineage: Eukaryota > Metazoa > Chordata > Chondrichthyes > Heterodontiformes > Heterodontidae > Heterodontus > Heterodontus francisci. Next base: position 56,840,312 of record NC_090394.1, read on the forward strand.
ATGGCAGCACATCTGCTGCTGGTCTAGGTAGATCCTCCTTTCCAGTGACTCCTGAGGCTCTACCTCAATGTCCAGCTGAGCAGGGCTGTGTCTGTCCTCCCTTGTTCGAGGGTGACTGCCCACAGCTGCCTCTGCCCCTGGCACCTCCTCCTGTACACTAGGGGCTGAACTTATTAGGCCCCCCCCAGAGACAGGTTTGGAGGCGGGGGTGGGGGGGGTGCATAGCATTGCGGCGGGGGTCAGAGAGCCCGTTGTCTTCCCATCGCACTGGAATTTAGTTAGGGGCAGGATAGGTCGATGACGGCCTTCCTGCCTAGAGGCCAATTGAGGCCCTTAAGTGGCCTATTACTGGCCACCTAAGAGCCTCTTCCTGTTGCCGCTGGCATTAAGCCGCCTCTTCCCTGCCCCGCCACTTCACCAGGGCCTGCAGGTGACCCCACCTCTCTTACCTTGGGTCTGGGCTCTAGTGCTAGGCTTGGGTCCAAGGCCTCGTATAATACCAGCAGTAGGCACTGCTCCCAGTGGCGTTGCCGATACTACTGAGCTGCCAACCCTGTGTTTGACCGGCAGCTCTGGGAGGCGGGATCACTGTCTTTAAAGATGCGGGGATCCTGGTGCCGGGCACTTAAATACCTGAGTGCCATGAAATCATGCCGGGTGGGTTCCAAAGGGCCGAGGCAGGGTTCCCCTCGCCTTTTTGGCCCAACGCGACCAAGTACTGTGTTCCTCACCCAGTGCCACCCTACTTAAACGCACAGAGGACCCATTGAGGTGAGAGTATCTGCACTGGTGGAAATTGTGCTTGTAAAGTGTGACAGTACTTCTTTGGAGGTTTGCTGGTCCTCTTGGCCCGCTGATGGTGAGGGAGAAGGTTTCCTTGGGTTGGCGTCTGCAAGAAGCGAACATAAGAGCTAACCTTGGAGAGCAAAGCCTCTGCAGTGCTGACGCTTTCCAGTGGAACTCGGTGTTCGGTATGCTGTCAAACTAGGTGGAGTGCAATGCACCCTGTTAATGAACACATTGCCCTCTCTAATCACCATCTCCGCCAAGAGTGCCCATCTCGCCATGACCGACTTTCTTCTGGTCTACAAACATGGCTATTTCCTTCATTTCCTCTCCATGGGTATGATGATGTGAATTTAGGGGACACCTTCACCTCTTTGAGTTCTCTCCAGGCTTTATGTGCCCATTTCCTCTGCAATGACAAATAAAGAGGGAGATGAGGCATTGCTGTACTCTATGGGCAATGGCAGCTGCTCCAATTCATTAGAAAGTGCCTATATCAGTGGTTACAGGTCCTCAGCAGCACTATGGCTCTGTCATTTTGAGGAGTCAGTAAGTGGCCTGTGCATACCCCTCCTGTGTTCAGGAGCAACATGCGCCCTGAGGCTCCTCAGCTTGTGTGTCTGCTGGAGGGTGAATACTTGAAGACCTGTCCTGAGGGTTGGGGTAGCACTCACTTTGCCAGAGCCTATCAGGTCACTAAACCTTTCTCTACACAGGATCCTGGTTCTTCTGACCACACCTGCTGTTGACTATGGCAGCGATGTCCAACCACACATGCTTGGTCTAGGAGGGTGACCTCCTGCCACCCTTTGGGAAGAGGGACCTCCCTCCTCTCCCTCCTCATCGCCAGCATCACCTCTAGATCCATGTCTGAAAACCGAGGGGCTGCCCTGCCCAGGTTCCAGGCCTGTGGCTCTCTAAGACATTTGCAAATCAAGTGTTCAGAGGTCTCTTACTCTGCAATATCAGTACTCATTACCACAGTAATGGCTGCCATGGTCAGTTTAAATCAGGCCCTCACGAGTTGGCCCGTCTCCATTCCCACCCCCGTGGCCGTTAACTGGCTGCCAAAGCTGTCTCCATATCAATTCAGGGTTCGACCCTCTGAAAAATGGGACCCATTATTGTTTCCCCCGGCGTTGGGTTCGGGACCCGGCTTCCGTTTCCCACCTCCGCTGTGAAACTCCAGCCCTACATGTTTATAAAGCCAGATCTGTAGTCATCCACTATAAGTCCACTGACTCCCACGGCTACCTTGATTTCACTTCCTCCCACCTCACTTCCTGTAAGGATTCTATTCCATTCAGTTTCTCCATCTCCATCACATATGTTCTGATGATTCCACCTTCCACATCAGTACTTCTGATGTGTCTTCCTTTTTCTTCAATCGAGGATTGCCCCCCACTGTGATTGAAAGGGCCTGCAACTGTGTCAGTTCCATTTCCTGCACTTTTCCTCTCACCATTTCCCGTCCCTCACAGAACCAGGACATAATTCCTCATGTTCTCACTTTCCACCCCACCAGTCTCCACATTCAATGGATCACCCTCTGCCATTTCTACCATCTCCAAACACAACTTCCACTCCCCTTCCAGCATTCTGAAGGGACCGTTATCTATGCAACACCCTGATTCACCCCAACAACCCTTTCCCTTCCCATTCAAGCACAGGAGATGCACCACCTTCCCTTTTGCCTCCTTCCTTCCCACTGTCCAGTTCCCCAAACACTCCTTCCCGGTGAAACACTGATTTACTTGTATATCTTTCAATTTAGTATACTGTATTCGCTGCTCACTATGCTGTTTCCTCTACACCGGGGAGACCAATCACAGATTGAGTGACTGCTTTGCAGAACACCTCTGTTCAGTCTACAAGCGAGACCCCAAGCTTGTCATTTTAATGCTGTGTCCTCAGCCTCCTACACTTTTCCAATGAAGCTCAATGTAAACTCACGGAACAGCACCTCAACGTTTGATTAGGCACTTTACAACTTTCGGACTTAATACTGAGTTCAACAATTTCAGATCACAACCTCTGACCCCATTTTTTCAGACAGCAGCACTTGATAACTCTGCTTTTCCCATTTACACTTCCTTTTACCTTGCAACATTATTCCTTTTGTCATTTAATCTCTCCTGCCTTCTATCCTATTACAGACCTACCCTCCCACTACCCATTCCCTGCTTCCGTTCTTGCTTAAAACATAGGAACATAGAAGCAGGAGTAGGCCACTCAGCCCATCGAGCCTGCCCTGCCATTCAATATGATCATGGCTGATCTTCCACTTCAATGCCTTTTTCCCACACTATCCTCATATCCCCTTATGTCATTTGTATTTAGAAATCTGTCAATCTCTGCTTTAAACATACTCAATGACTGAGCTTCCACAGCCCTCTGGGGTAGAGAATTCCAATGATTCACAACCCCCTGAGTAAAGAAATTTCTCCTCATCTCTATTGTTATGACCAGGTGAGACAGGGGTCTTGGGGTTCCCTCTCAGCCTTTGCCTGGTTTAACCATAACAGGGTTTAATTTTAAAAACACTGTGATTTAGCTCCCCCTCAGTGAATCCTTGTTTACCGCTTTCCAATTGCAAGGCAAAGAATTCAAATCAGACAGGTTTTCTTAGATTTAAACAAGAAAGGTGGAAGTTTATTAATCTTAAACTCTAATCCAGTTAACGACTACGAATACGCGACACGACCACATTAGCATGCATACACGATAAACACACATGCAGATAGAGACAGAAAAAGTAGAAGGAATAAAGGGGAAAGGTTTGAGGCAATATCTGGTAGTTATTTATGGTCCTTTAAGTTCAATGTGGAGTCTTTGGTTGCCAGTAAGTCTTGCTGTCTGTTGGGGTCCAGTGCATGCTTAAATTTGTTCCGATGTAGGAGTCTTTTCTCTCTTGAGGTTTTAGTGACTTCATTGGGTCCGGAGGCTTGTGAGAAAGCGAGAGAGAGCCAGCCAGGAGAGAGGCTGTCTTGTTCCAGGTCCAGTTACAATCTGCAGTCTGACTAAACTGTCCTGTGTCTAGTTCAAAAAAACTGGTTTAACCACTTCTCTGTTTGTGGATTCCAAAGCTCTTGGTGGGGGGTGGGGGTGTAGTGCTGTCTGTTGCCGCGACAAGATGTGGATCAGCCCAGCCCAATTTCTGTTAACTGAATCAGTGAGCAATTATTTTGTCTCTCCAAACACTGTCTCTTAGGTTGCATCTCTTTTTCTAACTCTGACGAAAAGTCATCAGATTGAAATGTTAACTGTTTCTCTCTCCACAGATGCTACCTGACCTGCTGAATATTTCCAGCATTTCTTGTTTTTATTTACAAAGTCATTCTGCTTTGCACATTGAGCAACTCATAATAGAAAGACAGAGAGTTGAGCAAGACTATCATTTTGTGTCATGTCAGTAAAAGTTCGCAGAACCTTGTAAACGACAATGAATATGGAAGTACTATGATGATTGTGCTTAATCGAAATATGTTTTTTTACACATATATTATTTAGTTGAGTCTAGGTGATATTTCCAGAATTTGCTCATTTTTTGCTGAATGGCCAGTTGTGTTACACAGACACTGAGCTAATTATTAGAATTATATGAACTAAACTGATGAAGGTAAATACTTTGCCAATAACTAAAAGCAAAACACCAAATGTTGCAGGTGGTTGAACAAAAAAATTAGCTTATTTTGTCACATTTTCCCAAACTTGGCAACATTTTTATTCAAAATATGGAGCTTGTACAATGGGGAGCTGAGAAGCAGAAGCACAAAGTATGAATCAGGGAATGTTCCAGGAATAAAAATGAGCACATATCCTCCAGGAACACACACACATTTTGAAACGGATAATTTTTCTAACATCTAACACTATATATCACCTGGGTGTGAACCCTAGTGCCTCTGAAGTGCACTCTTAACTACACTACTGTTTCTTCAGTTGTTGCAACATGTAAGATGGAAGGCCTCTCTGGCTCAGTCAAAGGCTTATGAAATGCTTGTGGCCATTGAGCTCATGGAGTACTGCAGCAACTTGGCAGCTGACCAGGGAGTCTGGTCCAACTGGTTTTCAGACACCAGAGTCCGGATTGGTTGAGGGGGTGGCAAGAGTCTGGTTATGTTGTCCTCATAAAAGATGGCAACCTATTCCCTTCCCATTACATAGCTGTCTCTGCCATCAGGTTGTGGCTCAGCACTCCCATTGATCTGCAGGAGAATAGAATATGATCCAGTTAAAGTCCCTATCCATTTGTTCTCCTACCCTGTCCAAAGTGGTAGATATGGTTGAGCCCAGAGCCTGCATGGCTTCATGAGCATTGCTGAGAGACTATTACTGGTGCCACAAATTCCTGTAGGGAAACTCCATTGCTCCATGGTTGTCTGCAGAATGTCAGTGCCAGAACCCAACTGCTCCGTACAAGTTTTGAAGCCCCCTGACAGGCAGTACAATACATTGAGCAATTCCTGGTGTGGAGCAACCATCATTCATTTAAAGACGGGATCCCTGAAGTCTGCATGTCTCTTTAACAGAACTAGGATGAAAATTTGCCACCCAATAAGCTGTTTCCTGGGCCAGTCTTTCCAACTGTAATTGCTTCTGCTGACCTTATGTAAATCATCAATGCTGACCCCTCTAACTTACACAGGGTACGATTTCTATGCTAATGCTTGGAAGGTTGAGAGAGAATGATGGTACATCTTTGGGAGGCAGCACTCCCCCTCAGTCTGTGCTTGTCCAAGATCTGAGATGGTTTATGGACCTAAAAAAAAAGGAAGAATGATAAGGGTTAGAAGGTAGTGTCAAGGGGGTAGCAGATGAATGGCAGCACACTGCACCCTGAAGTTGTAATGCTGCATATGCGAGTGAGAGTTAAGAAGAAAAGGTAATGGAAGGGAGGATTTCCAAACACCAAGTTTTACATGGACCTCTCAGTTGTCCAGGGCAATTAGGGATGGGCAACAAATGCTGGCCTTGCCAACGATGACCACATCCCATGAAAAAAAAAAAGACTGGCCATCTCCAATGCTGCATGTCCTGTCCTTGCCAATGATGTTGATGGCCACCTCCTTCATTGTGCCAGGATATGGATAGAGGCAGGATCTCCTCCTGTTCTGGTACTCTTCCTCTATAATATGCCAGCTTCTCATGCAAGAAGAGTGTAAATTGATTAGTACGTGTCCTTTTGAAGGATTTTGGGGATGTCTGAGATAGCTTAGCAGTGTGTGTATGATTGCAGCCAGGAGCAGCAATTGTGACCTGAAGGGGAAGTAGTTGTAACGGGCAGTAGCAGATCTTGAAGGTGTGAGTACAAGCAGAAGGATTTGTAGTGAAGTGTCCTGTTCTGATTGAAGGAGAGCCATAGAAACAGCAGGAGGGAAGAATTAATAAAAAGAAATAAAATAAATGAGGGTGGTGCAGGGACATGTAGAGAGTGAACATAAGGTCATAAGTAATAGAAGCAGGAGTAGACCACACGGCTCGTCAAGCCTACCCCGCCTTTCAATATGGCTGATTTGGACTTCAACTCCACTTTCCTGCCTACTCCCCATATCCCATAATTCCCTGAGACACCAAAAATCTGTCTAACCTAGCCTTAAATATATTCAATGATGGAGCATCTACAACCCTCTTGGGTAGAGAATTCCAAAGATTGACAACCCTTTGAGTGAAAAAATTTCTCCTCGCCTCAGTGCTGAATGATCGTCCCTGTATCCTGAGAACGTGCCCCCACATTTTAGATTCCCCATCCAGTAGAAACAACCTCTGTGTCCACACTGTCAAGCCCCTTCAGAATCTTGTAAGTTTCAATGAGATCACCTCTCATGCTTCTAAATTCCAGAGATTATAGGCCCAATTTACTCAGCCCACTCATCCCAATCTAGTGAACCTTCGCAGTACTGCCTCCAATGCAAGTATAGACTTCCTTAAATACAGAGACCAAAATTGTACACAGTATTACGGGTGTGGTCTCATCAAAGCCCTGTACAGTTGCAGCAAGACCTCTTTATTCTTGTACTCCAATCCCCTTGTAATAAAGGCCAACATGCCATTTGCCTTCCTAATTGCTTCCTGTACCTGCATACTAACTTACTGTGTTCCTTGCACAAGCACACCTAAGTCTCTCTGAACATTAACATTTACACATTTTACACCTTTTAAAAAATATTCTGCTCAGCTATTCTTACAACCAAAGTGAATAACCTCACATTTCCCCACATTATACTCCATCTGCCACCTTGTTGCCCACTCATTTAACCTGTCTGTATCTCTTTGCAGCCTTGCTGTGTCCTCCTCACAGCTTGCATTTCCACCTACCTTTGTGTCATCAGCAAATGTAGATACATTACTCTGTCTCTTCATCTAAGTCATTAATATAGATTGTAAATAGCTGAGGCTCCAGCACTGTTGCTTGCGACACTCCACTAATCGCAGCCTGCCAACTTGAAAACGCCCCATTTATGCCTACTCTTTGCTTCCTGTCTGTGAACCAATTCTATCCATGCTAATATATTACCCCCAAATCCATGAGCCCTTATCTTGCCTATTAACGTTTTGTGTGGCACCTTATCGAATATCTTTTGGAAATCCAGATATACTACATCTACTGGTTCTCCTTTATCTATCCTACTAGTTACATCCTCAAAAAACCCTAATAAATTTGACAGAGTGAGGGAGATCTTAAGAGGAGTCTTACCTTGGCTATCCAGGTGAGGTCATTAAATTTCTTCCCGTACTACAGCCAGATCCTGGGAACAACGGTGCTGGCATTGACTTGCTCTGATACCTCTCTCCATCGCTATCTACTCATTTTGGCTGGGCACCAGTCAACCACTGGAAGGAAGAAAGACTTCCCTCCTGCTGCTCATATGCTCTATGAGCAGCACTAGTGCTGCATCAGAGAATTTTGAGGCCCTGAATTATGTCATGTAGCCTGCTGCTTCAGGAAATTGTTTTCCACTAACCATCATTTAATACTATACAGACTCTGCAATGCAGACTGCTCTTAAGTAGAAGGCATACCACCAGATTTTCCACGCTCCCTATCAGCGAGCCTCCTATAGAGATTGTGATTAGTGCTGGAAGCTTACTGATTAAATGTTAATGAGGCCCAGACACAAAAGTGGCACTGTCTTCTTGCCAACTGTATCGGGTGGGCAGAGTGGATGCCCCACCCACCAGGTGCCCGATTTACGTTCCACATGAAAATTAACCTCCCTTTATATTTTATGCTATGTTATGTTGTTGAATTTCAACCCAGTTAGTAACTGTACCCAACCTATGTTATATCCTTGGGGGAAAAAAATCCCAGAAATTTCTCCTTGTCCCAAAACTAATTGTGCAAAGCACTGGATTATCAGTCTTACTTTAAGGTCTATATTGTTTCACAGATGATGTTTCCACTGCCCCAACAGCACTGGTATATTCCATGGAGCATTTTATTATCTTTGTTCATATGTATCTTCATAAATTACAATCCTTTTCGGTACTGGGTGCTTATACGCAGCTCTCTTTTTAAAGGAGTCATTAGGATGCAGGTATCTATGTGCGTATGCCAACACTGATGAGCTTTTTGGCTCATCTGTCTTCTACAAATAGAAAAGTCTAGCAACAGACATGACACTTCAGGTGTGATACTTCACAATCTGAAACAAGGAGTCATAGGCCGGAATTTAACACACCTCCCACCCACCGCCCCCTAGCCACCCGCCCCCCCCCCCCCCCATCCCTCCGGAGGGGGCTAGGGGGCAGGGGGGGAGAGTACCTGCTGCTATTTTACCAGTGGCAGGAGAGGTGGCAAACGGCTTGCCAGCCCTTAGGCCAGTCGAGACCCTTAAGTGACCAATTAATTGCCACTTAACGGCCTCTTCCTGCCGCCGCCGGTATTATACCAGCAGAAAATAGGCACTTCGGCACCTGAGGAGGCTGCCCAGTAATACCTTGCAGGCTGGGAGAGCCCTCCTGATTGGGCACCCTGTGCCCCATAGAGGGTCCCCCCAGCAGCACAGGCCACCCTCTCTAAAACAGCACCCCCCTCCCCCCGCCCTATATTCCGACTTCCCCACGCCCCGCCAGGGCCCAGCTGATTGCCCCTGCAAGGCCCGACCCCCATTTACCTTGGAGGCCAGCATCCATGGTGCTCTTCTTGCTGGGTTCAGGCCCAGCAGTCGCCACCGCCCCCGCTGATGCTGCTGGGACTGAAGGGCTACCAGCCCTTTGATTGGTCGGAAGCTCTTGGAGACAGGACTTCCTGCCTCAGAGGCTCAGAAGCCCTGACTGAAGCCAATTAAGTGCCTGAGCCATGCAAAATAATAGCATGGTTTCCAGCCCCAGCGAAGACTGACACACCCCAGCTTTCCAGTCAATGGGCGGGGCCACTGCCTCAACATTAAATTCCAGCCATAGTTTCAGGATAAGGAGATGGCCAGGTGAGGAGAAGTTCCTTCGCTGGAACATGCACAGGTGCTAGATGGTTCATTGCCCTCTGAAATTCCCTTCTGTACTTAAAAATAAATATTTCTCTGTTACTCTAGATGTGCCAAATTCAGACAAGAGTAGTTGAAATATCACCTTGCATGACAATTAACAGCCGATCATTACAATAGTGCACTGCACCAACAAGAAATTGAACCTAATCTTTAAATGCATTTAAGAGTTGCACACTAATTACCTTCAACTTTTAATACAAGTACATTTTATTTCATGCCAATGACATAAATGGTTGGAGTTTTATTTTGAAAGTAATAGAATAGATAGCTAAAAATGTACAACATTTCATTCTCTGCATGTTCTCTGTACACCAAAATGTATAATTTTTCTTTTAAATCTTGTTACAAAATGCTGCTGTCCTCCATAAAGCTGATCTAAAACGATTCTTACAGAGATGGGTATGTTTGCCTTCCTGTCATGTCTTTTATAAGACGCAACCTTTCTTGTCGCCCCTGCCTGGCTATGCCACTGACGTACTCAAGTCCCTCACCAGTGCTGCTGTAAGTTTCCTGCCAGGTGGTACACAAAAGTAGCCCAAATGATTGATTCCACCTTGCAAACAGAAACTCAACAGAGTGTGTAATGAAATTTGTCCCCCAGCTCTCTGGTTATTTGTGCTCCTTCACACTGTGTCATTACATCACCTGGCTTGTCTTTATTCTGGTAAGTACCCTGTTGCTTGTGTTTTCATCAAGAATTCTTTTCATATCCTTTTAATAGGTGAAGCATGAATTTATTAATTAGTGATCTGGTTGCCCACAGAGTTTTGGCTTATAGATTATAGATAGGTCAGAGAGCAGGATACAGGAACAGAATGTTATAGCAAACTAACAAGATTTATTATGCGATATTTGAGATTGTTTATTGAAACATGTTTACAAATTACTTGTCGAGAAAAATGCATCCAAATTAGGAGCTAAATCAGTATTCAGATATGCAGAGAATTCTACACACTGGAGGCAAAATATGTAGATGTCTTTTTAAATATGCTGAATAAGTAAAGCAGCATAGCTGCTTAATATTTTATATTACCACAAGCAACTAATGGGAGGAGAAGGCTCCATTAATATCACCATACTCAGCTATGGTGGGGCTCAACACTTAAATTCAAGAAACAAGACTCAAATGTTCACAAACACCTTCAACCAAAAGTGGCAAGTGGAAAATCTCATTTGGCTCTTCCAAAGTCCCCACTGTCATAGATGCCAGTGTCCAGCCAATTTGTTTCATTCAATGTGGTATCAAGAAGTGGCTGAAGGCACTGGATACAGTGAAGGCTATTAGCCATGACCACATCTGTTATAATGCTGATAACTTATGCACCAAACTATCTATTCTACTCACCAAGCCATTCCAGTGCAGCTGTGACACTGGCATCTATCTAATAAGGTATCCACTAAAAACAGTATAAATCTAACCTGATATTACTGTCCTTTCTGAAGAAGGGTCACTGACCTGAAACGTTAACTCTGCTTCTCTCTCCGCAGATGCTGCCAGACCTGCTGAGTATTTCCAGCATTTCTTGTTTTTATTTCAAATTTCCAGCATCCGCAATATTTTGCTTTTATATTACTGTCCTTTCATTTTCTTTCCAATCATCAGCAAAATAATGGAAAGAGTCATCAACAGTGTTACCAAGCAAAACTTACTCACTAATAATCTTTAAGTTTCAGCTGTGGCTCAGTTGGTAGCACACTTGCCTCTTTCTGAGGCAGAAGGTTAAGGGTTCAGGTCCCAGTCCAGGACTTGTGCACAAGGCTGATGCTCCAGTGCAGTTCTGTTGGAGATGCTGCCTTTCAAGTGAGAGATTAAATTGAGGCCCTGTCTGCCCTCTCAGGTAGATGTAAAAGATCCCATCGCACTATTTTGAAGAGCAGGGGAGTTATCCCTGGTGCCCTGGCCAATATTTATCCCTCAGTCATCATCACAAAAACAGATTATCTGATCATTATCACATTGCTGTTTGCTGTGCACAAATTGGCTGCTGCATTTCCTACAACAGTGACTGTACTTCAAAAGTATTTCATTGGCTATACGGTACTTTGGGACATCCTGTAGTTGTGAAATATTCTGTAGAAATCCAAGTCTTTTTTGCACTCATTGCCACTCAGTCTGGGTTTGGCCAGAACTGCTTAGCTCCAGACCTCAACACAGACTCGATGAAGATAGGCACACAAAAACTAAATGCCGGAGGAGAGCTGAGGTAGCCACCCTTAATACCAAGGCAGTATTCAAGTATGGCCCAGGGACCCCATTCAAGAAAAATACTGCAGTAGCTGAAGTCATACATGAAACAAAAGAATGGGGCACATCTTTCTGAAAAAATAACAGCATATTAATGATGCATGTGGTTATTAATGCACAAATCAGCCAGCAAGTACGAGGGACTAAGAGATATAGCATGAGGTGCAAATCTCCAGAATTTACAGGTCTATTTACGCTGCTCCGCCATTTGCTTTGCACAAACAACATCTCACCCTTAGCATTGCCATTATTTTAAGAATTTGCTGGATTTGCACATAACTTGCCATGAAATTCACCACAGAAAGTTATGGCTGGTGATTACGGGCATAAGTAGCCTTTTAACAAGATGATGATTGTCAATGTAATGCTAATCATCCTGTAGCCCAGAAAGGGAACAGTTTAAACTTTCAAACACATTTCTCCATGTAGTAAATTGTTAGTTTTTTAATTTTGCCATTTTTTTTAGATGTTTTACTTTTCCTTTCTTTTTTTTTTGCTGTCAATCCAGTCTTTATTTTGCTGTCTTCAATTCTCTTTCTGTACTTGATTTGACTCTATTTCATCCATTTTAATTCATTCTCCTTTTCCATCATCCCTCTGTTTCTTTGTCAATCCTTAAATCTCATTGGTTAAGAAGATGCACTGTTTATCCTGCCATTCACTGATGTCTTGAATGCCCTGTTGCTCTTGCTGAGCTGCACTCTTATCAGCTCACACTTCCAGCAAATTATGGCACAAATCTTTTCGAGCTGAAGGCTGCAGGGGAAAGTCCAAGTAATTAATGTGCACCATGAGATGCCCCACTCCAGCAAGATTTGGCCCAATGCGTTTGTAGTGTTGGACACTACACCAGGAGATTGCTATATCATTTTGTCAGGGAATTGTCCTTGTTCCAAGTATCTTTAGCTGTTTCTCTCTGTCATGTCAGAAGTGGGGTTGTTCGCTGACCATTCCAATCTTTAGCTACATTTATACCAACTGCTTTAATGAAGCGATCTATGCCAACCTACAGCAAGTGACAGACAACACTCATACCACATAATTGCTAAGTAATGACGATCTGTAACAAGAAAGGCCTAGCTCTCTCCATCTGACCTTTAATAGCACTACCATTGATACATCTATTGAACATTCTGAGTATCACCGCTGACCTAGTATTAATTGGCCTAGTATTTTCATCAAAGTAATTACAAGCGCAAGGCAGAGACTGGGTGTTCTCTAATAAATGTCTCACCTTTTGACCCTTCAAAATCTCTCTACCACCTGCAAAGTCAGGAGTGTGATGTTTGAATGGATGGCAACAGCACAAAAGAAAAGCAACTGCATTCACAACAAAGCACTGTGCATTTAATCAGTGCCTCTGCAACTGGTCTCTAGCCACCATTGGCATCCAGTGGCTGCAGATGGAGTGCAGCAACTCACCAAGCTTACTTTGCCAACACCTCACAGCCCTAGACCTCTACCACCAAAAAAAGGCAAAAGGAGCAATATCATGAGAATGCCATAACCTCTACATTCCTCTCCAAGTCCCACACCATCCTGAGTTTAGAATATCGTCTTCCTTAGCTACATACTGCCACTTGGAAGCATCGTCCAGAGACACAGGCCAGAATTTAATGCTTGGCGGGAGGCCCCGCCAACTGGCTGAAAAGTCCGTGGTGAGTCTGCCACTGCCAGCCTTGGGGAACTGTGCCGGAATTTTTCACTCCCCAGGCCCTTAATTGGCCTTGGGCGAGACTTCCACCTCTTTGAAGCAGGAAGTCCTGCCTAATGGAGCTGCCGGCCAATCAGCGGGCTGGCAACGCTTAGTCCCAGCAGTGGCCACCAGGAACAGTGACCACTGCTGGGACTGCACCCAACTTCAGCAGGAAGAGAAAGGATGGCCCTGGAAAAAGGTGAGTTTTTGGGGCCTCACTGGGGACAATCGGCGGAGCTCCAGCGAGACAAGGGGTTTGGTCCAGGGGGTGGTTGGTGGTGGTGTTGTGCATTGGGGGTGCTTGGGGCTTTGGGGGCGGCCTTCCATGGGGCACAGGGTGCCTGATCAGAAGAGCCCAACCCACAAGAAAGCCACCGGCTTTTACCTGGCAGTGTTCTTGGGGCCTTTGCCGCCCACCCACCGTGAGTAAAATACCTGCAACTGTGGGAGGAGGCCCTTAAGTGGCAGTTAATTAACCACTTAAGGGCCTTGATTGGCCTGTGGCAGATGGGCTGTTTCTTGCTGCCACAACCCCGCATAAAATTGCAGCAGAGGCAGGAAGGCATCGGGAATGGCACCCCTACCTCCCATTCAATTATTCGCCCCCCCCCCCCATCACTCCACTCACTCCACCAGCCTGCTCATTGGGGGGCCCATAAAATTCCAGCCATGGAGTCAACATCCACAAGTAGACTGATGACATCCAGTTCTATCTCATCACCAGCTCTCTCGATCACTCCACTGCCTCTGTGTTGTCAAACTACTTGTCTGATATCCAATCTTGGTTGAGTTCAGTTCCCACCTCAAACCCTGTATCTTTGCCATCGATTCCACCTCCCACTCTGGCCAGTGTCTGAGGTTGCAGCAACCTGGAGCTGAACTTCCAAGCCCACATCCTATTCATTGCAAAGACTGCCTAATTCCACTTTCATAACGTTCCCTGTCCCAGCTCCAGCTTCAGTCCATTTGCTGTAGAAATCCTCATCCATACTTTTGTTACCTGTAGACTATTCCAGTGCTGTTACGGCTGGCCTCCCATCCTCCACCCTCAGCTCATCCAAAGCTCTGCTGCCGGTATCCTATCCTTCATCAAGTGCCATTCACCCATTATCCTGTCCTCGCTCACCTGTATTAACTCTTTGTCCCAATATGCCTCTAATTGAAATCCTCATGTTTAAATTCAATTTAAATACTTTCAGTGCAAAATAATTGCACCAATGTTATGCATCATCTAGATAATTAAGCAAAAATCTTCCCACTTTTAGGAAAAAGCATTAATACTGCCTTTCCACACCCACAAAATTTCAGCTTGCATGGAGTTGTAAAAACAAGTGGTATTGCAGTAGGTGAGTCACCAACCTCTTGAATTGCAACAAGAGGATGGCAAGGAAGCTAATCAATGGCTGTCAGTCATTCACTGGGTTGGAACTGGCTCGCACTGCCTCCACTAAACCCAAACTGGATTTTCACACAGTAAGGCACCTCTCAACATATTTCTATATTCATCTCATAATCTAGCTTATTTGCATTTCCCTCCCTTACTGTGCCTAGCTTTGTCCTTTTTTGATGTCTCTACAATTCTATCAAGTTGAGGCTCCATTTCTGTAATACTTCCCTTGTCAACCATCACACTCCACAAGCTGAGTCTCTATAATTCACATCCTCACCTGCACTCCCATTTAACCCTGTGCTTGCCTAGATTCAATTATCAAACCTCAGTAAATTAATTTCAAGATCTTTGACCTGACCTTCAAATTGCTCTATCACCTTGACGCAAACTACTTCAGTTACAACCTCCAGCCATATGCCCCACAGGTAATCTTTGCACGTCAGACTCCTGGTTCGCCATTCTGTCATCTCCACCAGTGGTAGCTGCTCCTTAGTCACTATGCCATTGCCCTTGGGAGCTCTTTCCTTTAACTCCACCTTACCACCTCCTGTACGTTCAAAAACCTTCTAAGAGCTTTTGCTACACCCAACCTTTCTGTTCCCTGTTCCCTCTTGTTTAATGCCTGATCTTGTATTTACCCTTATCAAGCAGTCTGAAGTGTTTTCTGAACATGAGGAGCACCATAGAAAATGCATGTTGTAAATGACTTCACAAATTAGATTTGTATTGTATTTTCTCTTGTTACTCACATGTTAAGTTAATTATTGTTCCATCTGCCATTAATTATGTGTTTAAGTAGGGTTAAACTGGTCAACTGAGAATAGGTAGGTCAGTCTTTAATCACCCAGTGGAATGTAGGTGTGCATCCATTATCATTGATTGCAGTTCCAGCTGCTGTTTGAATAGCTGTGGTGTTTTTCTAGTTTTGGCAATTTTGACAAAGGCAAAGGTAGCCGTGAGGATGAGTTAATAGAGTGTATTCGGGACAGTTTCTTAGAACAATATGTTGTGGAACCAACAGGCTATTTTAGACTTGGTAATGTGTAATGAGACAGGATTAATTAATGATCCCATAGCTTTTTTTTATTCGTTTGTGGGATGTGGGTGTCACTGGCTATGCCAGCATTTATTGCCCATCCCTAATTGTCCTCGAGAAGGTGGTACTGAGCTGCCTTCTTGATCCACTGCGATCCTTGGGGCGTAGGTACACCAACAGTGCTGTTAGGAAGGGAGTTCTAGGATTTTGATCTAGCGACAGTGAAGGAACAGCCATAGAGTCATAGAGAGATACAGCACTGAAACAGGCCCTTCGGCCCACCGAGTCTGTGCCGAACAATCATCCATTTATACTAATCCTACATTAATCCCAGATTCCCTACCACATCCCCACCATTCTCCTACCACCTACCTACCTACACTAGGGCCAATTTACCTATCAACCTGCAAGTCTTTGGCTGTGGGAAGAAACCGGAGCACCCGGCGGAAACCCACGTGGTCACGGAGAACTTGCAAACTCCGTACAGGCAGTACCCAGAACCGAACCTGGATCGCTGGAGCTGTGAGGCTGCAGTACTAACCAATACGCCACTGTGCCGCCCCAAATAGTTCCACATCAGGATGCTGTGTGGCTTGGAGGGGAAATAGCAGGTGGTGGTGTTCCCATGCATCTGCTGCCCTTGTCCTTCTATGTGGTAAAGGTCACGGGTTTCGAAGGTGCTGTCGAAGGAGCCTTGGTGGGAAGCTGCAGTGCATCTTGTAGATGATGCACACCGCTGCGACTGTGCGTCGGTAGTGGAGGAAGTGAATATTAAAGGTGGTGGATGGGGTACCAATCAAGCGGGCTGCCTTGTCCTGGATGGTGTCGAGCTTTTTGAGTGTTGTTGTAGCTGCACCCATCCAGATAAGTGGAGAGTATTCCATCACACTTCTTGGCTTGTGCCTTGTAGATAATGGACAGGCATTGGGGAGTCAGGAGGTGAGTTACTCACAGCGGAATTCCCAGCCTCTGACCTGCTCTTGTAGCCACAGCATTTATGTGCTGGTCCAGTTCAGTTTCTGGTCAGTGGTGACCCCCAGGATGTTGATAGTGGCGGATTCAGCGATGGTAATGCCATTGAACATCAAGGGGAGATTAGATTCTCTCTTGTTTGAGATGGTCATTGCCTGACACTTGTGTGGCGTGAATGTTACTTGCCACTTATCAGCCCAGGCCTGGATGTTGTCCAGGTCTTGCTGCATATCGGCACGGGCTGCTTCAGTATCTGAGGAGTCACGAATGGTGCTGAACATTGTGCAATCATTGAACATCCCCACTTCTGACCTTATGATTGAAGGAAGGTCATTGATGAAGCAGCTGTAGATGGTTGGGCCTAGGACACTACTCTGAGGAACTCCTGCAGTGATGGCCTGGAGCTGAGATGATTGACCTCCAACAACCACAACCATCTTCCTTTGTGCTAGGCATGACTCCAACCAGCAGAGAGTTTTCCTCCTGATTCCCATTGACTCCAGTTTTGCTAGGGCTCCTTGATGCCATACTCGGCCAAATGCTGCCTTGATGTCAAGGGCTGTCACTCTCACCTCACCTCTGGAGTTCAGCTCTTTTGTCCATGTTTGGACCAAGGCTGCAATGCGGTCAGGAGCTGAGTGGCCCCAGTGGAACCTAAACTGAGCATCAATGAGCAGGTTATTGTTGAGCAAGTTCCACTTGATGGCACTGACAATGACTCCTTCCATCACTTTGCTGATGATCGGGTGTACACTGATAGGGCGGTAATTGGCCGGGTCGGATTTGTCCTGAGTTTTGTGTACGGGACATACCTGGGCAATTTTCTACATTGCTGGGTAGATGCCAGTATTGTGGCTAAGGGGAGGTGGTGGCTTGGTGGTAATGTCACTGGACTACTAACCTAGAGCCCCAGGCTAATGCTTTGGGGACATGGGTTTGCATTCCACGCCTACAGATGGTGGAATTTGAATTCAATTAATAAATCTGGAATTAAAAAGCTCGTCTAGTGGTGATCATGAAACCATTTGTCGACTGTTGTAAAAACCCATCTGGTTCACTAATGTCCTTTAGGGAAGGAAATCTGCTGTGTCCTTACCTGGTCTGGCCTACATGTGACTCTCGACCCAAAGCAATGTGGTTGACTCTTAAATGCTCTCTGAAATGGCCTAGCAAGCCACTCAGTTGTATCAAACCACTAATAGTAAGGGATCCTCTCAGTAAAAATGATCATAACATGATAGAATTTCACATTCAGTTTGAAGGTGAGAAACTTTGGTCTGAAACAAGTGTCTTAAACTTAAATAAAGACTATTATAAAGACAAAGATATGAAGACAGAATTGGCTAAAGTGGACTGGCAAAATAGGTTAAAAGGTAAGACAGTAGATAAGAAGTGGCACAGTGGTGCAGTGGTTAGCACCGCAGCCTCACGGCTCCAGCGACCCGGGTTCAATTCTGGGTACTGTCTGTGTGGAGTTTGCAGGTTCTCCCTGTGTCTGCGTGGGTTTCCTCCGGGTGCTCCGGTTTCCTCCCACATGCCAAAGACTTGCAGGTTGATAGGTAAATTGGCCATTATAAATTGCCCCTAGTGTAGGTAGGTGGTAGGGAAATATAGGGACAGGTGGGGATGTGGTAGGAATATGGGATTAGTGTAGGATTAGTATAAATGGGTGCTTGATGGTCGGCACAGACTCGGTGGGCCGAAGGGCCTGTTTCAGTGCTGTATCTCTAAACTAAAACTAAACATTTAAGGAGATATTTCATAACTCCCAACAAAGGTATATTCCGTTGAGAAAGAAAGACTCTATGTGAAGGATGAACCATCCATGGCTAACTAAGGAAGTTAAGGATAGAATAAAATTGAAAGAAAGGGTGTGCAAGTCTGCAGAGATTAGTGGTAGGCCAGAAGATTGGGAACATTTTAGAAACCAGCAAAGGATGACTTAAAAAAAAAAATAGAGGGAGAAATTAGAAAACGAGAGTAAACTCACCAGAAATATTAAAACAGACAGTAAGAGCTTCTACAAGTATATAAAAAGGAAGAAAGTAACTAAAGTAAACATTGGTCCCTTAGAGGATGAGACTGGGGAATTAATAATGGGAAACAAGGAAATGCCAGAGACTTTGAACAAATATTTTGTATCTTTCTTCATGAAAGAAGACACTAAAAGCATCCCAATAATGATAGAAAATCATGCATCAAAAGGGAACATAGGAGATAGGAGCAGGAGTAGGCCATACGGCCCATCGAGCCTGCTCTGTCATTCAACTAGATACTAGATCTTCACTGATCTTCTACCTCAATGCCATTTTCCCGCACTATCCCCATATCCTTTGATGGGCTGAATTTTACCAGCCCCTTGGCGCCGCGGCAGGGGGGCTGGTAAAATTCTGCGTGGAGAGGCCTGCCTCGACCCGCGACGTCAAGAAGCCTGCTGCAAATTACCAGCAGCGGGGGGGACCTCGTGCAGCACCCCGCACCCCCCCCCACCGGGCCGCTTGGCGGCAGCACCCCAATTACCATATTCAAAACAGTACTTACCTCTGCAGATTATGCCTCCTGCCACCTCTCGATGCACACTTACGGATTTTACTTTGAACGGGCAGCCGTCACATGCCGTCCTGTTCCCAAACAGAAAAGCTGCGTATCATCAGAGGCATCAGGTTTCGCTACAGAACGTAAGTTCTGATATTCGGGCGTCTCACTCTGCATACTGGAAGGGAGTCACTGCGATTCCACCCTCCATTATGTTTGGCAGCTCTGTGCCACTGACTGCCTCTGTCATTGAAGGAGCAATGGCACTCGAGTTACCCTGTGTGTGGGGAGAGTGCCGGGGACGGTAGGCATATGAAGCTTATATGTCATGTGGGCCAGTTGATGCAGCTTGTACAATCTTTATGTGGTCATATGGTGCCACTCTTAGTGGGAGCCAAGACGGGCAATGCCATGCCATGCCACATAGCTGTTGCACGAAAGCACATGATGCATCACTCAACATCAATCAGGATCCTTCGAAGAATTGAAGGAACCAAGTTGAATTGCAACTTAAAGATGAGGATGGTTCACCCTATATTCATTGCTGCACTTCTTGAGAGGATCCATATGTGCCGCAGGCAATATCAACAGGCATTTGCAGCACACATAGAGGCCCCTGGTCGTGAGCAGCAGCACCCAAGGTGAGGTCGCCACTACAGATCGCCCCGCATGACATACCTGCAAATGTCAGAGCGCCAGTGTCAGAGGCAGCTGCGGATGTCGAGAGAGGCGGTGACACATCTCTGTGCCCTGTTGAATGATGACCTGCAGCCCAGGGGCTTCGGGGGACATTCAATGCCTGTGGCCCTCAAAGTGATAGCGGCTCTCAATTTTTACGCCTCTGCATAATTTCAGTGACCTTTGTGGGGTCACACAGTCAGAAGTGCACTGCTGCATCAGGGAGGTCACCGATGCCCTGTTCCGGAGGGCTGGTGACTATATCTGCTTCATGACGGATTCTGAAAGCCAAGCCCAGAGGGCCACCAGTTTCGGCTCCATTGCGGAATTGCTCAGATGGAGGGGTGGCTTCTTGGAGACAAGGGCTACCCTTTGCATACATGGCACTGACACCAGTGAAACACCCCAGCACTGCTGCAGAAGAGCGATACAAAGCCAGCCACAGAGCTACAAGAACCACCATTGAGCAGGCGATCGGCATGCTGAAAATGCGATTCCACTGCCTGGATAGATCGGCTGGTGCCCTGCAGTACAAGCCGGAAAGAGTAGTTCACATCGTTGCTGTCTGCTGTGCACGACTACACACTCAATAGGGGGGAGGCCTGGCAGGATGAGGAGAGACATAAACAGGACTCATTCTCGAACAATGAGGACGCTGAGGACTTAAAGCAGGAAAGGCACATGGGAGGACAGAGAGCATTCAGGCACCGCATGCAGGGTGAGCAGCGAGCTAGGGATGCACGGCAGCACCTCATTGATCAAGGTTCTCTATGCCATAGGAACCACCGTGGGCTCTGCACACCACACAGTACCCTCGTTCACCTGTTGTGCAGCAGTCTACATCTGCAACATCTTTGCGTCCATCATTACTGGCAGCAGAATACGGAGCCATTGTCCATGTTACTGCGTCCGTGGAGACGCACATGAGTGATACTGGCATGGCAATTATGTTATTCCATACAGTGGCGGTTCTGAAAGGCCAATGATGTAATGGGAGGAGCCACGATTGGTACATGCTAGCACACTTCATTCACACAGTAAAAGCAACGCATATGTTAGTGAAGACGATTTTGTTTTTGGCCCTTCTATATTGTTGTGTCACCCATGCAGACCCGTTTGTGTCACGATGCTTTTTGGAAATGCTTGCAGATTCTCCTACGTGTTGCCACTTCTGCACTAGCAGCCTGACTGTAGGAAGGCTGCTGATATGATGGCCCTTTGGCTGTGGATGACTTTGGCGGTCGTACCCTGTGTGCACGAGGCCTAGAGGGGCCCTGGTTGGCTGGGAGAGTGATCGTTCATCCCCTTCCAGCATTGGACCCTTTGACAACGGTTGGCCCCACAGCTACTCACCTCCTCTGCCATCTCCAGCCAGGCTGCCTTATTAAGGTGGGAGGGCCTCTTCTTACCACACAACCTGGGGAAGAGTGAGCAGGGAGGCTTCACTGAACTGTGGGGCCACGTTAGAATACCCTTCTGCCATCCTCGACTTTTGGTGTGGTCCTTTAAATGCAAAGCTGATTCCACCATGTAACTGCTCTAACTTCTGGCTGCAAGGTTTGTCATGCACATGTTTGAAAACCAATGCAGGACTAGTGAGGAAATCTGTGCTGTTGTCATGGTTTTTCAACTATTGCACATCGACACATGTTCACGAACACTTTGCTTCTGCAGCAGCTGATCGTAGTTATTGGTGTAATATTTCTAGTTGACAATGCGCAAATGACTACTGGCAACACCTATGCAGTCATATTCAGCTGGCCTCTGACACCGGAAACATCAGAGGAATGTGTGATGGCATTAAGAGAGCTTTTGGGCCAACCATCAAGAAGATCGCTCCCCCCTCAAATCTAAATCACTGACCAATGCAAACAAATGGACTGCTGGGTTGAGCACTACCTGGAACTGTACTCCAGGGAAAATGTTGTCACTGAGACCGCCCTCACTGCAGCCCAGTCTCTGCCAGTCATGGATGAGCTGGACGTACAGCCATCAAAATCGAAACTCAGTGATGCCATTGATTCTCTAGCCAGCGGAACAGCCCCCGGGAAGGACGGCATTACCCCTGAAATAATCAAGAGTGCCAAGCCTGTTATCCTTTCAGCACTGTACGAACTGCTTTGCCTGTGCTGGGACGACAGAGCAGTACCACAGGACATGCGCAATGCCAATATCATCACCCTCTATAAGAACAAGGGTGACGGCGGTGACTGCAACAACTACTGTGGAGTTTCCCTGCTCAGCATAATGGGGAAAGTCTTCGCTCGAGTCACTTTAAACCAGCTCCAGAAGCTGGCTGAGCATGTCTGCCTTGAGGCACAGTGTGACTTTTGAGCACAGAGATCCACAATTGACATGCTGTTCTCCCTTTGCCCAGCTACAGGAGAAATGCCGTGAACAACAGATGCCCCTCTATGTTGCTTTCATTGATCTCACCAAAGCCTTTGACCTCGTCAGCAGACGTGGTCTCTTCAGACTACTAGAAAAGATCAGATGTCCACCAAAGCCACTAAGTATCATCACCTCATTCCATGACCATATGAAAGGCACAATTCAACATAGCGGTGCCTCATCAGACCCCTTTCCTATCCTGAGTGGCATGAAACAGGGCTGTGTTCTCGCACCAACACTGTTTGGGTTCTTCTTCTCCCTGCTGCTCTCACATGCATTCAAGTCTTCAGAAGAAGGAATTTTCTTCCACACAAGACAAGGAGGCCAAAGAAGAATGCAGCTAGAATATGAACATATTTTCCTGTTTTCTTACAAAGATCATTTAATCGCTGTTACATGTCTTTTCACATAACAGCAGAGAAATTAATACAGATTCCAAATGCATATTAGTCTGCTGCTTTTCACAGTCAGATGATTAGAAGCCCATAGTATGTAAATATTCTTCAACTCTTGTGTAGTTGCCTTTTATGGTACATTTAAGTCTCATGGCCTGGAATGTGCAAAATTAAGATTATTCATCCAGGTGTGGCACGCCTACAAGAAGAAATGTTACACTTGAGTGGAAGAAGAGGATCGCAACTTCACAGAACACTGGGACACAGCAGGGTAAGTATGTGGCAGCGAAGCAGAAAGTACCGGAGAGATTCAGCAGGTCAGGCAGCATCTGTGGAGCGAGAAGCAGAGTTAACTTTCAGGTCTGTGAACTTGGCTAAATTAACTCTGAAAGTTAACTCTGCCTCTCTCTCCACAGATGCTGTCTGACCTGCTGAGTTTCTCCAGCACTTCCTGCTTTGCTGCCAGATTGATGCAGCTCCACTCTTCAGCAGTGAGGTAAGTATTCTTTGACAGATGTCAGGAAGCAAGTGCTGAGGGTGCTTTAAATAGGGCCTCAGCACCTGCTGCATAGCTGTCAAAAGGTTCCTCACTGCGCCGGATGTCCCACCTCTCCCCACGTAATGAGGTTGGGGGGGCGGGTGCGGCTCGTCGCAGTGTTGCTCATGAGCCCCCGTGCATAATATCGCGAGGGCTTGACGGCGGCTGCTGAATGCGGGCACGCCGCTGAGTTCAAAGGGTGCTGCCGCGGAGCACGGCACCTGAATAAAATTCAGCCCGATATCTTTAATATTTAGAAATCTATCCATCTTTGTCTTGAGCATACTCAATGACTGAGCCTCCCTTTGGGTTAAAGAATTCCAAAGATTCACCACCCTCTGAGTGAAGAAATTCCTCCTCATCTCAGTCCTAAATGGCCTACCTCTTATTCTGAGACTATGTCCTCCTGGTTCTGGACCCCCAGCCAGGGGAAACATCCTTCCTGCATCAATCCTGTTGAGCCCTGTAAGAATTTTGTATGCTTTAATGAGATCAACTCTCATTCTTCGAAACTAGAGAATACAAGGGCAGTCTCCTCAATCTTTCCTCATCGGGCAATCCCGCCAACCCAGGAATCAATCTTAAAACAAATACTATCTCTAGAGAAAAAGTGCTAGGGAAACTAATGGGACTAAAGGTTGACAAGTCCCCTGGCCTGCTCGCCTGCATCCTGGGGTCTTAAAAGAAGTGGCTGCAGAGATCGTGGATGCACTGATTGTAATCTTTCAAAATACCCTAGATTCTGGAAAGGACCCAGTGGATTGAAAAACTTCAAAATTGGAAAACGCCCTATTCAAGAAAGTAGGGAGGTAGAAAGCAGGGAACTATGGGCCAGTTGGCGTAACATCTGTCTTTGGGAAAATGCTGGATTCCATCATTGAGGAAGTAGTAGCAGGACATTTCGAAATTCATAAAACAAGCAGAATCAACATGGTTTAATGAAAGGGAACTTGTGTTTGACAAATTCATTAGAGTTTTTTGGGGAATGTAACAAGCAGAGTGGATAAAGGTGAACCAGTAGATGTAATAAAGAACAAAGAACAGTACAGCACAGGAACAGGCCATTCAGCCCTCCAAGCCTGCGCCGATTTTGATGCCTGCCTAAACTAAAACCTTCTGCACTTCCGGGATCTGTATCCCTCTATTCCCATCCTATTCATGTATTTGTCAAGATGCCTCTTAAACGTCTCTATGGTACCTGCTCCCACCACCTCCCCCGGCAGCAAGTTCCAGGCACTCACCACCCTCTGTGTAAAGAACTTGCCTCGCACATCCCCTCTAAACTTTGCCCCTCTCACCTTAAACCTATGTCCCCTAGTAACTGACTCTTCCACCCTGGGAAAAAGCTTCTGACTATCCACTCTGTCCATGCCGCTCATAACTTTGTAAACCTCTATCATGTCACCCCTCCACCTCCGTCGTTCCAGTGAAAACAATCCGAGTTTATCCAACCTCTCCTCATAGCTAATGCCCTCCAGACCAGGCAACATCCTAGTAAACCTATTCTGTACCCTCTCCAAAGCCTCCACGTCCTTCTGGTAGTGTGGCGACCAGAATTGCACGCAATATTCTAAGTGTGGCCTAACTAAGGTTCTGTACAGTTGCAGCATGACTTACCTATTTTTATACTCTATGCCCCGACTGATGAAGGCAAGCATGCCGTATGCCGCCTTGACTTCCTTATCCACCTGCGTTGCCACTTTCAGTGACCTGTGGACCTGTATGCCCAGATCTCTCTGCTTGTCAATACTCCTAAGGGTTCTGCAATTTACTGTATACTTCCCACCTGCATTAGACCTTCCAAAATGCATTACCTCACATTTGTCCGGATTAAACTCCATCTGCCATTTCTCCGCCCAAGTCTCCAACCGATCTATATCCTGCTGTATCCTCTGACAATCCTCATCACTGTCCGCAACTCCACCAACCTTTGTGTCGTCCGCAAACTTACTAATCAGACCAGCTACATTTTCCTCCAAATCATTTATATATACTACAAACAGCAAATGTATTTGGATTTCCAAAAGCCATTTAATTAAGTGCCACATAAAAGGTTACTCCACAAGATAAGAATTCATGGTTTTAGGGGTAATATTTTTGCATGGGCAGAGGAGCGGCTAACTAACAGGAAACAGAGTGTCGGGATAAATGGGTCATTTTCAGGTTGGCAAACTGTAACTAGTGGAGTGCCAAGGGATCAGTGCTGGGGCCTCAACTATTTACAATCTACATTGATGACTTGGATGAAGGGACAGAGTGTATTGTAGCCAGATTTTCTGATGATTCAAAGATAGGTGGGAAAGCATGTTGTGAAAGTCGGCAAAGGGATATAAATTGGTTAAGTGGGCAAAAATTTGGCAGATAGAGTATAATGTGGGAAAATGTGAGGTTATCCACTTTGGTAAGAAGAACAGAAAGCAAAAAATAAATAAATGCAGACAGACTACAGAATGCTGCAGTATAGAGGGGTCTGGATGTCCTCATTCATGAATCACAAAAAGTTAGCATGCAGGTACAGCAAGTAATCAGGAAGGCAAATGGAATGTTGGCCTTTATTGCAAGGGGGATGGAGTATAAGAGTAGGGAAGTCTTGTCACAACTGTACAGGGCATTGGTGAGGCCACACCTGAAGTTCTGCATATAGTTTTGGTCTTCTTATTTAAGGAGGGATATACTTGCATTGGAGGTAGTGCATCCCAGGAGTTTAGAAGAATGAGAGGTGATCTTATTGAAATGTATAAGATTCTGAGAGGGTTTGACAGGGTAGATACTGAGAAGATGTTTCCCCTTATGGGGGAATCTGGAACGGGGAGGCACAGTTTCAGAATAAGGGGTCTCCCATTTAAGATGGAAATGAGGAGGAATTTCTTCTCTCAGGGGTCCTTGGAATAATCATTGGAATTCTCTTCCCCAGAGAGTAGAGGAGGCTGGGCCATTGAATATATTCAAGGCTGAAGTTAGGCAGATTTTTGATTTACAAGGGAGTCAGGGGTTATGGGGGCCAGGTACGAAAGTGGAGTTGAGGCCACGATCAGATCAGCTACGTACTTTTTGAATGGTGGAGCAGGCTCGAGGGGCCAAATGGCCTATGCTGCCTCCTATTTCCTATGTTCTTATGAGCACAAACAGTGGTGGAAAAATTTCCATTATTACTGTGGGGTGGATTTTAAATCCTAAAAACAGGTGGGTTGGAGTGGGGCGAGATGCAACAATTTTTAAAATCTCAAACCCGCCTCGAATCTCATATCTATCAGCAAATAAAAGGAGGGGAGAAGGACTGTATCCATCCAGTGCCTTTACAGCAGTGCTTGTGGGCTTGGAGATGCAGGAATGTTTCCTCCCAACCCAAAAACAAGCTTACCTGTAAACACATCTCCCTGACCTCCCCACGATCTCTGACTCTCAACCCCCCACCCTGACTCACCCGTGTGATCACCCCTGACCCACTAACCACACTCTTAACACCACACACCCTTGGCCCTCCCCACCCCCAGCCTAGGATCTTTACCCCCAAGAACCACGAAACGTTCCTGATCCTCAGTTGAGGCTTCCGGGTTTCTTGACCAAAGCTCCTCCCCACTTCCAACCATAGTCTTTATATTAGGCTTGTCAATTTGTAATGCAGTTGATATAATGATATATAAATTTATGTCATTTTTCTGCTGCTAAAATTAAGCTTTGGCCCTTAAAAGGCAGCATAAAAGCTGGTAAGTAAACACTGGATGAGGTCATTCAGTGCTTAATTTTCATTCAGGCTTCAGATCACCACCCTCACTTTCTTAGTTGTTTTCACATATGATTGGCTAGATCACTCAGGTATTAAAGTCATTCTTCCTGCTGTGTTGAGATATTTTCATTTGCTGTGGAATTGTTCTTTCTAAATAATTGCCTTGATTATGCTTTCTTTCAAACCATGATGCAGAAATTTTGAATGTTGCACTTGAAGTGTGATGGGCAGAAATGCATGCTCGCTGTGCTGTCTGTATTTTAGACAGAGATATATATGGATTTTACAGTATAATGTGCTTTGTGCTTTTAGGTTTTGGGGGATGATTAGTCAAATTTTCATGTTTCTATATGCATTCAGTTTTCTTCGATTCTTTAGTCCTCCAGTAGGTGCAGTTTATGGAATGGCATATTACAATATCATAATCGTTCACCCTTAAATTTTCTCTTAATCTCTTAAAATTCCTTAATCTATTTTTTGATTTTGTCCCATTCTTGCAGTCTTTTCTTTCACTAACCTATGTTTTTCTATTTCTTACCTCTTTCCATTCCCTTTTCCTTGCATTTCCTACTAATTTACTGGCCCATTCAGGCTACAAGATCACACTGGAAGTCGAACTTCTAATCGGAAAGAGGAAATAGTGATAAGCGTATCTACCATTCATGCTAGTGTTTCACTTGCAATTTGACAACAATGTATCAGAGTATGATAGTGCTAATAGTACTCAGCAGTGAGCGGTAACTTCAGGAAGGATTAAAAAGACTAGTTTGTGATGCTTATGACGTTTAAGCTCTCTTTTAACAACTTACTAAATATAGATATACTAGAGAACCTTCCAAACTTACAGCATCAGCTGCTGTTTCTTCTAGCAAAAATAATGGTATTTTAACGTCAGATGGTAGAAATTAGTCACAGCTATAAATTCTACACAATGACACAGTGAACTGCAGGCAAGAGCTCTTTGAATTATAGGTGAGGCTTCTTAAAAAAAGAACTGTAGAGACTAGCTACACAGCAGGTATTCATCCTGTTTAAACTGCTTTATATATTTTTTTCTTATTTATTAGCTATTAACCCTACAGATCCTGGAGTGCCTGTGAGTTTAAACCCTGTAGAAGTATAGATAGCATGTGAGTGCATTGAATTCTAATCCCTGTGTTTTCCTGCAGATTCTCAGCTCTCAGTATGCTACTAATTGAAATACTAATGTATGGAATTTTACTAAATAACACTTGTAATTCAGAGAAATGAACAGATCCTGGGGACTTTATCCACAAGTTGTCGGATTTTGGAGATTTTCTTCTGCTTTTATTATTGTGACCTAAAGAGTTAACATTTTCTCCTTTATCTGGGTTAATTTACCCTGTTGCTTGAAATTGCACATTTCTATGCTTTTATAGCAAAAGAAATATGCTTTTAGAATTCTAATACATAAAAGACACCTCTTTTCCTTTTTTGCTAGCATGTATTTCAAACTTCTAAAATGTGAACATTTTAATTTTCTTACAACTTCTCTAAATACTAATTTTCTGCACATTTATTATTATAAGCATTATAAAGTGTGACTGGAAATATGCATTGAACCCAATAACTTTTTTTTAATTTGTGAGTTTCATTAAATTAACTTAAAAAATTAAAATAATCTATGCAAGATTTTGCTGCTGAAACATGACTGGAATCCCTGAAGTATTAACTGAAAACTAGTTCTTAGGGAGGATGCTTCTGAATGTACACCAAGCTGACAACTGCTTTAAACAGATTCTGTGATTCATGTTTAATTATTCATCATGGATATATCATACAGCATAGCTCAGCATCAAACTATTTAAATTATTAATATTTATACATGATAAGTGTAGCTCGCTAAGAGTCAAAATTCCATTGAGTAATGAGATTGGACAGTATCTTTCATAGATAAGATAGTGGTCGATTATAGAAAATCCTCCTGTGGTACAAAATTCTTTTGCTTTTGGTTTGGAACTTCTAATTCCAATACAGCCCATTAATGAATTTGTGGCTGACACTTGATTTTGATCCATTCGCAGAATGACCCCTGCATTTCTTGCATATCTATTTTCATAAAACAGGACTGCTTGTATTTATATCTCCTTGCATTGCTTCTAATGAATTGAAGCCATTTTCTCAATGGCTGCAATTCCGTGTTCACATTTGCACTGTGAAATTACTTCTCACTAATTAGAATACTATAATATCATTTGAATTTATTTCTTTTTTAGGTTTCTGAGCTGCACTTGTGTGTTGCATATGAAATTGAGGATTGCATATTATTTCACAAAAATTAGTCCCCCACAGCTCCGCAATGGCTCAGCAGGTTTATCTAGTAAGTGGCTGAGCCAAAATATCAAGAGGTCCCAATGTACAATCCCTGTTTGGGTTGGTTTCATCCGGGGTGGCAGTAGCAGTGCTACAATGCCTTAACATTTTGGGTTAGGAAGGGGAAAATCAGCCAAGGTTTCAACTGCTAATTATTATGCAGGGACCCTTTCTGTAATTGAACACCTCTGGGTAATAGGGGAGGACCAGATTGGACCCATTTGGGATATTCCCTTTGATCGAACAGTCTATTGACACTATCAGGACTTGAACACAAATAATGTCATTTAGGTGAGGTACCAGAGGGTGCCCATCATTTGTGGAACAGTGCCAAATCAAGAAGTCAGTGATTTCAAGACAGAAGAAAATTGGCAAGAGAAAGAATTTGCATTTACATAGCGCCTTTCATAACGTAGGGATGTCCCAAAGCATTTCACAGCCTATAACGCACTTTTTGAAGTGAGGTTACTGTTGTAATTTAGGGAAATGTGGCAGCTAATTTGTGCACAGTGAGGTCCCACAAACAACAATGAGATAATGACCAGATAATTTTTTTTATGATATTGGTTGAGGAATAAAATATTGGCAAGGATATCGTAGAGAATTCCCCTGATCATCTTTGAAAAGTTCCACGGAATCTTTTAAATCCACTTAAGAGGGCAGGGCAGACAGATCCAAATAACATTACCTTCTTTGATAGTGCAGCAGTCTATCAGTACTGCACTAGAATGAAAGCCTAGAATATGTGCTCAAGTCTCTTGCCTGGGGCTTGAACACACAACCTTCCGTCTCTGGGTCAAGGGTCATGCCCACTAAACTATTGCTGACACTTAAGAGGGGAAACAATCTATTCTTACAAAAAAAAAAGATGCATTTCAATTTTTCCCTCAGTTTTATATTCTCTCATTATATATGTGGTTCACCCTGTGTGTCCTGCTAGTTTATGCATGCAGAGGCTCAGCTGTGAATGTCCAATTCTTTCATGACATTCTCACACCTAAAGAATGTCTCAGCCATCTTTGCATTCTCTAGGACTTAGGTACTAAGCCCAGCAAAGCTGTAACCAGTTACCCTTTTGCAAAATATATTACATTTATAACCCTTGGTGCATTCAGAATGTGTCTTTAAAAAGCTAGGTCATTTTAGAAGTTATTTTTTTGCAATGTAGAGGGAAATTCAAGGTCATTTATTTTTAAAGAATGTTGAATTGATATATGTCTACTCTTTTTCACCAGCACAGGTAGACAAACCCACATGTGTATATTTCTTTACCCCCTTCCTCACAGGAATGAGGAACTTAAGTTATATGGAGAGACTAAAGAAGCTGAAAATGTTCTCCTTAGAGCAGAGAAAGTTAAGGGTGATTTAGTAAAGGTGTTTAAAATTATGAACGCGTAAATAGGATGAAATAGTTTCAACTGGTGCGACAGTTAGTAACCAGAGGGCACAGATGTAAAATAATTGGTAAAAAATACCGAGAGGAGATGAGGAGGCAATTTTTTACGTGGCGAGTTGTTTTGATCTGGAATTCACTGCCTGAATGGCTGGTGGAAGCAGATTCAATAATAACTTTCAAAAGAGAATTGTATATATACTTGAAAAGGAAAAAAATTGCAGGGTTTGTAGGAAAGAGCAGAGCAGTAGGACTAATTTGATAGCTCTTTTATCAGGCACAATGAACTCAAATATCTCCTTCTGTGCTGTACAGTTCGGATTTTTGTTGCAGTGAAGCTACTAATAGGGCCAGCCTAGAGATGCATCTGCTAAGGAACTGAATCAATCATTCAGTACAATTTCAGCCAGTTTATGCAGTGTACATACAGAGCCAGTTCTACTCAGGGTTCTGGAATAATAATTGTGCGTACTTTGAACCTAGGTTCCACAAGGGGCGCATGATCACACACTTGCAGAATAGCTTGTTCATTCACCCATAATGTAAAGAGAGAACTACAGAAACTCGACATCTTTTGATGCTGACAGTAGTACCTTTAATGTTGAAAGCATTGCAAGGTTATTCACAGAGGAGAAAGGAATACTGAACAGGTGTAGAAGAATTTGGGGCATGACTAAAATAATGGTTGGAGAGAAAGAGATGTTGAACGTTTTGAAGGTGGGAAAACAGATAACAAGGAGGGAAGAGCTCATGAAAAGGGACAAGACTGGATAAACCAGTAAGTCTTTTCCTGTCCATTATTCATATGTAAAATGGCTGAAGGTTTTGCCTCCAATACTAGAGCAGAAAAATGGGAGATGCACAGGAGGCCAGAAACTGAAAACCAAAGGGTACTGTCTGGAACATAGGGCTGGAGATAGTTGCAGATTTAGGGTTGGAACAAGGCTGTGGAGGGATTTGTAACAAGAGGACCAATATTTTGATTTCAGTACAATGGAGGTCTATTAGTCCTGACATCATTCTTGGCAATATTTCCCCCTGTGATAACATACAACTATAAAAGTTGATCTTAATTGACTTCTGGTTCTTGAGGAAAGGCTTGTATTTCAGCCTTGTCCAGAGAAGGAGCAGGAGCAGGGAAGCTTTGCATTTCGTGGAAGGTCCACATTGACAGCTTTCCTGCTTGCTTACCCTATTTGCAATCATTTTGTTTAGGCTGAGAAGGAAAAGAGGAAGGAATGTTTCTACATTGTGAGAAGCAGATGATGGACACATGGACCTACTAGAAGAATTTGGCGGAGAGAGAGGGCGAAACCAAAAAGCAGAGGAAAGCGCAGGCAGAAACCTGTTCATCTCAACTTGAGTTTTGTTTTGATCTAAAGTATAATATATTTTGTTAATACAAATTGGAAATTAACCATAATTTCATATATTGAACCTATCTCATTCTTTTTTGATCATAAAATCCCACATTTATTTTCTCATTTACTATTTATTCATTGTTGACAACTGTAATAAGCGTATCATGAAGATAAGGAAACGGGAGTAATAAAACAGACTGGGATAGAAGAGCTGGGGAGGGAGCAAGAGAAGGGAAAAGAGGTAAGCCAGGAGAAAAGTGATGGTTAGAATGGAACAGACTGAGGGAGAGGTAGGAGAAGTTGTGATGTGTACGTATAATGACTCCACTGAGAAAGGTAGTCATTAAGTGAAGCTTTTTGAAATGTTTCAGTAGAATATGATGCTACAATATAGTTTTCTTATTACTAGTTTGAATCCATAAGTTGTCTGTTTTCTTAAAAAGAAAGACCGTATCAAAGTGGGCATTCTTCCAACGTGAAGCTGACTTCAAATATTGTGCTGCTTTCTTGTGGGGCTCTTTGAGATTTGATAGCTTTAATGTTGATGGATGACATGTTTTATTCATCTGTTTAAAACCACTGCTGTGCACAAAAAACTCTTCAATTAACCAAATGAAATGTCCAAACAAAGATCTAATTGTCAATCAGTTGAAGGCTTCACATGTTAAGAGTCTGTTTTACAATTGCAACAACTGATTTGCCACCCCAAAGGATCTTGTCTGACTTTTTCTTTACCTGTTTCCCTTCCTCTTGTGGAGTTATGATGGTACAAAGAGCTGGTGCTGTGCTTCGAACAAGTGGCATCAGCAGGCCTGGGTTTTGCACCCAGGCTGTGGGAGCAGGAGACTTGTGAAGAGCTTGGTGCCGCTGATGGGATAACCTTTGCAAGCCACTCCATCCAACCACAGGTGATGCAACAAAAGCAGCTCAGTGCAAAAACCACCCTGTTAGTGTGTTTTCTGTATGGTGCAAAGGTCTGAAAAATACAGAGGTGGCAGATGTACCATTAACGTAGCCAATAATTAACAACCTAAGGGGGCTGAGGATTACTGTAATGCATGCTTTGCATTACATGCTTTATTCTGTTTATATTTCACATCTGCACTTATTTTTAATTTGTACATGGGATGTGAGCATCGTTGGCAAGGGCTAACATTTATTGTCCATCCCTGATTGCCCTTGAGAAGGTGGTGGTGAGCTGCTTTCTTGAACCGCTGCAGTCCTTGTGGTGTCGGTACACCCACAGTGCTGTTGTAGAGGGACTTCCAGGATTTTGACCCAGCAATAATGAAGGAAAAGCGATATATTTCCAAGTCAGTATTGTATGACTTAGAGGGGAATTTGCATATAGCAGTGTTGCCATGCGTCTGCTCCCTTGGCATTCTAGGTGACAGAGCTCACTGTTTTAGAAGCTGCTGTTGAAGGAGCCTTAGCAAGTTGCTGCAGAGCATCTTGTAGATGGTACACGCTGCTGCCACTGTGCGCTGGTGGTGAAGGGAGGGAATGTTTAAGGTGGTGGATGAGGTGCCAATCAAGTGGGCTGCTTTGTCTTGGATGATGTCTAGCTTCTTGAGTGTTGTTGGAGCTGCACTCATCCAGGAAAGTGGAGAGTATTCCATCACACTCCTGACTTGTGCCTTGTAGGTGGTGGACAGGCTTTGGAGAACCAGGAGGTGAGTTACTCGCAACAGAATTCCCAGCCTCTGAACCTGCTCTTGTAGCCACAGTATTTATATGGCTGGTCCATTTAAGCTTCTGGTCAATGGTAACAACCAGGATATTGATGGTAGGGCATTCAGCAGTAGCCATGCAATTGACTGTCAAGGGAAGATGGTTAGATTCTCTCTTGTTGGAGATGCTCATTTCCTGAAATTTGTGTGGCATGAATGTTACTTGCTACTTATCAGCCCAAGCCTGAATCTTGTCCAGATCTTGCTGCATGCAGGCACAGACTGCTTCCGTCTCTGAGGAGTTGTGAATGGTCCTGAACATTGTGTAATCATCAGTGAACATTCCCACTTCTGACCTTTTGTTGGAGGGAATGTCATTCATGAAGCCGCTGAAGATGATTGAGCCTCGGACACTACCCTGAGGAACTCCTGCAGTGATAGAAATGATGTCCTGGGACTGAGATGATTGTCCTACAACAAGCACAACCATCTTCCTGTGTGTTAGGTATTATTCCAACCAGTGGAGAGTTTTCCCCCCTGATTCCCATTGACTTCAATTTTTCTAGGGTTGCTTGATGTCTCACACTGTCAAATGCTGCCTTGATGTCAAGGGCAATCATTCTCACCTAACCTCTAGAATTCAGCTTTTTTGTCCATGTTTGGCCCAAGGCTGAAATGTGTTCTTGATCTGTGTGGCCCTGACAGAACCCAAACTGAGCATTGGTGAGCAGGTTATTGCTGATTAAGTGCTGCTTGATAGCACTGTCGATGACATCTTCCATCACATTTTTTTATGATTGAGAGTAGACTGATGGGGTGGTAATTGGCTGGATTAGATTTGTCCTGGTTTTGTGGACAGGACATACCTGGGCAATTTTCCACCTGATTGGGTAAATGCCAGTGTTGTAGCTGTAGTGGAACAGCTTGGCTGGGGGCGTGGCTAGTTCTGAAGCACAAATCTTCAGTACTACAGCCAGGATGTTGTCAGGGCCAGTGCTTTTCTGTAACCAGTGAGTTCAGCCACATGGAGTGAATCAAATTGTCTGGAAACTGGCATCTGTGATGCTGGGGACATGAGGAGGCTGAGCTGGATCATCCACTCGGCACTTCTGGCTGCAGATGGTTGCAAATGCTTCAGCCTTGTCTTTTTCACTGAGGTACTGGGCTCACTCATCATGGAAGATGGGGATGTTTGTGGAGCTTCCTCCTCTGGTTAGTTTTTTAATTGTCCACCACCATTCACAACTAAATGTGACAGGACTGCAGAGCTTTGATTTGATCCTTTGGTTTTGGGATCGCTTAGCTCTGTCTATAACACACTGCTTCCGCTGTTTAGCACACATGTAGACCTGTGTTGTAGCTTCACCAGGTTGGCATCTCATTTTTAGATACACCTACACTCCTTATTAAACCAGGGTTGGTCCCCTGACTTGATGGTAATAATAGGTTGAGGGATATGCTGGGGGATGACATTACAGATGATGGTTGAATACAATTCTGCTGCTGCTGATGGCCCACAGCTGCTCATGGATGTCCAGTTTTGAATTGCTAGATCTGTTCTGAGTCTATGCCATTTAGCACGGTGGTAGTACCACAGGACTATGGAGAGTGTCCTCAGTGTATAGACAGGACTTTGTCTCCACAAGTACTGTGCGGTGGTAACTCCTACCAACACTGTCATGGTCAGATGCATCTGTGTCCGATAGATTGAGTGAGTACGAGGTCAAGTAGGTTTTTTCCCTTTTGTCCGTTCTCTCACCATCTGCCACAGACCCAGTCTGGCAGGTATGTCCTTCATGACTGACCCACCTCAGTCAGTAGTGTTGCTACTGAGCCATTCTTGATGATGGACATTGAAGTCCCCCACCCAGAGTACATTCTGTGCCCTTACTTCCAAGTGGTGTTCAACATGTAGGAGTACTGATTCATCAGCTGAGGGAGAGCATTAGCTCGTAATCAGCAGGAGGTTTCCTTGTCCATGTTTGACCTGATGCCATGACACTTCATGGTGTCCAGAGTCAATATTGAGAGCTCCCAGGGCCATTCATTCCCGACGATCTGCCACTGTGTCACCACCTCTGGTTAGTCTGTTCTGCCAGTTCTACAGGACATACCTAGGGATGGTGATGGAGGTGTCTGAGACATTGGCTGTAAGATATGATTCAGTGAGTATGATTGTGTCAGGCTGTTGCTTGACTAATCTATGGGACAGCTTTCCCAATTTTGGTACAAGTCCCGAGATGTTAGTGAGGAGGACTTTACAGAGTCGACTGGGCAGGATGTGCCTTTGTCGTTTCCGGTGCATAG
Source organism: Heterodontus francisci (assembly GCF_036365525.1). Lineage (NCBI taxonomy): Eukaryota > Metazoa > Chordata > Chondrichthyes > Heterodontiformes > Heterodontidae > Heterodontus > Heterodontus francisci. The sequence goes on from NC_090394.1 coordinate 56,876,255, forward strand.
TTCGATGCTGGGTGGTTCAAACGGTTTTGTTCTTCGACTTTTCTGTAGCAGTTCAATACAACGGAGTGACTTGCTTGTGTTGTGCATTCATTGAGTTAGCCTAGCATGAGATCTCATAGTGCAAGCAGCCATTGGTGAACTTTATTTACACCTCCCCAACAAAGAGGTAGTATACAAAATGTTCAGCCAGTTCAATACATATATGACAGCTAGATCATTTCAGAGGGGCAATTAAGAGTTAACCACATTTCTGTGGGTCTGGTTTTCACATGTAGGCCAGATCGGATAAGAATGGCAGGTTTTCTTCCCTGAAGGATATTAGTGAACCAGATGGGTTTTTATGACAATCCGATAGTATCATGATCATCATTATTGAAATTCGCATTTTATTCTAAAGTTTTAATTAATTAAATTTAAATTCCCTTGGCTACGGCAGTGGGGCTTGAGCTCATGACTCCGGGGCATTAGTCCGGGCCCCTGGTTTACTAGTCCAGTAACTTTACCTCTATGCTACTGTTGATAGGCAGTAGCAACAGTGTATGAATACATTTGTCACAGTTAATTCAATTTAGCTAGTCATATTCAATTTCAGATTATTTGTGCATTAGGTTGCTGCCCAAATTGCTACTTGTTGGCTGGCAAGGAGCCAATTATCAGCCATGAAGACACGATAGGCTGATTGGCCTCCTTCCATCCTGTAAATTTCTAAGCTTTTCCAATTCTGTATTGACGAAATGTCTTTTTCCCTTGTAATGCTTAATGTCTGGTTCAAGGTATTGTAATATCCGAAATCTCTCAAATTGATCCAAATTTTTATATTTACATTAAAAGTCTTTAAACTGTGATGTAGAAACGTATTCTAATATTACAAAAAATGTACCACATTTGATATAAAATTCAAAAACTCCAAGGAGGGAGGGGTGGGAGAATATCCATCCAGACATGTACAACTTGCATCATCAATCCCTCCCTCCCTCCCGCACATGGCATACACATGGCTAGAATGACTCTGACACAAATGCATTACATCACATTTATTCAAGTTAAAGTCCCAGATGTCCATGTTAGGTTCATTCTCCCTGTGTATTTAGATCTGACTGCACTTTATTTTGTCTATATTTCTAATTCCTGCACATGTCTTAGTGTCGTCTACAAAGTTAAGATTTTTTTCCTTCATTCAAATAATTGACAAGCACAGTGAAGAGCAGAAGTTGCAGCAGGTTCCATGTGGGATTCCACGAGTGACTGCACCCCATGCAGAGCTGCTGCCTTTAATTACTGCCTCTACCTATGAGAATGCAAACAATTTGCTATCCAGCATAAAATCTTCCTACCAATCCAATGGAATGGATCCTGAAATGCTGCATTTCATCAAAGGCTTTTTGGAAATTGGCATACTTACACATATTCCATTAACTTTTAAAGGCGTCAGAAAATTCAACCGTTTGTGAAATAGGACCTCCATTTCCAACGGGCGTGTTGGGATTCTGTAATAACTGCTGCTGTTTCCAAGTGTTGATACAGCGCATCACTGACACTGTCTTACAACAAGTTACCTACAACTGAAGTCAAACTAAATGGCCTATAATTACTAGGTTCTGATTGCCTTCCTTTCTGAAATCTTGATAGCACATGGGCCTCTTTCCAGTCCATGGGAAAGATCCCAGATCTCAAAGAGCTTAAATATTTATTCTCCTGACTCACTAATACTGGAAATATTTTTCCTACAGTGATGGGGGGGTGGCAGTGGGAAGGAACTATTGCTGCAAACCCATTTGGGCCATGGGCTACTTTAGGAAAATTAGAGTGTTTTATAAGTAAGGTGAAATCCTGTACCATGCACAGTAGAGTCATAGAGTTATACAGCACAGAAACAGGCCCATCGTGTCCGTGCCGGCCATCAAGCACCTAACCATTCTAATCCCTTAGTAGTGATCTTATTGCTGAATACAGGTTGTAGTACCCAATGCATGGATTTCACATTATTGTAATGTATGTGTGAATGAAAGTCTGAAAATATCTTGCACTACTCACTTTCTCGGACCCCTCAATCCCTTCCTCTAAATATCTACCTAGTCCCTCTTGAATTTGCTGATATTGTTTTCCTCCACTGACTACCCAGGTGGTCTGATCCATATATTCACCGCCTGCTGTGTAACGTTATTACATTTTTTGCTTTCTACATTCCCTCTTTTGAGCTCAAGCCCATGTGCCCTTGTTGTAGAGTTTGTGATATTAAGCATATTATTAGGGTTCAATTTATCTATGTCCCCTAGAATCTTGAATACCTCAGGAAGCGTCCCCAGGCTAAGTTTTCTCCAGTGTAAACATTCCCAGTAACCATGGTATCTCCTCATTGCTCAGATGCCCAATTCAAAATATCTATTTAGTTACCTTTCACAATTCCCTCTTGCCAGGGCCAGGAAGTCTCCACAGCAGCAAGCTGATCAACATTGTACACATTATTTGAGGTGTGACTGAAGCAATGCTTTGCATAACCGCATTATCAATTTCTTTTTACTTGTTCATGGGATGTGGGCATTGCTGATAAGGCTAGCATTTATTGCCCATCCCTAATTACCTTTGAAAAGGTGTTGGCCTTCTTGAACCACTGCAGTCCATGTTGTATAGGTACACCAACAATGCTGTTACGTTGGGAGTTCCAGGACTTTGACCCAGCAGTCTTTTCCTGGATTATATGCTCTGTTTCTCTGGTTACACGTCCAAGATGATCTTTGTATTCTTTACTTTAGCCAGATACCTGTGCCAATGGTTTCAGCAAGCTGTCTACAAGTTCCCCACACTATTTCCTGCAAATTAATACCAATTAGCTTATATTATCACTGCTTATTCACCTTTCCTAGTCTCATTACTTTGAATCTATCCACATTAAATAACGTCTGCTCCTTGTCATCCTAGCTTCTTAATCTATCTAATTCCTTTTGCACTTGGTTAACTTGTTCCATGTTATTTTCAGCTGCCCCAGTTTATCAGCAAACTTGGAGAGCTTTGTTTCTGTCCTCTCTTCCAAATCATTTAGGTACATATTATAAGCAATAATCCAAACACAGGTCCCTGAGGAAACCCACCAGTTTTACCACCATGCCGATGAAATACCATCTATAACGCTCCTTTGTTTCCCCTGGTTGAGTGTTTTTTAAAAATACTCCATTAAATTCATTGGGCATAACCTCCTTTCCATCAGTTAATTATTTTAAACTCACAATCAGATAGATGCAAATAGCTCAGTACCTAAACATCATATGACTTTTACCTGTGTTGAATACTCTTAGTATTCAGAGGAGGGCTAAGTATTCCATTAAATGTTAAGGCATATTTTTGGCAAATAGCATGAAGTAAAAATAGAAAATGAGTAGAGCGAGACAATTTGTTTTTATTATTTTTTGTACAATTTTGTTGATAAAGGAATGCTTTACAATTAGCTTCTATAATGATGTACCATATTAATAAAGCACTGGCTTAATGCCTTACAATTACCATGATAAATTCTGTTGACATTTGAATATAGCAGAATAAACATTTCTATTTTTGAGATTGGGAATCTTGCCTCATGATTCATGATATCATTTACACTCGTGCCCAGTGCTTTTAGGAAGTGCATTACTAGATCTGAGTTATTGAATGTGTCGTTGGAGCAGCCAGTCACTGAATACAGTAAAGCCTTAGGCCCTGACAACAAGTACCAAAGACTAGTGTTCCAGAACCTATTATTTTAAATTTTATTTTAAATTGGGACTTAAAATTCATTGTTGGTACTCAAAGTACCCTTAGCCACTCTCTTTTGTATCCCATTATCGTTTTTCAGCATCTATGGTGAGTATACAAGTCTTTAGAACAAATTTACTTTGCTTCTTTCAAGTCTATGATTTTTTTCTTTAATCTCTGCTATCTTTATTACTGGTCTATTACCTTGCTGATAATACACAAATCCATTCTTGGGTAGTTTGAGTTTTCAATTTGCTTTATACAATACAAAGCTTTTCTCATTAGCTGCAAGAAACATAGGTTTGACAATATTGCAATACAGGAAAGAACGAGAATGGGGAAATACATATTTGAAATATGTTTGAAAATGGCCAACTGAAGTGGTAGTTTCATCATAATAACATGATAAAGTAAACATTGTTTCCTCTCTAAAACATATTCTATTTTATTCTCAGAACTATTACTAACTCTCCTCTTTCAAAAAGAAATTTCATTGGTTGATGTGCTCAGATAATTTTATCCTGGACAAAAGCTTATTACCAGCTTGGTTTCTTGAGACAAAAACACCATCACACTAGGATTGCAGCAGATCAAGAAGTCCCACTTTCACCTTATCACGTCTGCATTTATTGCCCATGAAATCAAGAAATGGCTGAAGGCACTGAATACAGCAAAGGCTTAGGCCCTGACAACATCCTGGCTATAGGACCAAAGACTTGTGTTCCAGAACTAGCCACGTCCCTAGCCAAGCTGTTCCACTACACCTACAACACTGGCATCTACCCGACCATGTGGAAAATTGCTCAGGTTTGTCCTGTCCACTAAAAGAAGGACAAATCCAAACCAGCAAAACACCACCCCATCAATCTATTCCCGATCATCAGCAAAGTGACAGAAGGTGTCGTCAACAATGCTAACAAGTAGTACTTGCTCAGCAATAACCTCACAGATGCTCAGTTTGGATTCTGGCAGGGCCACTCAGCTCCTGTAGCTTTGCTTCAAACATGGAGAAAAGAGCTGAATTCCAAAGGTGAGGTGAGAATGAATGCCTTTGATATCAAGGCAGCATTTGACCGAGGTTGGCATGAAGAAGCTGGAGTCAATGGGAATTGAGAGAAAACTCTCCACAGGTTGGAATCATACCTATCACAGAGGAAGATGGTTGTGGTTGTTGGGAGGACAACCATCTCAGCTCCAGGATGTTGCTGCAGGAGTTCCTCAGGGTAGTGTGCAAGACCCAACCATCTTTAGCTGCTTCATCAATGACCTTCCCTCCATCATAAGGTCAGAAATGGGGTTGTTCGCTGATGATTGCACAGTGTTCTATACCATTCACAACTCCTCAGATACTGAAGCAGTCGTACCCATATATATCAAGACCTGGACAAGTTTCAGGCGTGGATTGATAAGTGACAAGTAACATTCATGCCACACAAGTGCCAGTTAATGACTATCTCCAACTAGAGAGAATCTAACCATCTATCCTTGATGTTCAATGGCATTACCATCACTGAATCCCCCACATCATCCTGGATGTTGCCATTGACCAAGCTTAACTGACATATACTTGGGCTATAAGAGCAGGCCAGAGGCTGAGAATTCTGCAGTGGATAACCTACCTCCTGACTCTCCAAAGCCAGTCTGCCATCTACAAGGCACATGTCAGGAGTGTGATGGATTACTCTCCACTAGCCTGAATGATTGCAGCTCCATTGCTCAAGAAGCTTGACACCATCTAGGACAAAGCAGCCTGCTTGATCGGCACCCCATTCCCCCACCTTAAACATTCACTCTCTCCACCACCGGTGCACAGTGGCTGCAGTGTGTACCATCTTCAAGATGCACTGCAGCAGCTTGCCAAGGCTTCTTCAACAGCACCTTCTAAACTTGCAACTTCTACTACCTAGAAGTACAAGAGCAGCAGACGCATAGGAACACCACTACCTTCAAGTTCCCAAGCCACACACCATCTTGACTTGGTATTATATTGCTGATCCTTCACTGTCGCTGGGTCAGAATCCTGGAACTCCCTTCCTAACAGTACTGTAGGTGTACCTACCCCACATGGACTGCAGCGGTCCAAGAAGGCAGCTCACCACCGCCTTCTCAAGAGCAATTAGGGATGGGCAATAAATGCTGGCCTAGCCAGCAACGTGTACATCCCTTGAACAAATAAAAAAAAGACTTTAAAAAAAGCATTAAACGATCCTATGAACACTAAAAAAAAATTATAAATATGAAACTGACGAAAAAGGCAGGCCATCCTGCATTAGCATGATGATGGTGAAGTGAGGCATTGCAACACTCATCTCACCAGCATCATTGTTTCAGAGACAGGTTTTGTATTTTTCTTCAAATTCATTTTTATCCTTGCATTAACAAGAAATGTCTATACATATGGCAGTAATAAAAATTGACAAGGCTAATGGTGTATCTGAATTCTTACAGGAAATCTAATTTTGAACACTCTTCACTCTTCCTGCCATTGCAAGATTTATCATCAGTCAATCCTCAAATTTAATGCATTATTAGCCTTCCCTGTTTTTAAAAAAAACCCTGCTCTTGAGGTGTTGTGTGTGTGTGTGTGTGTGTGTGTGTGTGTGTGTGTGTGTGTGTGTGTGTGTGTGTGTGTGTGTGTGTGTGTGTGTGTGTAACACTGCCATGCAAGTTGAGTAAATGATTGAATAACATAGGTGGGAATTTGGGGTCAGAGTTTGTGGATTAGAAAAATGGGTATTTTTAAAAAAATTATTCTTATGTGGGATGTGGGCAGCGCTGGCTAGGCCTGCATTTATTACGCATCCCTAATTGCTCTTGAGAAGGTGGTGGTGAGCTGCCTTCCTGAACTGCTGCCGTCCTTGGGGAGTAGGAATACCAACAGTGCTGTTAGGAAGGGTTCCAGGATTTTGACCCAGCGACAGTGAAGGAACGACGATAGAGTTCCAAGTCAGGATGGTGTGAGGCTTGGAGGGGAACTTGCAAGGTGGTAGTGTTCCCATGCATCTGCTGCCCTTGTCTTTCTAGGTGGTAGAGGTCATGGGTTTGGAAGGCGATGTTGAAGGAGCCTTGGTGCGTTGCTGCAGTGCATCTTGTAGATGGCACACACTGCTGCCACTGTGCGTCGGTGGTGGAGGGAGTGAATGTTGAAGGTGGGGTGATGTGGTGGCAATCAAGTGGGCTGCTTTGTCCTAGATGTGTTGAGCTTCTTGAGTGTTGGAGCTGCACCCATCCAGGCAAGTGGAGTGTATTCCATCACACTCCTGACTGATGCCTTGTAGATGGTGGACAGACTTTGGGGAGTCAGGAGGTGATGGAATTCGCCACAGAATTCCAGCCTTTGGCCTGCTCTTGTAGCCACAGCATTTATGTGGCTGGTTCAGTTTCTGGTCAACGGTGACACCCAGGATGTTGATAGTGGGGGATTCAGCGATTGTAATGCCATTGAATATCAAAGGGAGATGGTTCGATTCTCTCTTGTTTGAGATGGTCATTGCCTGGCACTTGTGTGGTCCAAATGTTACTTGCCACTTATCAGCCCAAGCCTGGATATTGTCCAGGTCCTGCTGCATATGGACATGGGCTGCTTCAGTATCTGAGGAGTCACGAATGAACATTGTGCAATCATCAGCAATCATCCCCACTTCTGACTTTATGATGGAGGAAAAGTCATTGATGAAGCAGCTGAAGATGGTTGGGCCTAGGACACTGCCCTGAGGAACTCCTGCAGTGATGTCCTGGGACTGAGATGATTGATCTCCAACAACCACAACCATCTTCCTTTGTGCTAGGTATGACTCCAACCAGCGGAGGGTTTTCCCCCGATTCCCATTGACTTCAGTGTTGCTAGGCTCCTTGATGCCATACTCGCTCAAATGCTGCCTTGATGTCAAGGGCAGTCACTCTAACCTCACCTGTGGAGTTCAGCTCTTTTCTCCACGTTTGGACCAAGGCTGTAATGAGGTCAGGAGCTCAGTGGTCTTGGCAGAACCCAGTTGAGCATCAGTGAACAAGTGCTGCTTGATAGCACTGTTAGTGACCCCTTCCGTCACTTTGCTGGTCATCCGGAGTAGACTGATGGGGCGGCAATTGGCCGGGTTGGATTTGTCCTGATTTTTGTGTCCAGGACATACCTGGGCAATTTTCCACATTGCCAGCTATATGCCAGTGTTGTAACTGTACTGGAACAGCTTGGCTAGAGGTGCGGCTATTTCTGGAGCACAGTTCTTCGCTACTATTGCCGGAATGTTTTGTCAGGGCCCATAGCCTTTTCAGTATCCAGTGCCTTCAGCTGTTTCTTGATATCATGAGGAGTGAATCGGATTGGCTGAAGTCTGGCATCCATGATGCTGGGGACCTTAGGAGGAGGCTGAGATGGATCATCAACTTGGCACTTCTGCCTGAAGATGGATGCAGATGCTTCAGCCTTGTCTTTTGCACTGATGTGCTGAGCTCCCTCATCATTGAGGATGAGGATATTCGTGGAGCCTCCTCCTCCTGTCAGTTGTTTAATTGTCCTCCACCATTCGCGACCGGATGTGGCAGAACTGCAGAGCTTAGATCTGATCCGTTGGTTGTGGGATCGCTTAGCCCTGTCTGTTGCATGCTGCTTCTGCTGTTTGGCATGCGAGTAGTCCTGAGTTGTAGCTTCACCAGGCTGACCCCTCATTTTTAGATATGCCTGGTGCTGCTCCTGGCATGTTCTCCTACACTCTTCATTGAACCAGGGTTGGTACCCTGGCTTGAAGGTAATGGTAGAGTGGGGGATCTGCCGGGCCATGAGATTACAGATTATGGTTGCATACAGTTCTGCTGCTGCTGATGGCCCACAGCACCTCATGGATGCCCAGTTTTGAATTGCTAGATCTGTTTGAAATCTATCCTATTTAGCAGTACACTGGAGTCTCTCGATTTTGAGATCAAACACAGATTGAGAGTTTGCTTTACTGAATATTTCAGTTTTATCTGTAATGATCCTAATATCCCTTGGCTGATCATTTTAACTTTGCCTCCCATTCCTACCCAATCCTTTTCACCTTTAGCCTTCTAAGCACAAAGTAAACTGAGAACAGTTGCTTCTGCCTGCATGTATTGTAGCCATTGTATTAGCAACTAATAGACCTTGCTTGTCTCCACCATTAACCTGGCAGTTTCTCCCATTCACATTCCATGTTGTTTGTTTCTAGTTGTATGCAATTTTTTTCTATTTCTAATGTCTTTTCATTGCCTAACTAAAATGTTTTTTTTTACCTTGTCTTACACTTTCCCTTCCTTTCCAGCTTATTTTTAATCTGTTTACTATTTCTAGTTTTGACAAAGGGACATTAAACTGTCTTTACTCCTCGCTGTTGCTAACAGGCTTGCTATAACTTTCCAACATTTTGTATTTTTCTTTATAGTTTAAAGTTCAAAAAGCCAGTGGCCGAAGCTCAGGCTCTCAATAGGTTGTTTGACCATCCTCGTGTTCAGGGATTGATGCCTGCAAAGAAAGTGAAATAATTAAAAACAGGGAGAAATCACAAGTGAAAGAAATATTTTGGTTAGGAGTAAAATATTCCAAGGTTTTCAGAAGCTGATAAAGAAAGTATGAGTTTGAAAGAAAAATGAAGATCTTACATTTATATCGTGCCTTTCACACTCTCAAAACAACCCAAAATACTTCATAACCAATTAATTATTTTGAAGTGCAGTGTTTGTTCTTATGTAGACTAACATGGCTACCAATTTGTACCCAGCAATGTTCCACAAACAATAAGATAAATGACCAGTTCGTCTCTTTTTGGTAGAATTGATTAAAGGATAAATGTTGACTATTTAGACCAAGGGAGTCCTCCGCTTTTCAAATAATGCTACCCTGAAACTTGGAGTCGGACTTCAACCCATAAACATCTGACTCAACAGTGAGAGCCCGACTGATATTTACCATTGCATCATTGCTGCCAGTGCCCACATACATGATACCTTCAAGAACAAAATTGCTTCTAATTTGTTCTAGTCTACTAGTGTTGGTGTGTTAAACATCCATACCTCGTTTTGTATGTTCAGAAATTGTTGAAAGTTGACATGTTAAAAAAATATTTACTGTATAATTGATAGTTCCATGTTCTCACCATAAGGAATACACAACATACCTCAACTTCTGTTCACTAAGTCAAAACCACCAAGTAGTTATGGAAACTCCTGTAACTTTCCACATTCTTGCTGTCATTTCATGTGATTCTTTTTAATACTCAGTGGGTGAACTCTCCATGGTTGGGGGCGGTGGTGGTGTGTGTGTAGGGAATGGGGAGGACCTGTCACATGGATTCTCGTATACCTTTGCAATTAAAAACTAGGTGACTGAAACTCCAGGAATGAAACAACATAGAGTCACATGCTGTTTCCTTTGGGTTTTATTTTAAAGTAGAGCAAGTGAAGGTGAATTCAGTGATAGTGTTTAAAAGGACAGTGATGCATCTTTGAGGAGTTTGACAGTCTCAGCTCCTGAATCAGCCAGCTCTGAAAACTATGGTTGGAGGTATCGTTGAGGCTTGCAGAAAGCTCTTACTGTGGTGCAATATTTCACAACCTCTTATAGGCAATACAGTGCCATCTTTTTAATTTACTTTTTTCCAGAACTCATCATTTCATCACACGCTTATGAACATGAGTGGAAAACATTGGCCCCAATCTTGATGGGAGAGACTACACTGGGTGGGGTGGGGGGGGGTGCGGTTGGTGGCAGGTGCAGGGTACAGTTTCCACTGGGAAATTCTGACCACCTGGTTTCCCGCATGTTGTAGTTTTGTTTTTGCAGTTTCACTGCCCAGAAGTTAGCCTGATTGACAGACTTGGCTTCCAGTTGGGTGGGGACCACTCTGAAGGATGTTGCAGCTGCAGGTATGGCGCTTGTTGCTGCTAGTGGGAACGTTTGTGGGTCCAATCCCTAACCCTGGGCAGGGTCTGATCCAGGGAGTTCAGAAATCTGACCCCGGGGACGGGGATCTGATCCCCTACCCTAGTGGTGGTTAGGGTGCTAGGAGATGCACTTACCTTCTCCTCGAAGCTATCCTAACCTCCCTTCAGCTGCTAGGTTTCCCGAAGCCTGGGAAATCTTGCCAACCAGGGTTAAAGCTGCAAAGCAGTTTAAATCAGAGGCTAGTCAACCTCATTAAAATATTTAATTGCCCAATGCAGCTCTTGCCTGCCGCTTGTCTCACCTCCAATGAGATTTTTAAAGTTTTAACATCTCACTTGACCCCAACCCACCTGTATTCAGGGGTTCAGATTCAGTCCTGAAGTGGATTATAATCCTAGCCCTTTTTTGGGACCATCCAGTTCAGGCGTACTGCCCAGATGATCACTCTCACTTAAGGTTGAGAAAGACAGATCTCACAAACACTTGAATGGGTCTGAAGAACTGATATAACTCTCTCCAAAGGAAGGGAACCACCCGAGACCTATTACCGTCCTCCAGATAGCCTTTTTAACAAGGTTTAGCCAGATTATAACGACCCAGATATTATAAGGGTCCGGACATCTCTCCTCGGTAATGTACCCCCTCACTGAAGAGTGTACGGAGATGGGTTCATGAGTTTGCGATACAGAAGACTATATGAGACAATATCATTTCTAAATTATATAATTTTTATTAATGAACCAAACATTCAATTCACATTCTGTGGAAAAGTCAATTGCAACGTTAGTAGATCTAGGAAAAGAAAGTCTAATCTGCCGAGTATAGAATCCAATTATTAAGTCTAAATATTGTTACAGTAAAATATATAAGATATCTATCAACATTTAAGTTAATATTTACCTTAAATCCCCGAGTAGAAAGCTACAGAGTTTAGTGAGATACCTCTAGCCCAATTAAGGGGGGGAACTATCATCGGCGTGCCCCCAATAGCCCGTACCTTTATTGTGAGATACGTTGGAGTGAATCCAACAAATGTAAAGATTCACTGTGTGGTTCCAATATTTATACTGTTTCTAAGCTGCATAATTAATTTTTTTATGTATGGAGGTTTTACCTTTTTGTAAGTAGGTTCGTCCCCCTCTGTTTCCCAAATAAGGCTGTATAACTGTTAATTTCTAGTTAAAATCCACATTGTTTAAGTTCTAAGAAAAGGCTGAGCCAGCGGGAATCTGTGAGCAGAGATGCTGGTCAACATCCTTAGACCATCAGGATGCTGGAAGTTGTAAATGGTGGTAAACTTCCTAGTCACCCAATTGTGTTTAAAGGTTATAACTCAGTTTCCCGTATTGAGTGGACAGGTGATTTAGGTCCATCCATAGAAAATCATGTTATCCATTGTTAAACTGTGGTAACTTTCAATGTTTATTTATGAAACTTGTATTATCAGTGCCTTACTGAGGTGGTGATGTTCATGACTTTTATGAGCGAGTTCCTATTTTTCAGAACCTGCCATTCTGTTCTAGGAAGAGGCAATTAGGCTGCATCCTTGACCACAGGAGCATGTCCAGGCATGCTTATGAACTTTTAAGCTTTCAGGCAGATGAACCCCACTATTAATTTTTTAATCCCTATTTCATAGGGAAATAACTCTTCTAACCTTATCACCCCTTATTCCAGATTCCATCACAGCCTGTTATCAAACACTCTTCAGTAGTGACAACAACTCTTTAATAACTATTTAGCAGTCTCTACCTCTCTCTCCTCCTCCAAGACGCTCCTTAAAACCAATCTCTTTGACCAAGCTTTTGGTCACTTGTCCTAATATCTGCAAGGTTATGGCTGTTCTGCTGAAATGTTCCTTAAGCCAAGCAACCTTTTGAGATTATTGAAGCAATAAAAATATTGATGTCCTGTATTCCTACAGTTGATCTAAATTGGCCTGTGACTAAGCTGTAAATTTACTTGCTTTGAGTTTGAAGTATACAAAATGCTGAATGTCTGTAAATCTGACAATACAATGGAGTAGGTGCAGTATGGATTCTGCTTGAAAACAAAAACCACTGCATGGTATAGCTAGTCATGGGGCAAAGTAGCATCGACAGCATTACTGACAGTTAAAGAAATGGTGATTACAATTTTTAATGTTTGGAGTTGCATGTTTTCAGTGGAGGTGTAAGAGATTAAGATCTTTCATTCTCTTCACATGCATTCCAATTAGCTGCACTGAGCTGTTAAAAATTTCCTTGTAATCCAGTTTCAATAGACAGTTGCCATTTTATGTGTCCTGGATACATTTATAAGCAGCAACCTGATTTGGAGCTCTGAATCTAGGTAATGCTGCAGTTCAAACTGCTTTGTTTAAAATTGACAGTTACATAATTAAACCCATGTCCCATGTGAGGGAAGGTAATACATCAAAGTCATTCTTATTTTGCATATCAAAACAGAGATGTGATTGATGTATATGATTTCAAATTCATATTTGTCTTTGTTAAACTTACTGTGAAAATATAATTAACAGCATTGTTGCAATTTATCATAAAAATAGACTGATATTAACTCATCTGGTCTTTCTAGTCGATCTTTTTTATATTGGTACCAAGTGAGCTTGATCAAGACTCACTGCCCATTTATAAGCATCACAAAAGTAAGAATAACTGTTGATGCTAAATCCTATCGATCAGGGTTGTCCAACATAAGGTCCGGCGGGCCAGAATCCGGCTCGCCAAAGCTTTCTATCGATTCTAGAGTATCACTTTGGATCCTATACTATCTGATCTTGGAGGTTTTACCAAAAAATACAAGACACACCCACACACACAACAGCTACTTTTAGTATTATATAGAATCAGACAGGAAGTGATTGCTGCTTGGAAGCTGGGGTGGAGGTGAGGAGGATGCGATAATAGGGGTGACACTGCTTGGAATCCGCTCTATCCCATGCATGGATCCGCTTCCAGTTGAGTCCGAAGCTCAGATTCCAGGGCAGCGAGTGCAGGTGGTGGCCGGATCGCAGGCTGGAGCCTTGGGCCTGAGGTAAGGACAGAAAGCCCAGGGAAGGAGAGGCCTGAGGCCCGGCTGCTTTAGGGGCTTCAGCTGATGGATTTGGCCCGACCCTGCAGCCTCTGTCCCCGGACTGTGGTCAGGGTAGGGTGGGTTGAGGCCATGGAGTGATTTGAAAATAAGGACTAGCATTTTAAAATTGAAGAATTGTTGGATCTGGAGACAATGTAGGTCAGCAAACAAAGGGTGATGGATGAACGGGACTTGGCACGAGTTAGGATATGGGTAGCAGAGTTTTGGATATGCTGAAGTTTATTTAGGGAGGAAGATGGGAGACCTCCTGCGGAGCATTAGGATAGTCAAGTCTGGAGATAACAAAGGCTACTGCATGGGTTTCCCAGTGGTTGGGAAACTCGGCAGTGAAACAGACTGGTGAGCTGCCAGCTCCTGAAGGTAAGTGGCTGTTTCAGCACTCCTTTTTAAGCCATGAGGATTAGTTCTCCCCCATGGAAGCCTTCAGTCTTTCCAGCCCTGAGTTCCAGGCTGTTCCTAGCCTTCCCATTCACAGCCCTATTTTCCTCCCGATTGCCATCCTCAAGGGTCCCTGGCTGTGGCCTCCTGCGGCTAGTGTTTCCTCCCAACCCATCGACCAGTCTGTCTGTTTGGCTGGCTACTGGACAGGAGGCAGAGCTACAAGATGTTAATGAGGTCCTGCCATTAAGATTAGCAGGTCCTCTGCAACCCAGTCTTGCTGAGTACTTTGGACATTTGTGGCCTCACTCGCGATCTCCTGTTTCCTGTAAGTATCAGTGCCTTGGTCTAAGGACATTCAGAATATAAGAAATATGATGCTGAGCTTACTGCTGCCAGTTAAAGTTTTTAAAGTTCAAATACAGCTGAATCAAGCAGAGAAAAATGGAGCTACAGTGTTATTTCATGGGAAATAATCTGGAAAACTGGCATCAAACAGAGTCACTACATCTGATTCAAAATAATGCAAGACTAGCTCCCTGAGATAGGTTCACATATTTCTCACAAACTGAATGCTACTAAGATCCACTGTCTTAAACTAGTTATCTTTCAGTTTCAGTGTCAGAGCAACATGTAGACCATGTCAACTGGATGCACCTTTGCCATATAACTAGTCTCTTGTGGTGTACAAAGATAGCGTCAGGAAACTCTGATGAAAATATTTTAATTAGTAACTCACTTAACTATTTTTGATAGTATGTTCAAAATGTCAGTGTTCTGAATTGAAAGTTGTGAACAATTAAAAAAGAAATATCCTTTTGTGTGGTTGCCACACATCCACGTTAAACTGCTTAGTTTATTAAAACTTTTCTATTTTTCAGCAGACTAATAATTGGTTGTTTTTATCTCTACAGTGATGTACAGCCAACTGGGGAACCTGCAAGTAAGGCAAGGTCAAAGGTCGTCTCTAAGTTTTCTAGATTGAGCAGGACTCACCACAGGGAGACACGGAATCCTGAGCCTCAGAGTGGCGACTTATGACCTGTGAACTGACTAAAGATTCCAGCGTATTTCATAGCCTCCCTTTATTTGAAACATCAGATAACCTTTCAATACACAGTTGAGTTAAGCAGAGGAAGATAGAGCTACAGTGTTATTTCATGGGAAATGATCTGGAAAACTGGCACATTCTCATGGGTCTTACATTGTTGGTAACTTGGAATGCATTATTCGCTTTAAAGAACCATTAATATAAAATAAGATTCCCTTTCACTTGCACAGTTTGAAATGTTTACAGTCTGTATTGGTTATTTATTGTGGTGGCACAATCAGAAGATTTGTTTGTTGCTTTTTTGCCATTAATTCCGAATGCCCTTTCTCAAGCATCAGAACAATGTCAGCTTCTTAGTGTTCACTTGTTGAACGCTATAAAGACCATTCCTTTGCCAATAGACAATATCTTGGGGTGATTTGGGGGGTGGGGGGGAAGATTCCAGCATCAGTTTAAGAAAACACTGTTACCATATTTCACACCACTTTGATGCCAGAGTCTCAATTGATGAACATCAAACAGAAAGAATTTCAAGCCAAATATAATTTCTTGGCAATGAGAGGTGCTCGGTGCTGTTTCCCTCTCCCCCAGATACAAAAAAGGATTGAAGAGAAGTTTTATTTTGGTAATGACAAAGTGTTCAATAGAAACTGGAAGCCCATTTATTTCAGGATCAGTTTTTGAATGTAAAATGCGCACAATTTTCCAACTCTGAAATGCATTATAACTACCTGATTCTAGTCTTTCAGTTTAATTCCCAAATTTGGGTCCTTAAGCAGTTTTCATTGGTCATTGCAAATTTATATTGTCATTTGCTGTGAAATAACTGCAGTTTGAGATAGTCAAATCTTATTAGAGAGGATCAGTAGAAGTCTTGTCAGTTCACACGGATTCTTCTGAGAGCACGGTAGAGAGCAGAACAGTAAAAATGCTTCCACACACAAATAATGACTAACCCATACATATTGACCATCGCATCTAACTCTTTTGTAAGATTTTTTAGTAAGATAATATTGGCTTTATACTTAAATTTACAGTAAGGAGGAAAAGCTTGTATAGAGGTGTTAAATCAGTAACTGTTACAGTGAGCCTGGCACTCAGTGAGTGCTCAAGTCACAGTTCCAACTGCATGAAGACATGACTTAGGCACCACAGTTGGATGCACTTTACTATCTGCCAATGTAATACCCATTTTATTTTCTCTGAAGCCATTAACAAACAGTATTGTTTTCCACAATCAGACACAGTAGCCTTAAAATGAATATGGAAAGCAAATAAACCTATTCAAGAATAGCTTTAAAATTTAATTCTGCCGATATCATTTTTTGAAACTAATTAAATTAATGACTTTCCTGAAAGCAATATTATTTATTAGTTGTTATTTTAGATCCATCTTCTTGATACTTTCAGGTTTACGCTTTTAATTAAAGTATAAGTTCATTGTAACTCTCCCACTTACGAACAAATGCTGGAGCCTGAGGCGATTTTCTTTTATCAATATGCATATACGAGTTCTACCAAAATAAACATTGGTTGTAATAACTGTTTCTCTGAAAGTTTACATTGTAAGTGTGAATAGCATGAATTGCAATACAAGAAAATACTTTTCCTCTTGAATTCCATATTAGCTGTTACACCAAATGTTTAGTCTTTTTGCTTCAGAGTCTTTTTTAAACATTCTGATCAACAAGACCCAGTCGCAGTCACAATTCAACTTGGATAACATACTTGTCAGAATTGCTGATTAAGAATTGCCCACTAAGAATACCATCAGACCACAATGATTTTTTACTCATCTATTTCTTCTCTTCATTCAGCTTCCAAATTCCTCAAGTTTCCTAAACCAAACCAAATTTAAAAGCCTTGTTGTTTATACTGTAGCAAACCTTTTTGTTCTCCATTCTGCTGTGTGCTATCAATCTCCAGCTCCCTTACAGCCCAGTTCAGCCATGGCACTTCAATCCATTTTGCTAGCATTTTAACTGCCCAGACTTATCTATCTTTCCCAAAACCTAACTGTCATCTTCCATCACATTTTACATTCATCATCCAACAAGTTTGTGAGCTTGCTTACCCATTCAGTTGTATGCAGTCTTGGCAAAAACAAGCTTAGGTCCAGTGACAGAGAAATGGAGAGAGAGCAAACAATGAGCCGTGCTGACATGTTCTACAGACTCTTTGGTGATTAATTACTTAGGAAGAAGTTGAAGTCATTGGCTCTTGTGTTAGCATCTGTTCAGTTGTACATGAAGCAGATTAGACATGATATTAAACAGATTAATCTTTATCCTCTCAACGTGTGGGGAATGTAACATGCAAGTTATGTTAAGCACTGCTGTTAAAATTTAATTTTTTATTAGAAATGCATTAAGAAAGTGTTTCATTACAACCACTTCTGACTTGGCCATTTATAAGATGAAACAAATGCTACATGGACCAAAATGTGTTCTGGGAAAAAGTGTAACGTAATTTTCTAACAATAGAAGTGTATACATTCAGGACTCTCAGTTTAGGGGTTAAACAATAGTTGTGCCGGGAATAAATGAGATGTCCTGTTAAAAGTGCTTTTTTTTGCCTATGGGACCACAAAAACAAACTTAAGAATAAATAATAAATATGTATGAACATGATTAAGTGTAAGGTGCTGAACTTACTGTTATACTTTCAGTATGTCATCTTTAAAAAGTGTCCATTTTTGCGCTACTGGAACTGTTGGAGAATCTGTAATAGGTTATATGCAGAGTTGCCATGTTAAAATTCAACACTGGTTGTAACATCATTAAAGGGCGAGGAAAGTCTAAGGGGTAGACTTTCTGATTCAAGTGTTCCTGCCAGCCCTATCTTAAAAAAAAATGTAGAGTGATAAATACATGTCAATTTTCATGCAATCTCAGAGATAGATGTTTTGCACTGATTTCCCTACTCAACTCCTGTGGACTATTCAGTTACAAGGAGGAACCCTATGCATTCCAGATCGAAACTGTTCACTTCAGTGACAGCAATGATAAACCTGGGAACTGATCCAGAGACACCCAAACACAAGAAATCATTCCATTGGCTGGGTACGCCCCAGAATCAGGTCATTGACAATTGGCTCTCAGGTTGGTTGAAAGTTCTGGCCTCTATTAAATATATTTATTGCTGTATCTTTTAAGACCAAGTTAAAATGAGTATTTTGAGCAGAAATTTCTTTCTTATTTAGGAACATAAGAACAGGAGTAGGCCATTCCCCTTGTCACTGTAAACTTTATCTGCGTTGGAAAGTTTATTTGCTCTAAATGGCATTCTAATAAACCGGGGAAATTAACATAAACTGCTAAGAAAGATCAGACCAGCAGAAACCATAAGTCACTGACTGGAAAGGAGACTTTCAAAGCAAGAGGGGGTAATAACTTTCAGTTTGTCTTTGCAGTGGCATCAAATAATCACTGTACTGTACATGACATTTTGTGACTCCATAAATTCCAAAGTGCAGGCTAATTTTGTCAGTGTTTAGTATCTGCTGATGATTTCACCTTCCTAAAACTGGAAGCCCCTTGGTTACTGTTGTTGTACACTATTCATACAATAGATGGAACTGACTGCATAACATACAAGGAATGACAACATGAGTGGATTTTATCCAATCAGGTCTGTAAATTGTATTAGTGTAATATGGTGGTGGGTAACCACAGAGAATACTATTTATATAATGACAATTTTAAGAAATGTCAAGTAACTCTCATCATCATATTCAGCTTAAAGTAGACATTTACCATGAATACTGTAGAGTCTGACAACCTTCAATGCTTATTGGTGTAATCTGAAGTAACTATTGCTAATGCACATACGTATCGGCAAACCACAAGGGATGGCATAAAAATTTATGGGTCTGCTTTGAATAAAGGTTCTTTAAAAAAAATAATATTGTTAACATTTAATCAGATTTATTAATCCATGCACAGCTTTGAATTACTAATACTAATGATTTACAACCATTGTCACAAGGGGTGTTAAAATAAATCAAATGTTCATGGCTAATTGCACATTTTGATCTCTGGCAGCGATCACTTTGCATTCAGGAAACCAACTGACACCACACATATTTCTTGTTTGCCTCTTGGGAGTTGGAACATATTTGACTTTGCATACAAAGCCTAGATTTTAGTTTAATGTAAATTTTTATGTCACCTTTAAGTTTGCTGCCGGCAGTTTCTGAATAAAACTGAGCTAATGACTAATAAAGCTTCTGGGAGAAAATTTGAAATCAGACCCCCAAACTGCGACAGCTTGGTGCTCGAAGCTGCTTTTAATTCCCTCCTCTTGATTATTTGTTTAATTTCAAAAACAAGTATCAGTGATTTTAAGACATTTAGCCTAGTGGATGATAAAAGATCATCTAATGTCTAAAAAGACAAATGAAATTGAAATAAATTGCGTGAACATTCTGTGTGATTTTCTCTTGCTAAATATACAAATATTCATCAGTGTATCATTTTGAAGTGTCAATAGCTTAATAATGGAAAAGTAGCTTGTAAAGTTAACCACAGCGGTCTTTACATTGTTAAATTATGCCAGGCAGTAAAGAGTCAATTTTAATTCTCGATGGGTGCGGCCGGCAATCCCCTGCTGGAGCCTTCATTGGGGCCCAGCAGATTTTAACTGCCTGGCCCCATTTGAATCCCATTGCCACCAGAGAAAGCAGCAGCTGGCTGATAGAGGTGGTTTTAGGGTGGACAGCAGGGGAAGGGGTCAGCAAAGATCAGGCAATCCACCGACACAGATAGTAATTCTGGCAATCGGGGTGGAGGTGGGTGATGTGGTGAGGGTATTGTAGCTGGGGGAGTTGGGAATCAGAGGCCCAGACTTGCCTTGTGCATCCTGCTCTTTCTAAGCCCACTAAGGGAAGTGTACCTCAAGAGGCTCAATGACTTTCCGTCAACTTTACCTGGCAAGAACTGCTGCATTTTAAATGCATCTTTCCTGCCAAGTGGGGAAAGTTAAAGTTCCCCCTCAAAAATTTATTGCCAAAGGCCAGTCTTCATAATTGAAGGTTATGGTGGCATTTTACCTTAACCATGAAATAAAGTTTAAAGACAATTGTTTGCACAGAAATTGTGATGTTTGTCAGAATGGAGTTGGGTCATTTTCTGTCACTTAGTCAAAACATACTTTTTGTTTTTAAAAAAAAGTCATTAATCTGATCCTATTTTTTTCCTGTTAAACTTTCTATACCTGATTAACTACAGTATTTAACATACATTTGCTATCCATCTCAGCTACTAATTTAATCAAGTACAAAATATTGCTGCGCTGCGCCCCTTAATATTTTGCAGTTGTTCTTTTCCTGAGGCTAAACTTAAGTGAGCAGACTTCTGCTGCATTGATCTTGGTGCAGGTCTATTCTGAATCTGAGGCCATGATGCTGAAATGAAAATGTTACTGCGCTTTAGTAATAATGGAATTTAATTTCATTTATTAATTGCAAAATAAACGTACTTCAGAAAAATCTCTTGATGAGAAAAACAGTGTGCAGCCATATTACTTTAAAATTAATTATAGTGCTTCTGCTTTTACTTTTCATTTTTCAATTTTTACTCCCTTTAATTAATTCTATGGGCAGTCCAACAGCTGGGGGAAATAGGGGGAGGGGGGTAACGGTGGTGGTTAAATTGGTCTTCACCGGTCGTGTGACATTATGGGTGAATTGGCAACATGTTTATACTGGTGGACACCAGTTTCACCCACATGTAGTCAAATTATGCTAGAACTTAAGGACAAGACAAAGTTTTCGAAAGGTTATGACCTGGGTTCAGTTCTGGGTACTGCCTGTGTGGAGTTTGCAAGTTCTCCCTGTGTTTGCGTGGGTTTCCTCCCACATGCCAAAGACTTGCAGGTTGATAGGTAAATTGGCCATTAGCAATTGCCCCTAGTATAGGTAGGTGGTAGGGAAATATAGGGACAGGTGGGGATGTGGTAGGAATATGGAATTAGTGTAGGATTAGTATAAATGGGTGGTTGATGGTCGGCACAGACTCGGTGGGCTGAAGAGCCTGTTTCAGTGCTGTATCTCTAAACTAAACTACACTATAATGTCATCTATCATTATATTTAACTCATTTTAAATGGAAAAGTATTGCTTTTATGAAAATTTCTAAAAGAATGTGACTAATCAGAAATTGACAGCGAGCCAGTCGGCATCTGTAAGAAGAAAAGATGGGTTAACATTTCAGCTGTATATTGTTCTTTGCAAAGTGTTCTCGAAACATTAACTTCCTTTTTATAGATGGTGACTGAACAACTGTATAGTCCTAGCATTCTCTGCTTTTATTCCAGCATTTGCAGATTTATTTTAAATGTCTGTTTCAAAATGCTTCCAGAGATCCCACTTCATAGTGATGAGTGCTTAAACTTCAGTTGGAGCTTTTTTATAGATACTTTTATATACTATTTAAACTTTTGCCTTGTTTCATTAAATTAAAATCATCAAGCAATAAAATTCTGTTGAAGATTTTGATTTCTTACTTCACAAGGAAAGTGCAAGGTTGCTGGAAGAGTTTTTTTTACTATTGCCTTATTTGACTTTTCTGTGAATTCAAAATGGGATGAAAATGCTGTACATCTGTCTGTTTAGGTGATGTGTACACTAAAACTGTTTATTCATTGGACTTCCTCAGTACATCATTACTTTGTTTTCCTTAAATTGAGTAAAAGGAAGTTTGGAAAGGCAATTTTCAAAATTGGATGAAATGAATTTTAAACTTTACTGCAACTGATTTGAGGAACTCAATGACATCATGTTTTCCCAGATTTGCAGAGGAGCCTAATAACTGAAAATGAATGTGCTTAGTGAAAAATCACCTGGGCTTGAAATACTTCACTTTTATAAATGCAATTTAAATGCCTTCAGTACAAATATGTACATATTTCATGAATCATTACATATATTTTAAGGAAACCGACATTTATACTCAACAAATTAGAAGCATAGTGTGCTACCATTATCTTCAACCCTGTGGGAATCTGATTTATTTTTCAGTTCTGTTTATATTTGTTTGCATGATGTGTTCTGTGCAATATTATGATGTAACTTCTATAATTATGTTGGTTTTAACAAATCATTTTTCACTCATATGATTTACCGGAAAGTAAACAATTTTCATTTCAAGTTTCAATTTGTGTGAAGCATTTATTTTCCTTTTGTTTAAGTTCTTTTGTATTTGTGCTCATAATGGAGAAAAGACAGTTTTCCACTTCACAAATCATGACTGTACTGAGCTGCATTGATTTGGATCAATAACATGTCTGGGATTTTAGTTGCAAAGCTAGGTTGGAAAAGTTGGGGTTGTTCTCCTTGGAGCAAAAGTGATTGAGGGGAGATTTGATAGAGGTGTACAAGATTATGACAGACTTAGATAAGTTAGAGAAGAAAAAAAACTATTCCCATTAACTAATGGTACAAGGACTAGGGGACACAGATTGAAGATTTTGGGCAAGAGATGCAGGGGGAATGTGAGGAAGAACTTTTTTACACAGTGGATGGTAATGACCTGGAACTCGCTGCCCACAAGGGTGGTGGAGCGGGGACAATAAAATTTCTAAAGGAAATTGGATGGCCATTTGAAGGAAATAAACTTGCAGAGCGGTGGAGTGGGCCTGACTGGGTTACTCTGCAGAGAGCCAGTATGGACCCGATGGGCCGATTGGCCTCCATCTGTGCCATAAATGACTCTATGG
This sequence comes from Heterodontus francisci, assembly GCF_036365525.1. NCBI lineage: Eukaryota > Metazoa > Chordata > Chondrichthyes > Heterodontiformes > Heterodontidae > Heterodontus > Heterodontus francisci. The sequence continues at coordinate 56,899,117 of NC_090394.1, forward strand.
ACTTACTGATCTCTCCTACATTATCTTGGAATGGCAGGATTATGCATGATGCCATTTTCCATAATGCACTCTTCCAGTAATATACTCAATAACACTAGCAACTCTTTAACATATCTAAGTACATTGGGACTGTTAATTTTAAGGAGTCTGTGGAATGATTGTGTCTGACATGCTGTGTTCTATTTAAATATTTTAGGTCACCTGCTGATAAAGCAGTGTTATATGATAGAACCTGCTGACTAGCCACAGGTGTGGCTAAAATGACACCATTTTAACCACATGCGCTAACTTAAATAGAAAATGCCTTACACAACTCACAACAGGTAAATATACTTCATGTGTATAGTTACTTAACAAATATCAACCACCATTCAGTATGTCTTTCTCTTTCACTAATGTTTGGAATCCTAGCGTGATTTTATCACTTTATCTTAGTGCAGCTTGCAGGTTTTTGTCCATCTGCTGTGAGCAATACTTTGACTTCTTCAGAGTTGTTGCTGAGAATGTTGACAGATAGTGAGACGTGCCAGAGAAGTCCCCTGCTTCCTATCCAGAGCACAGCTGGATGCTGCCCGTCCATTGCCATGACGTGACATGTTGGAGCTGCTCGTTATTGGCCAAGATTTATTCTGCTGCTCTGGAACAGTTATTCTGATTCGTTGAGCTGAGCAGGGTGACAGCTGCCCTCTTCATTACAAAGCTGCTGGTGTTCAGCATTTTCTCTTGTTGTACACAATTTAGTAGTTAACCAATAAATAGTTACCAATGAAGTAAAGCACATGCAACAGTCAAAAAAACAATCACTGCTTTTTGTCTAACCAACTGCACAGCAAGGTTAAAGTGCATACTGTGAGAATATAGGTATTGAGGTCACATGCCCGAAATTGTGACTATTACTCTTTATATTTACTAATTAAAAATCCAATTAGCCGCATCTGGATTCCCAATTAGCCTTGTGGCTTGTGGTAAATGTATTGGCAACAATGTGATAGAGGCTGTTCACACTGTGCCTACATGCACCATAAAATATTCTTGAAGCTTTGCACTGCCTTGCAATCTTAAATTGAGTGTCCTTAAATCTTAAATTGAGCAGCCCTCCCATAGGGACGCTATGTGAATTATCAGGGTCACAGTTCATGTAGCAGAGACCAATCCAATAGACTAGAGTTGAATGCCACATTAAAGTAGATGTTTTAACTGTCAACATGTCTACTAGGCATCATAGAAACAGGAAATAGGAGCAGGAGTAGGCCATTCAGCCCCTCGAGTCTGCTCCACCACTCAACTAGATTATGGCTGATCTTCTACCTGAATGCCACTTTCCTGCACTAGCCCCATATCCCTTGATATCTTTAATATCTAGAAATCTGTCCATCTCTGTCTTGAACATACTCAATGACTGAGCCTCCAAAGTCCTTAGGAGTAGAGAATTCCAAAGATTCACCACTCATTCATCGAGTGAAGAAATTCCTCATCTCAGTCCTAAATGACCTATTTCTGCAAATACTTTAATTCTATGCCCCTGGTTATTGACCACACTGCAAATGGAAATAGGTCCTTGCTGAATCGAAGCAGGACAGTGGCCCAGGGCATCATATTAAAATCTTCTTGTTTTTGAAACAATTCATGTTTCTCAGTGAGTGGTACCACATGAAATGGAACTTGTAACCAGTAATTTTAGATTAGGTGGGTTGAGTACTGTACTGAATACAAGAAAATAATTTTTTTAAATTCCCTTATTAGAGAATATACTCAATGTCATACTGAAAATGTTTAAATATCATAAGGCTGATATTTTGTATTTTGTGTGTTACTTTGATTCGTTACCTGTCTTTTCCATTATTATACTTAAATAATTCAGTAATGATAGTCAAAAGACTTAATGGCCCAAATTTTGCAGTAAAATTAGCAGTGAGGCTATCAGTGCTCACAGTTATTAAAGATTAAATCAGACAGTAACCTCCAGTGACCGCACATGTGCAATTAAACGTGGGAATCAGGAATTTGCTGTCCAAGTTACATTGCTCTTCCAGAAGCTTCGCTATAGAAGTATCTCGCCAAACAACTCAGCATTGAAACACATGTAAAGTTGTTACAATTACCCACTAGGTACCTATTAAACACAATGGAAAAGGATAGGCTGTGCATTCAAATGTAAATGAAGCTTTAACGGTGTGATAATTCTTTACTGCCAAACAACCTCTCTGGCACTGAAAATTTAACTTTAACAGGTCTGGAGGCTCATTCTCTCCCATAATCCATCTTTCTTTCCCTTTATTTCACTTGCTATACATGATTTGACATTGAATTAAATATTCTAACCTACACTTCGTGGTTCAGATTTTGCATGCCTCGGTAAGGATTCTTCAATCTGGTCATGGTGATACACAGGCCCAGATCCCCTTTAGAAAGTGGCACGCTGTTTTGGATTTCTCAACTTCCAGTGCCAAAGCCCACAGACAGTCTGCAGGTCAATGTAATAAATTGCTAACACCATTGATTCAGTCCTGACTGCAAAATTAAGGCTAATGATTGTGTCATTCTTCTTCATTTTTTCAACCTCCATCTACAAATCAATAGACCACCATTCAAATACAAAAACAATTGAAGTTCAGTGCATTTATGTTTGGTTATTTGATCTTGCCTCACACCTAAGGCTGGATTTAATGGGCCTCTATAAGGAGGGGCAGGGGCCCACAGAATAGTAACAGGTGGTGAGGGTGGAGGGCCCATCGCTGCCCTGTCGTCAAATGATTTTGCCGGGGGCAGGATAGGCCAAGAATAGCCTTCATGCCCAAGACCAATTGAGGCCCTCAAGTGGCCTATTGATGGCCTCTTCCCACTGCTGCTGGGATCTAACAGGGGGTGCCTCCACCACATGGGTCGGGCGTCTTGTAAAATGAGGTGCACTCCCTGCGGGCTTGGGGTGCTCCCACTTCCGTGGGTAATCTGTGGCACATGGAGGACCCCTGTCGGAAAACCTCCATTCCATGGAAACCCCTCCCCCGGACACGCCCAACCCTCCCATCCACCCCTCACCAAGGCCTTCCAGACGGGCCCCGGTGACCCCCACTTCACTTACCTGAGGTGTGGATTCCAGCGCTGGGCCTGGGTGCGAGGACTTTGCAGTACCAGGAGTTGCCATCGCTCCAGGTGACACTGCCGATACTGCTGAGCTGCTGACCCGCTGATTGGCTGGCAGCTCTTGGAGACGCGATCCCCGTCTTTGAAGGGATGGAGATCCTGGCGCTGGAAACGTCACCTCCGGAATAACAGAGGATCGCGCCGGGGTGGGGGATGCGCGAAAAAGGTAAGGCGGGTGTCCGCCCACCTTTTCAGCATGGCGCCAGGAGCCCCGTCGCCTCCACAAGATCCTGGCCTTAGCGTGCAAACTAAAATTACATTCCCACATTGCACACACTAAATCAAGACCACACTTGATCTTCAGCTGAAATGCATTATTAGCCAGGGGATAATTAGACAGGGAACGACAAATGTATGTCAGGCCCCATTTTAAAATTACACATACAATCATAAAATGGTTCAGCACAGAAGGAGGCAATTCGCCCCAACATGCCTGTGTCGACTTGTTGAAAAAGACCCATTTCCCTGCGCTTGTCCTATAGTGCTGCAAATTTTTCCCCTTGTGTTCTTATTTCTGTATTTCCACTGTAAATGCCCATGTCCACAGTTATAATGGAGGCTGCCTGTGTACATTTGTCGCTGTGTCATTATGCCCATTTACCAGTGGTGGTGCTGCAGCATCTCCATGCTTGGGGGTAGGGGCGGAGGATACTGTAGCCTGACAAGTTTATAATGGAAAAAGTTGTCAAGAAGTTTGTAGAGCTGTAAGATTTTTAAAAATATTCCAGTCAATCTCTTGTGGCATTGCACAGGGAGAGGCAAGATCAAGTTTAATCTTCAAGAGATGAGGTTTATGGCCAGGAAAGGATTGAAGTGGCACAGACATAATTCTGTCCCAGTTTTAAACCCAGGCATTTTGCCCTGACCTTTGTATTAAAGGCCTGCTCAGGTCAGGAAATAAAAACCCAACCTGAACCCCACAGAACCACATCAGACCCGAGCCTGAGTCCTTCCACTTTTTCCCATGCCCAACCTGAATTCGAGCCCGATCCAACCCGGCCCAGCCCGACCACTGGAATGGTTACCTACCTTGATTCCATAGTGCACTCGCTGTACAGCTTTTGGATTAAGGAAGCTGCTGCGTGAGCATGATGACGTCATTGAGACGCTCACTGTGCAGACTCAGTCTCCTTCCTTGACGTCCTGGACTCCGGCTCAGGTAAATTTTTAACTTTTACAATCTCCACTCCAGCAGAGCAAAATGCAAGATTTCCTGTGTGTGTCCGACCCAGAACCAACCCGAGCCTGAAAGCCGGACCCGGAAGAGCGATCCGACCTGACCCGAACCTGACACGTGTCGTCGGGTTCGGGTCGGGTGGCAGGCCTTTACTTTATATTCCATTATAAATTCCTATGTTCACTTTTATACTGGAAATGACATACAAAACGTGTCTGGCAGTAATCGTAACTTCCACAGTGGTGGTACTGCACTGCCTGAAAAGTGTACTTGGACAGTTTACATTATAAATTCCTATGTACACACTTATAATGAAAATGTTAATAGGAATTGCATGTAGATGTAATAATATATAGAAATATTTTGAAAGCATATTGCAGTTCTTTTATCTTTCAACATTTTGCAGATGAATGGGATCCTCTCTCGAATATTTGGGGAAAGGAGACCTCGGGGAACGATTAGATGAATATTCAGTATTTTTGAACCTTCTGCTTAGGCAGTCCCTCGGGAACGAGGATGACTTCCACTCCAGGGTTGTGGGTCCTTAGGTGACTGAATAGTCCAATCCTGATACTCCAGGTTCCGAAGATTCATTTTGAGGGGGGTGGAAGATGCCTGTGCGTGGGTTCTTTTAAAGTGGGGTGGCTGTTGCACACCGACTACCACACGGTCCGAGCAAAGCAAGGTCTTTGTCCAATGGCAAGGATGGCCGAGACGAGTGGAGACCAGGCTCCGCTACACAGTTGGGGACTAACATGTCCAGCTGACGAACCTGGGAGCAGGTCAGGAGAACCTGCGTCAGGGTGTTCTTGAAGAGGTAGCTGAAAGCCTACTCCAAGGGCTCCTATGACAAGGGCTCCCTGGGACCTCTCATGGAGCTGGCAGGATGAGGCTGAAGCAGGGAAAACAGTGTAACCTGTGGCCAGCAGGAGGCTGAAGTCTCTCAATCACAGCAGTGGTGGGGGAAGGGCAGTATATCACAACAGAGCAGCAAAGCAGAGACAAAGTTGGATCTTGCGTTTATAACCAGTGTAGTCCAGAGCAAAAGCATCTTCTTGATGTTGAGCTAAGTCCAGAAATTTGAAGCTAAGTTTCAAAAAGGATCTAGATGTAGATTTTTCCAGATTTTTTTCCACAGCTCACAGACTGGAAACCTCTGATTCTAACAGTGGGTGCAGTTTTTGCACAAACTTCAAGTTAACTTTTAGTTTAAACAGCCTCTGCCTGCTGGTATAAACCCCCATCCCCTGACCTTACCTTGTGAGCTCTGGTAAAGATCTGGACAAGACCTAGATATGATTTTTCGCTCAAAATCTGGCTTCACTGGACAGCAAGATCATGCTTCTGTGCTGGACTACATTGGAAAAAGGTAAAACTCTGCATCCGTCTATAAAATGCTGCCTTTTGAACCTAGATGTGCAGAAACACCTGCTTTCCCATGCATGGTTTCCTTCAGCTATAACACTGAGGTCCTGGGTATGCTGAAAGCCTCCCAAAATGTTGGAGAAAGTAGAGTCTCGGCGTCTTGAGCTGCTTTATCTTGAAGGAAATGTTCAGCCTAGTAATGTTACAGCAGATAACAAGTGGTATATATGGAAGACAGGCCAACAGCTGTAGGTGCATGCTTTCACAACAGTTATTTTGGAATTTCATAAATTCCCAGACTTGTGTTCCAAGGTAGCAAACTGAAAAAAAAACCTTTTATTCAGCCTGCTTGTTGGCATATGGAATGTCCCAAATGTAATGTAGTGGCAACCTTCTCCCGTACTGTGGGACCTCCATGCTTCTCTCAGTCTAGAGTGTATTAGGGAGCTGGAATTCCTCACAAATCAAGAGTTATAACCAGTACAAGAACCATTGTTCAAAAATATCTGGTTTCTCTGAGTCCTCCATGTCATTTTCATTGATTTACTTATATTCTAGGATCAGTCATAAGATGAAGGGACAGTTTTTTTTTAACTCGTTCATGGGATGTAGGTGTCGCTGGCTAGGCCAGCATTTATTGCCCATCCCTAATTGCCCTGAGAAGGTGGTGAGCTGCCTTCTTGAACCACTGCAGTCCATGTGGGGTAGGTACTCCAACAGTACTGTTAGGAAGGGAGTTCCAGGATTCTGACCCAGCGACAGTGAAGGAATGGCGATTATAGTTCCACATCAGGATGGTGTGTGGCTTGGAGGAGAACTTGCAGGCGGTGGTGTTCCCATGAATCAGATGGCCTTGTCCTTCTATGTGGTAGAGGTCATAGGTTTGGAAGGTGCTGTTGAAGGAACCTTGGTGAGTTGTTGTAGTACATTTTGTCGATGGTACCCTCTACTGCCACTGTGCATCGCTGGTGAAGGGAGTGAATGTTGAAGGTGGTGAACGGGGTGCTAATCATATGGGCTGCCTTGTCCTGGATGGTGTCGAGTTTCTTGAGTGTTGTTGGAGCTGCACTCATCCAGGCACACTTCTGACTTGTCCCTTGTAAGTGGCGGACAGGCATTGGGGAGTCAGGAGATGAGTTACTTGTGGCAGAAGTCCTAGCCTCTGACTTACTCTTGTAGTCACAGTATTTATGTGGCTGGTCCAGTTCAGTTTCTGGTCAATGGTTAACCCCCCCCAGAATGTTGATAGTGGGGGATTCAGTGATGGTAGTGCCATTGAACATCAAGGAGAGATGGTTAGCTTCACTCTTGTTTGAGATGGACATTGCCTGGAACTTGTGTGGGGCAAATGTTACTTACCACTTATCAGCCCAAGCCTGGATATTGTCCAAGTCTTACTGCATTTCTACAGGGGCTGCTTCAGTATCTGAGGAGTCGCAAGTGGTTCTGAACATTGTGCAATCATCAGCGAACATCCCCACTTCTGACCTTATGATGGAGGGATGGTCATTGAATAAGCAGCTGAAGATGGTTGGGCCTAGGACACTACCCTGAGGAACTCCTGCAGTGTTGGCCTGCGGATGAGATGATTGACCTCCAACAACCACAACCATCTTCCTTTGTGCTGTAGTAATCCAATACTGGCCAAGGAAACCTAATTTATGGATGTGCTGAAGCTGGTTATTGACTGACCAATAGTATTGTTGTCATAGATATGGAATGCTGGTCATTAGAACCTTCATTTGTAGTTGTAGATCTTGAGAAGGCCAGCTTCCTCTTAGTGGAGATCTTATTAGATTACTGAACTCATCCACATGAAAACAGTTTGTTCATTAATACCAAAATAATAAATCATACCTTCTGGGCAATGATTTTCCAGCTAGACACATGTATTTGCAGTATTGACTGATCTATCACCAATCTCATTAAAGTTTCCCAAAGGAAGCTGTTGTGGCCTATTATTTTGTTTTAGTAGAAAGTTTAGTATGTGAACACCCAGTGGCATAAAGGTTTATGAAGACGACCCAGAAAAGTAGCCATTTGTATTTCCAGTAATTCCAGCCTGATCATTTGTAAGGTGCCCGATGGTTTCTTGTGAACTTAATTAATTACTTCTAAGAGTGTTACTCAGCTGCCCATATTTTACCTGACAGCGTTACTGAGCTTTACACAACAGTAGTAGACCCACCTTACAATGTTGAACTTTCACGACAGAACAGTGCTGCAGTGGTTAGCACTGCAGCCTCACAGTGCCAGCGACCTGGGTTTGGTTCTGGGTGCTGCCTGTGTGGAGTTTGCAAGTTCTCCATGTGACTGCGTGGGTTTGCTCCGGTTTCCTCCCACATGCCAAAGACTTGCAGGTTGATAGGTAAATTGGCCATTGTAAAAATTGCCCCTAGTGTAGGAGAATTGAGGGAAAAGTGGGGATGTGAGAGTGAAAAATGGGATTAATGTAGGATTGGTATAAATGGGTAGTTGATGGTCGGCACGAACTTGGTGGGCCGAAGGGCCTGTTTTGGTGCTTGTATCTCTCTATGACAAAAAAAACAGAAAAATTGTATGCGAGTTGAATTTGTCTCAGCGTTTGATGGTGTCAAAATGTGTCCAGCAGTCAAGCCTGTTCCATTAAGTCCATCAACGATTATCAGACTTCCCTCCCGCACCACCTGTTGATGTAATTTAGGGATCAACTGGTAACGTTGGAGGGAATTTAATGTTCTTCAGCAACCTTCTCTGAAAAAGCAAATTGCAGTATTGTTAAATATCTCGCTAAACCTCAATTCCACTTCGCGACAGGTATTCATCCAGCTCATTCCAAGAGTACCAATTTACCCCAATTCAGCTACTGTCTTTGGGAGTTTGTTCCACATCTCCACAGTGGGGAGCGAGGGAGGGACACCTTTTAGATGTTTGCTCGTGAATTTTGTACTAGTCCATTGGCCGTTATCTACGTTAAATAGCTTGTTTAATTTTATCTCTTCTATCCCTCTGATAATTTTGAAAATCTGTACAATGTATGTCCCCCTTTACCCACTGCCATATTTCAGCAAAAATATTTGGTTGATGTTTTATAGAGCCTTGATGCTTTACGTATTTGTAACCAATAACATTCAACAGTGTTTGGCAACAAACTTCAGGAAAACACATCACTAAATTATGTTCAACAAAGTGGATATCAGACTGCATCTTATTCTTCAGCAGTCTTGAACGATATGAAAATAATTGTGTCATTCATACATTCTATAGGCACATACAATGCCAATAAAAAAGGATTTCCCCTGTGAGACAGCTACTTGTAGACTTTTTAAATAGAAAACATAATTCTCCTGGTTACCTACTGTAGGTACGAATGTCCTTGAACATCATTAAATTCTACCTCTAAAGTTCCCTTGTTACAAGTGCTTCTTTTTCTTGTTAAATTATGAGGATTTGTGTTTTAAAACTGAAAAAAGATTCCGTAGATGCTGGAACTTTGTGGGGTTTTTTAAAAAAGAGGTCATTAGAAGGTCTTTTGGACTGAGCTGGTAAACAACAGTTACTGGAAGGCACCTATTTTCAGATAATTACCCAGCAAGGGTTTTTTTTGACTTGGGGAACGATGTTTACAAAGACATGAGAGGTCACGATTTATGGGGGTCAGAAGGCTTGACTCTTGTGACATTATTTTTGGTTTCACTTTGGATAGTGAGTTGAGATTATGGACAGTGTTAAAAAGATAATTGGAGAAAACTTGCCAAGGGAGCAGACCCCAACTCAGCTTGTTCCACCTCTTTAAAAAAAAACCTGCCAACTTTTCCATCTCTTTAAGAAGCGCTGAGAAGCAAGTGTAAGAAACTACCTGACAACTGTTGCTGCATTTTTGCTGGAGAGCCTGCCCAAACTGATCTTCAATGTTGCCTGACAAGAACTGTTTTAGGAAGATCCCAGTGACAGCTCACTACGCGTATTTGGAAAGCCAAACCAAAACAAAGGACATCTGACATCCTTCCATATCTTGTCTTTTTTTTCTTCAAGAATTAGCAAGTATTTGACCAAAGTATTCGTTTTTTGCCTTTTTTTTGCAATAGCGCTCTAATAGCACACTAAATCTCTTTTTTCAGTTAACCAGTGTGTGTGTGTGTGTGCGCGTGCGTGCGTGCGTGCGTGCGTGGCTAAGTTAAAAAGGGAGCTTTTATATTTCAATCTGTGTGTGTTAATGCTTTGCAATATTAAAAATAAACTGATAATTTTATTGTTTATTAAAAAATCCTGGTTGGTGTATTTTATTCTGGGATTAAAAATAGTCAATGATTGACCGTATTGGTAACTGGGAAAAAAATTTAAATATATGTTGTGACCTGTGGAGAAGTGGAACTAGAAAGACAGTGCACTTCTCGCCTCACTCATAACACTCTCTACAGCCTTGTTCTCTTTCTGACTTGCTGTTTTTCTTTTATTGCCTGTTAACTTCCTTAAAATGACTCGGATGTCTTCTGCTGCTGAAAGAGGTGCGATTACAGAATAAGGTCTCCATGTCCTGCAAGGTGGATGAAAGAGAAAAACTTCATGACCATTAAAGGAACCTGGTCTCACTGCTGTTAAGATTGAACTGCAGTCAAAGACTTTGGAAGGCTGTAGTCTGTTTGGCTGATGAGGTAGTCAGGAAGTATCTATATGTATAACTTATTTGATGAAATTAAAAATAAAATAAGCAGGGCACTACCTGTGGTGAAATATCAGCAGTGCTGTGTTGCAACTTTGAAATGAGAGACCTCATGCTGCTCAAACGAAACCATTGCAAACAGTTTTATGAAGGAACAACGTATTGGGGTCATTAGACAATTGACCATTGATATTCAGATTATAATAGGACAAAGTGGTTCTCGGTAGCTATGTCACGTACTTGATTGTACTCGTTCATTTTTAATAAGATTTTGACAGCAGAGTTTTAGAAATTGCTGCTTAATCATTTAAATGTAAAACATAATGAAGTGTAGAACCTGAAAAATTCACTAAACCTTAATTACATTTTAATGTGTTTTCCTGCCAGCAAACAGCAGAATGTCACGTCTGTGTTCTTCACTTTGGCAGCTGTTAAGTTCTTGTTTTAACTGTGCGAAGGGATGTGCATTACAAAACTATTTTCTGCTAGCTGTAAAGGTCACCTTTGAACAGGCTTGATCTGTTGTGCAGGTAAAGCATAAAATTGACCCTATTTTCACAAGAATGGCTGGGATGGGAAATGCAAACATTTGCACTCGCATATTGCTGAAGCAGCCTAACCTGGGAATACTAGACACTGAATGTCTGGAATGTAAAATGTTTGTACCCTAGAACTGATAGCTTTCTCTTTGAGCAGACACCTACTGCCTCCGTTTGTCCAATTTCATCCCTCTCCTTTGAACTTTCATAACCCGCTTGTTTATGTTATCCGGCACGGAAATAAATTTATAGGGCTACGGGATAGAGCGGGGAATGGGACTCCGTGGATTGCTCTAGGGAGAGCCAGAATGGCCTCCTTCTGTGCCATAATTGACTCTATGGCCAGAATTTTATGCCACTCCCAACGAGCTGGATGGTGGCCCGGGGGGGGGGGGGGGCGGTAAAATGGAGCGGAAGGCTCCAGGATGCTTTCCCGACCCACTCCCACCTCTGCCCCCCCTTTTACGCAGGGCGGGTGGGGGGGGGGGTGCAAAATACGGCCCGCCCGCCCCGGGCCAATCAAGGCCCTCAAATGGCTACTTAAGGGCCTTCGCCCACTTCCACGGGGATTTTATGCAAGGCAAGTGGGCATCCTGGAGAGCCGGCGGTTTCCAATCATCTCGGGGTGGGGGGTGGGGGGGGAGCCTGCTTATTGGGCACAGGGTGCCCGATGGAGGGCCGCTCCCCCAAGACCCAACACGCCCCCCCTCTTCCTCCCAACGACTACCCTTGCCTCGCAGGGGCCCGATAGATTACCCCCGACGAGGCATCCAAAACTTACCTGGGCTCCCTGTCTTCCTCTGCGGTCGGTATGGCTGTAGTCCCAGCAGTGGTCATTGCTCCCGGTGGCGCTGCTGGGACTAAGAGCTGCCAGCCCGCTGATTGGCTGGCAGCTCAAGGAGGCGGGACTTCCTCCCTTCCTACCGCCTCGGAACAATTAAAGCCTGGGGACCTGTAAAATGCAGGTCGGATCCCGAGGTGAGGTGGAAGCGGGTTCAGTCGGTGGCTGGCTCCCATCCGCCGAACATGAAATCCCGGCCTATGATTCTAAGAGTCGGTTTCCTGACATAAGCAATTCTTCATTCAGGCTTTTCCTCAACTTCTGTTTATTCAGGACAACACTGTGTCTTCCTTCTCAGTTCCATTGTGTTTTTTAGATCCTGATTGATAATCACAATTCAAAGTTTGATGTCACAGGAAAGCATGTAAGTGATTGGTTGGTGAGTATTTCTCTTCTGTATCTAAACTAGGAGCTGGGAAATTAAAAATTTCCATCGGGTTAAGTATAATCGTGAATTATTAAAAGACTAGCAGTTCAAGAGGTGTTAATTAAGCTTAACAGTTTAAACAAGGTACTAACTAGTTCTAAAAGACGGAATATAATTTTTTTTTTAGATCATGGATGGGCAATTCCTGCACCGTGTGGGAAATTCAGGACACTTCATTGCCATTAAATTGGCAGTCTCGGTGAGGGGCCGCTAGGATGACCATTGTGGGAATGGGAAAATGAACAATAGTGCAATAGTAGGTATGATTCTTTTGAAGTTTTCTGCTAAGGTACTTTGTTGAGAGAGAATGGAAAGCTGCGTTATAATCCAAACACTAAACTAGAAGTAAGTGTTGTTGGAAAATGTTCCATTCTCATCTATTGAGAACAAGAAATGACTGAAAAAATATTTTTAAAAATAACGTCAAGGGATCTTGGTAGACTAATTTTGGTGTCCTAAAAGTGTAGATCCTTTCAATCTATTTTGATTTTGACAATGTAGCCGTTTTATGAACATTTTGATAGACCTTCTGTGCTTGCTGTACAGAAAGAAGCTTGTTTTGAACGAGGAGGCTGGATTGTGCTGGTTCCCTTTTCCACACAGTGGCGTGCTGTGTTCTAATTTGGTTTGAGTTATGCAGTAGGGAGCTCTCATTGTGTCTACAGAAAAACCCAACCTGCATAGCTACCTAGTGCTAACGAGGCAAATCCTAATGAGAAAATGTTGATTTACAGGAACTGGTTTGTCACTTGGAACTTCCACTGAGGTTGTACTTTTGAAAATATCTGTGTCATAAAGCTGGATTAATTTATGTCAAGGAACAATTTAAAATCTGACTGAAAGGATGAAGAACTTTTCCCCAGTTATCTTCAGAAGAGTTATTCACCATTTAATTATATTGTTCAAAATGTCCAACCTGTTAAGAGTGATGGTGCAATTAGTGTTGCATAGCCAGAGATGTCGTCACACACACAATTTTACAAACACAAGTGGTAGCACTTTAAGGGTGGAATTTTGTGCCCTTTAAAAATAATAAAGGGGTGGGACCATTTCTGGGTCCTGACTGTTAGGGCGGCTGCTTGGGAGAGCTTCCTGGAGGTAGCCAATCAGACAGCCTGCAGCCTTGGAAGGACAGCAGCCTCACCAGCAGAGGGCTGAGCACTGGCGCTGCAGGAGGGGGAGCGTGAGGGTGCCTCAATCTCAATAAAATAAACTGTGGCCACAGTTGCCAGGTCACCCCTCCACAGGATGGCTGGCGGCTGCAGCTGTGGCCACCAATGGCTGCGATTCCAGTGGGGGTTAGAACAGGAGGCCTCGCTGGTTCCCCTAGGCCAGCTGCTGGCAAGCCACCTCCAGGCACCTGCTGATTTGGCCCTCAGTGGGGAGGGCCTGTCCACTGCTGAGAAGATCCCAGTGGCGTGCCCAATCAGCTGACAAATGGGTTGTTAATGAATCAAATTGGCTATACACGCTGCCAGGCAGATCGTCATTGCTGGTGATAACCCGCCTCTGGCAAGAGTGCCCGGAGGCAGGAACGTATTAGCTCATTGGCCAATGCCAAGTTTTGTGAATTTCCTCCCGGTCCCACCTTCATGCCTGCCCCTGCAATACTGGGACGATCCCACCCTCAATGTACAAAGCAGATCCTTCACGATATAATTCAGCACACTGAACAAATTGACTTCTAAGTTGCACTAGTTCCATTATAAATATCTTAATAATTGTATGAAAAAGCAAAGACGTTAAATTTACATAACAGAACAACCAAAATCTATGTATAGACTTGGCTCTGTAAGTAGGGTTGTGTGAACAAAGAATTGGAAAAAATAGAATCAGCGTCAAAAATCTGAATGAGATAACTTACAATTTCCAACTGATCTGGCAAGAACATTTGATAACAGAAGTCCTGTTTAATTTTTAGCCATCTGTGTTAATTTCATGTCAGCTTTCCAAAATATTATCTTTAGAAACTGACATTCCAAGTACACATGCATTATTTGTGCTATTTAAATCTTCCTCCTTCCTGAATTGTTTTGTTTTCATGTATCTGGTGTATGTTCCACTACTACCAGTAGCTGTGAACCCTGTTGCCCAACCAGCTGTTCTTCATGTCTGTGCCTATTTAGTGAATGTTAATGGACTACTATGTCAGAGGGCCATTACAACTGAGCTCTGTCCTGGTCCTTAACTTCACAAAAAAATGATCAAACGTTGAATTATTAGAGTCACTAGTTCATTCATTTTTCTCCTCCTTAACCCAAGACACTATGTTCAATAGTAACACTCCACTTCTGAGATCGATTTGTCGTCTCTGGTGCATTAGCTGATATGAACATACGAAGTAGGAGTAGGCCACTCGGCCCCTCGAGCCTGCTCCCCCATTCAATAAGTTCATGGCTGAACTGATTACTCCACATTTCCACCTAACCCCGATAATCTTTCACCCCCTTGCTTATCAAGAATCAAATGGTTCCAATCCCTGAATCATTAACGCTTTTAATTACATTCCCTTCCACTTCATTATTAGGAGTGGTTTGCTATCCTGACTGTTGGTGTGACGAACACGCTGAATTGGATCCATTCATGTCCACAGTGCATAACAATACAGTCCTCTCTTCTATAAAGGTAGACAGAAAAGGGATAGGCGTAATCACAAATCTTCAGGACCATTCAGAGTTGCATTTATTTGAATATCATTTGCAATTAATAATATAATTAATGTGCTGAAAAATGCTGCATATATTCAGAACATTTGCTCCTTTGGTATATAAATAACATGCATTGTAAGCTTGTTAAAATTGCACTAAAATAGGATGATGCCAAAACAGGGAGGAGAAAAGGAACGGGATCTAGTTAATATCCTATAGAAGTATTTAGATCTATAATGCAATTGGGCAGGCAAATGACAAATTATCACATTATTAAAAGGATGCTTTGACTGAAATAAACAAGACTTAACTTACTGTGGTGAGTTCATATCTATCGTGAAAATACAGATACTTCACAGCATTAAATGCATTTCAATTGTGAGGCAAACAGCAAGATGCTGTTTTCGTGAACCTAACAGCGGAGTGACACAACTTGCAACTTTTGCATTCACTTGTTTAATCTTGCATCTGCACCAATCTGAAGTTGCTGTGTGATTTGTGCATAAACAGTGGCGACGCCATTAGCCTCACCATTACTTTATAACTTAATGATCCATAATTTGCTGTCAAAGAAAGATGACCTTAAACTCTATACTCTAGGGAAGAATGAAGTAATATTTGGGCGACACAGTGGCGCAGTGGTTAGCACCGCAGCCTCACAGCTCCAGCGACCTGGGTTCAGTTCTGGGTACTGCCTGTGCAGAGTTTGCAAGTTCTCCCTGTAATTGCGTGGGTTTTTGCCAGGTGCTCCGGTTTCCTCCCACAGCCACCATCAGAATAGATAATAAACCAGTGGATTCTTTTAAAGGGTTTAGCACTGATACACTTCATTAACAATACTGTGTGAAAGCTGGTACCATTATCCACATTGTATACAAGCTGCAGTCATTCGTAACTGAGGGCACGTATTATACCTATGAAACACAAGACACATTAATCAGTGTCAGCTGAGCACTCTCACCTCTGAGTCAGAAGGTTGTAGGTTCAAGTCCCAATCCAGAGACCTCAGCACATAATCCAGGCTAACACTTCAGTGCAGTACTGTACTGCACTGTCATCCATCTGGATGAGGCATTAAACTGAGGCCACATCTCAGATGGACATAAAAGATTCCATGGCAGTAACTGAAGAGGAGTAGTGGATTTCTTCTCAGTGTCCTGGCCAACATTTAGCCCTCAACTAACACCATAAACTGATGATCTGGTTATTTATTTCATTGCTGTTTATGTGTGCTTGCTGTGCGTAAATTTCCTACATTACAACAGTGATTACACGTCATTGGCTATAAAGCACTTTGGGATGTTCTGTGGTCGGGAAAAGCACAATAGAAATGCAAGTCTGCCTTTCCTTACCGGCTTCTTCACCATCAGCTTGTCCAGCTGTTACATATTAACTCTATGTGAACACATAGAGAACATACAATTTACCCAGTTAATACCAAATAGGTAGAGGGACTGAGCCTGAGAAATAACATGAGCCACTGGGGTTAGTGTATCACAGGGTGGAAGATGATTAATTTGACAATTCTGTTCAGAGAAGAACCAGGCAGATAGCTAACTCACTCAGAAAATCTAAGAGCAAAGAAACATTAAATATATTTCAAATCATTGAAGTTTTCTTAGTTTACTTTGGAAAGATCTACCATTTACTTTTGATAGTAAATCTAGGGATGGGCAATAACTGCTTGCCTTGCCAGTGACAACTACATCCTGAGCTGGAATAAAAAAAACAAAATTGAGTTTTGGAGGAAAAGGTTGCATTTTCTGGTTGTTACCTTATTTAGGTAAATTGATGAATTGCTGCTATATTTATACATGAATACCTCAAACTCATCCAAAGTTATTTTATTTTGAATTAGTATCACTGTTTATCGTGAGAGTTAATGTCACATTTCATTGGATCTGCAGTGTTTTACGTGGATCTTAAAAGTAAATATAGAACAGCCTGTATGTGGGTATTTGGGAGAGATTATACAGCACTAATCTAATTAATCGGATCATGTCACAGACAATAAAAGTGAAGATGAAATGCATTGTTTTCTTTCCCTCATGCCTTTCTGAAACACATGGGATGTTTTTCTAGGTTAATGTGAGATTTTGTCGCTGTGGCTATCCGCTCATTATTGGGTTTAGCTGACAGACTTAGAACTACGTTTTGACATTGGTTCTATATTTTGATTTGTCTTCAATTTGAGAATTTCCATTGTTGCTCTGTAGGGCTGCTTAGTTTTTGCACATCTTATGTAGGTTTCAATGCTGAAGATGACAGTAAAAAGTAAAACTGAATGAACGCGTACAAAGGCTATAACCAGCGTGCATGGTCTCACTGAAGCCAAATTAGCAGGTGCTTCATGGGAAGCTATGTGGTGTATAGAGAACCAAGGGATTTTTGAGCAGTGTAGGCCACTCAGCTTCTCCCAGCTCTTTGACATCCACCTATCCACCATCTACAAGGCACAAGTCAGGAGTGTGATGGAATACTCTCCACTTGCCTGGATGCGTGCAGCTCCAACAACACTCAAGAAGCTCAACACCATCCAGGACAAAGCAGCCCACTTGATTGGCACCCCATCCACAAACATTCATTCACTCCCTCCACCACTGACGTACAGTGGCAGCAGTGTGTACCACCTACAAGATGCACTGCAGCAATGCACCAAGGCTCCTTCCAAACCCGTGATCTCTACCACCTCGAAGGACAAGAGCAGCAGACGCATGGGAACACCACCACCTGCAAGTTCCCGTCCAAGTCACATACCATCCTGATTTGGAACGATATCGCCGTTCCTTCACTGTCGCTGGGTCAAAATCCTGGAACTCCCTTCCTAACTGCAGTGTGTGTGTACCTACCTCACATGGACTGCAGCGGTTCAAGAAGGCAGCTCACCACCACCTTCTCAAGAGCAATTAGGGATGAGCAATAAATGCTGGCATAGCCAGTGATGCCCACATCCCATGAATGAATAAAAAAAACCTAGTCCCATTTTCCTGCCTGCTTCCCACAGTATTTCTTTTTCAAACCTTCATGGCCTTTCTTCTCTTGACTTGGAGTCAAAAGGTTGTAGCTTCAGCCCCCACTGAAGGACTTGAGCACATAATCTAGGCTGGGTCTTCAGTGCAGTACTGACAGAATGTGACCACTATTGGAATCTTTCGGATGCAACATTAAACTGAGGCCCTGTCTGCCAGGTGGATGTAAAAGATTCCACGATATTATTTAAAGAAGAGCAGGTGAGTTCTCCCACATCATGTGGGAGGTGGTGGCATAGTGGTATTGCCACTGGATTAGTAATGCAGAGACCCTGGGTATTGCTCTGGGGACTTGGGTTTGAATCCCACCACGGCGGAAGGTGGAATTTGAATCCAATTAATATAAATCTGGAATTAAAAAGCTAGTCTAATGATGGCCATGAAACCATTGTCGATTGTTGTAAAAACCCATCTGCTACATTAATGCCCTTTAGGGAAAGAAATCTGGTCCTTATCTGGTCTGGCCTACATGTGAGACCCACAGCAATGTAGTTGCTACATAAATGCCGTGTGAAATGGTCTAGCAAGCCACTCAGTTGTATCTAACTTCTACGAAATCAATAAGAAATGAAACCGGATGGACCACCCGGCATCGACCTAGGCACTGAAAACGACACCAGCAAACCCAGCCCTGTTGACCCTGCAAAGTCCTCCTTACTAACAACTGGGGGCTTGTGCCAAAGTTGGGAGAGCTGTCCCACAGACTAGTCAAGCAACAGCCTGACATAGTCATCCTCACCAAATCATAACTTACAGACAATGACCCAGACACTGCCATCATCATTCCCTGGAATGTCCTGTCCCATTGGCAGGACAGACCCAGCAGAGGTGGCGGCACTGTGGTATACAGCCAAGAGGGAGTTGCCCTTGGAGTCCTCAACATTGACTCCAGTCCCCATGCAGTCTCAGCATCAGGTCAAACATGGGCAAGGAAACCTCCTGCTGATTACCACCTACACCCCCTCAGCTGATGAATCAGTACTCCTCCGTGTTGAACACCATTTGGAAGAAGCACGGAGGGTGGCAAAGGTGCAGAATGCACTCTGTGTGAGGGACTTCAATGTCCATCATCAAAAATGGCTTGGTGGCACCACTACTGACCGAGCTGGCCGAATCCTAAAGGACATAGCTACCAGACTGGGTCTGTGGCAGGTGGGGAGGGAACCAAAAAGAGGGAAAAATATACTTGACCTCATCCTCGCCAATCTGCCTGCCACAGATGCATCTGTCCAGGACAGTATTGGTAGGAGTAACCACCGCACAGTCCTTGTGGAGACAAAATCCCATATTGACATTGAGGATACCCTCCATCGTGTTGTGTGGCACTATCACCGTGCTAAATGGGATAAATTTCGAACACATTTAGATTTTGCAAAACTGAGCATCCCAAGCTGTGGACCTTCAGATGCAGCAGAATTGTAATCAACCACAATCTGTAACTTCATGGCCCGGCATATACCCCACTCTACACCATTATCATCAAGCCTGAGGGACCAAAGCTTGTTCAATAAAAAGTGCAGGAGGGCATGCCAGGAGCAGCACCAGGCATACCTCAAAATGAGGTGTCAACCTGGTGAAGCTACAACCCAGGACAACTTACGTGCTAAACAGCGTAAGCAGCATGTGATAGACAGAACTAAGCGATCCCATGACCAACAGATCAGATCTAAGCTCTGCAGTCCTGCCACATCCAGTTGTGAATGGTGGTGGCCAATTGAACTAACTGGAGGAGGTGGCTCCACAAATATCCCCATCCTCAATGATGGGGGAGCCCAACATCAGTGCAAAAGACAATGCTGAAGCATTTGCAACAATCTTCAACCAGAAGTGCCGAGTTGATGATCCATCTCGGCCTTCTCCTGAAGTCCCCAGCATCACAGATGCCAGTCTTCAGCCAGTTCGATTCACTCCGTGTGATATCAAGAAACGAATGAAGGCACTGGATACTGCAAAGGCTATGGGCCCTGACAACATTCCAGCAATAGTACTGAAGACCTGTGCTCTGGAACTTGCTGTGCTCCTAGCCAAGCTATTCCAGTACAGCTACAACACTGGTACCTACCCGGCAATGTGGAAAATTGCCCAGGTATGTCCTGTACACAAAAAGCAGGACAAGTCCAACCCGGCCAATTACCACCCCATCCGTCTACTCTCAATCATCAACAAAGTGAAGGAAGGTGTTGTCGACCGTGCTATCAAGCGGCACTTGCTTAGCAATAACCTGCTCACAGATGCTCAGTTTGGGTTCCACCAGGGCCACTCAGCTCCAGACCTCATTACAGCCTTGGTTCAAACACGGACAAAAGAGCTGAACTCAAGAGGTGAGGTGAGAGTGACTGCCTGTGACATCAAGGCAACATTTGACCGAGTATGGCATCAAGGAGCCCTAGCAAAACTGGAGTCAATGGAAATTAGGGGGAAAAATTTCCGCTGGTTGGAGTCGTACCTAGCCCAAAGGAAAATGGTTGTGGGGTTGTGGTTTTTGGAGGTCAGTCATCTCAGCTCCAGGACATCACTGCAGGTGTTCCTCAGGGTAGTGTCCTAGGCCCAACCACCTTCAGCTGCTTCATCAATGACCTTCCTTCAGTCATAAGGTCAGAAGTGGGGATGTTTGCTGATGATTGCACAATGTTCAGTACCATTTGCGACTCCTCAAATACTGAAGCAATCCGTGTAGAAATGCAGCAAGCCCTGGACAATATCCAGACTTTGGCTGATAAGTGGCAAATAATGTTCGCACCACACAAGTGCCAGTCAATGACCACCTCCAACAAGAGAGAATCTAACCATCTCCCCTTGACATTCAATGGCATTACAATCGCTGAATCTCACAACATCCTGGGGGTTACCATTGACCAGAAACTGAACTGGAGTAGCCATATATATAATGTGGCTAGGAATCCTGCGGCAAGTAACTCACCTCCTGACTCCCCAAAGCCACCATCTACCAAAGGCACAAGTCAGGAGTGTGATGGAATACTCTCCACTTGCCTGGATGGGTGCATCTCCAAGAATACTCAAGAAGCTCGACAGTATCCAGGACAAAGCAGCCCACTTGATTGGCACCCCATCCAGAAACATTCACTCCCTCCACCACCAACGCACAGTGGCAGCAGTGTGTACCATCTACAAGATGCACTGCAGCAACGCACCAAGGTTCCTTAGACAGCACTTTCCAAACCCATGACCTCCACCACCTAGATGGACAAGGACAGCAGATGCATGGGAACACCACCACCTGCAAGTTCCACTCCTAGCCACACACCATCCTGACTTGGAACTATATCACCGTTCCTTCACAGTCGCTGGGTCAAAATCCTGGAATTCCCTCTCTAAAAGCACTGTAGATGTACCTAACCCACATGGACTGCAGCAGTTCAAAAAGGCAACTCACCACCACCTTCTCAAGGGCAACTAGGGATGGGCCATAAATGATAGCCTAGCCAGCGACGTCCACATCCAGGAACAAATAAAAAAAAAAGCACCAAAGCATTAGCTGGCCATTTATCTCATTGCAGTTTACTGGACCATGATATCTGCAAATTGCACATTACAACAGTACTTAACTGGCTGTGAAGTGCTTTGTTTATGCCGTGGCATTATGAAAGGTTCTGTACTTCCCTTTTAAAAGTATTATGGATTCTGCTTCCACCACTGTTTCTGATAAGGCATTCCAGCCTGGAAATTTGTTCATGCTGCACCCATTTTACAGGCATCAAGAATCTAGGGTGGCATTATCACTCTCATTCCACGGCTTGGGTTCACACTTGGAACTGGCATTAGTCCCACTGCATTTCAAACCGGGCCTAAAGCCTGTTTCGGTCTCCTTTGAGAAATTGGTTTGTGACTGACTGACCACGACATGGGCTGTGAGGGTACAGACAGTATTTTTCAGGTGCTCAGCAACCAAACTATCAGTTCTTAACAGGACCACTGAAAGCTGCCAACCAAAAAGGAATGTTTACCTTTTTTTTTTTAAACTTACCTTATTGTGAAGCCGGGAGGAGCAGGATTGCTTCTTCCATCTCCAAATTAAAACTGCAGTTCGCTGTTGGTTGCCATTTGCCCTCCTCCCGACGCCCGGTGTCTGAGCTGGATAATCTTGCTGCCCCTCTGCTACTGGCAGGCTGCGTCTATGGCTGCGAATGGCACCTGCAGCTTGCTGATACTATCCTAATAATTCCTGCGCACTGATTTAACATGCTCCTGCCACAATTAGATGCCCCAAATTAGGTCTGATCCAATTTCCAGGCCTCCATGCCATAACAAGTTTTCTTCGGTTGAGACATTAAACTGAAGCCCCATCTGATCTCATGGATGGACATCAACGATCTCATGGCAATATTTGGAAGAAGAATAGAGCAGTTCTCCCTGATGTCCTGGCCAGTATTTATCTCTCAATCAACATCACTGAATTAGATTATCTGGTCATTATCACATTGCTGTTTGTGGGAGCTCATTTGTGTGAAAATTGGTTGCCACATTTCCTATATAACATAAGAACTAGGAGCAGGAGTAGAAAATTCAGCCCCTCGAGCCTGCTCCGCCATTCAATATGATCATGGCTGATCTTATCTTGGCCTCAATTCCACTTTCCTGCCCGTTCTCCATAACCTTTCAACCCATTTCTAATTAAAAATCTGTCTATCTCCTCCTTAAATTCACCCAATGTCCCGGCATCCACTGCACTCGGGGGTAGTGAATTCCACAGATTCATGACCCTTTGAAAGAAGTAATTTCTCCTCATCTCTGTTTTAAATCTGCTACCCCTTATTCTAAAACTCTGACCTCTCGTTCTAGATTGCCCCACAAGAGGAAACATCCTCTCTATGTCTACATCATTGGTTGTAAAGCACTTTTGGATGTCCTTTGGTCATGAAAGATGCTATATAAATGCAGTCTGTCTTTCTTTTTCAATCCTCTACATAAAACAACATCCCAGCCTCTCCTTTTGTTCTGTTGATGATCTTAAATTTATGCCCCCAAATTACCAATGGAAATAGTTTTTTTTAACAATTTGCCTGATCAAAACCTGTCATAATTTTCAACACTACTATTAGATCTCTTAACCACCTCAGCTCGAGTCGAAAGGGCCCCAGTTTTTCCAGTCTCACTACTTCAGTGCTGTGTTCTAAATTGGCAATAAATGACATTTCAGTTGGTGCTGATGCCACAATCTTTAGCTTTAAGTCTTATTACATGCCATCGTGCCATTAAAACAATTTCTTGCACCTTCCCTAATTGCACAGTTGGTAAGTTCACCATGAGTTAATTCTGAGCTACATGTACAGTGAAGTTTCTGAGTTGAGACTCTTTTGGTTGCGGGGGTGGTGAGAGTTAGCTGATTCCTGCCAAAGTAGCAATGAGGACATTACCATTGAATCATTATGTCTAGGCTAGAAGGAAAGAAAAAAACCCTCCTAATTTATCATTCTTACTTCTACATTGGCATTGGGCTTGCAAGTATAAACAGGGGGCAAGCTTCACTGGGATTCTCTGCAATATGTTCAAGCAGTGCTCACTCCCTAGGCTTATATGAAGAAAGGTGAGTGGTTAGAATTTGGGAACTTTCTACAACATGGAGTATATTTGAGGTGAACAGCATAGATGCCTTTAGGAGGAATATGACAAGTACATGAGCGAGAAAAGGATAGGAGAATGCAGACTAGGTTAGATAAAATATGGTGGGAGAAGGTTTGTTTGGAGCATAAACAATGGCTGTTTGGGCTGAATGGCCCGTTTCTGTGGTGTAAATTCTATGTTTAAAGAAAAAGTAACATTTCTTGACAATTATTTAACATGTTAAGATGTGTGTAAACTACTAATAAATTAATACAAGTTATAATATAAGCACCAAAAAGCTAGACAATATTCTCGCTCTTTGAAATAATGGCCCCATGTCCCTGAGTTATTCTTCATATGAATATGAAAATTCTGTGACTTGCTCCTTTTGGAACGTTGGTAACAGTGATCTCAGCTGGAGCCTCCATCACAGTCAGCACCAAATACGCGCTACAGATACTGAAACAAAACTGGCTACTGGGGCTGAATACTTGTGATCAGAGGTATGGATGACAGGAGAGTGTGAATCTCTCTCGTTCTGTACACTGTTCTGTAATGTGCACATGATTAAGACTCCCGTTAACTAACAAAATAAAGCTCTGTAAAGCAGAGACAAAAGCTATCTTGAGCTCCGGGTGCAACAAGCAAAGCTGGAATGGCAATTAATGGGAGAATGTTAACCCCCAAAAACGGGCAGGTTTGGGTCGGGTGGGATGTTAAAATATTAAAAAATCTGAATTTCAACCCAACCCGCCCACTTCTGATTTTAAAGGAGGCAGGATTGGGCAGGATAACCAAACCACTACCAGGAAGCAGTTAGCAATTTAAATATTATAATGCCTCATATTTAGCCACCATTTTAAATCTAACCTTGGCTGGTTGAGTTTTCCAGGCCTTGGAAAACCCAGTGGCTAAAGAAAGCTGAGAACTGTTGGATCCAGGGGTAAGTGGCTTTCCATTTACCTGCTGGCTCTAGTTTATCTGCTTCAGCAACCCCCGTTTGATCAGACACCTTCCTGATCTCTCAGCTTTCCATTTACCTCAGCTGTCTCCCATTCTTCTGACGCTGCTCTGGCCTCCGATCTCCCCACCCCCAATGCCCCAACAACTCCAGCCTATCTGGTTCTTCTTTCCCTTCTCTCCGAAGGCCTATATGCCCAACAGCCAGCCTGCCTCTCAAACTGGCTACCTGCAACCAGGAAATCGAAATATAAAATGCTAATCACGTCCTGCTGTTAAATTTGTCAGGATCCGCAGGGAAACCTATTTTTCCAGGTTTCCCAAACACAAAGCAGCCTCCCACCCGCACCCCTGCATTAATAATCAACCCAATGTCTCCAAAAATGGGACTCCAAGGAAGATTTATATAATATTCATACTAAAAACCTGAATCCAATTCTACTGACAGCTAATGCTGAGTTTAAGAAAGCATGTAAAATTCACTCTCGGGTTGTTGCATCGTGTTAGCTTCAATGAAAGCCTTGTGCTCCCATTTTCAATTGTACTTCTCAAACTTTAACCATAGATAGAATAATGTAACCTTCAGTTTTCATATTAAAGCATTACAATAATCTGGTTTCTCCATTTGAGTGATTTCTGCTCCATTTGTCAGAATAAATGATCTGAAGCAAGGTACCTCTATTGCTTACAAATGATTGTTTAGATCAGGCAGAGGCTGGTTAGTATTTGCTGGGAGATCAAGTGATAGCAAGTAACAATGAATAGGTAATAGCAAGATCGCAACATGATAATCCTCCATTAAGTCAAATGTAAACGTGTGTTGCTTTAGATAGTATAATTCAATTGAACTAAAGACCAAGCTGGTCTGTTTTGAAGAATTATCATTTAGATATGTTGTCAATTTTGCATTCAGTGCTCAGTGCAAAAATTCTGATAATTTTGAAAGGATTGACCTCAATGGCACTTTGATTCTGAAAGTTGTGCTGATCTTAATCCCAGATACCCACCAATTTCAAACAAATAGGACGGTTTGCAGATTGCAAAGTTCTCCAGAATACTTGTTCTTTGCATTTGACAAGAATGAAATGAAAGTAGTGATGGGCCCAAGCTGTCTTGTTACCACAGTGACACCTAATTAACACCCCGGTCGAACACACCACAAAGTGTCTGCCTGAAGTTCTGCCCATCGGCGAGCTTTTGAAGTGATAATTAAAATTCACCATAGGTGGAATCCTGCAAACTGTGCCTTAACAGAAAAACTGTTGCTATAATTGTTAATTAGCCAAGCCATGAACATTTTAAAAAACAAAACCCTTATTACGATTTTTTCCTAATTAAGGAAAGCACTTTCGGTGTTCTGGTTTACATTTCCTTTATTATTTCAGATACTTCAAAGTGTACAGATTGTGTAAAGCTTGAGTACAGATCATGGATTAAAGTGATGACAGCTGGTAAACGTTGCCACAGATGGTAGCAAAAATAGTACTCACAATTGTGAGTATAAGTGCATGAGATAATAGGCATCTACCTAAATATATGGAAAAACGTACAGTTGATTTGGTAAAATACATACATTGGAGCTCTCAGTTTAATGGTGCAAGGTAAATCTTTCTGGCCAATTTACTGTGTGGTTATATGATTTAACCATTAATGCCACTCATTTTGCAATGGTCCTTGTGTGTACTGATTAACCAGCCTCTTCTCACCACTTTTCATTAGAGGCCGGCATTCAGAACATTTACTTTAAAAAGGTCTGAAATCACCTCCTTAACTGTAAAGTCGCTTAGTTCATCTAAACTGATGTACTTGTGGTGGATCTTCTCCTCTGTCACTACCACTACCCGCACACCATGCTTGTCTTCACCCAGCTGGCAGCCGATAGCTGAAGTTACCACCATATCCAGATTGTTAAAAATACCACCGGCATTTCGATGGTAGTGGCCAGAGAAGACTGCCTTTACACCTGGAACAAACCAAAATAATCAGTCAGCCTAACAACATAATGATGCATTGACTTCTCAATTCAGTTTCCTTTGACAGTCATACTGGTGCTAAAATTCTTAACGTTCAATTTCTACAATAACTATGCAAAGAATTTTGCTTCTTGAATCTTGAGAATGGCTGGAAAATGTATTAAATACATGTTTGAAATTATGCTAGTTACTACTGTGCTTCATTGGATTTCAGTGAATGGAATCAATGTGGAAATTGTTGCGCAATTTCAAGGACTCAGAGGAATTGGAGAATTCTATTGTACGCAGTGAATTTAAATTGCAACGCTTTCTTTACAGGGCGAGTTGTGCTTTCTTTTCCACAACACCGTTTTCCCTTGATTTTTAAAGGGGTGAACCAAGGCTCAGAGCTAATAAGTCAATGTGTGCTGGTACCTTGGGGAAGTCTCACTGTGTTGATAGAAAATCCCAAATGCTGCCCAATTGTTTCTGCCAGCTGCTACAAAAACTATGTTGCGATATAACAGTCAAACTGCAACAAAAAGCTGTCAGTATTTGTTTAATGCTTACCTTCTTTCTTTTATGTTCGCTGACAGAGAGCACTTGGATGGACTGCTCTCAGGCCTCAACAACAACTTGTATTTATATAGCGCCTTTTACGTAATAAAATGTCCCAAGGCACTTCATAAGACCATTATAAAGCAAAATTTGACACCGAGCCACATAAGGTGATATTAGATGTCCAAAGACTTGGTCAAGTGGTAAGTTTTAAGGAGCATCTTAAAGGAGGAAACGTTCAGGGAGGGAATTCCAGAGTTTAGGGCCAAGGCAGTTGAAGGTACAGTAACTAATGGTGGAGCTATTAAAATTGGGGATGCTGAAGAGGTCAGATATAGATGAGCACAGATATGAGAGAGTTGTGGGGCTAGAGGGAAGGGACAAGGCCGTGGAGAGATTTGGAAACAAGGATGAGAATTTTAAAATCGAGGCATTGCTTAATCAGGAGCCAGTGTAGGTCTCGTTAGCATACATGTGAAAACTAATACTGTTTTCGGATGATGTCGCCAAGAGACATGTAGATGAGAAATAGTGGGGGCCTCCTCCAATGCTGCTATTTAAGTGCAAGGAGAAGCAGAGCTGTTTTGGGAAAACCCGTCCTTTGTCTTATACGGGGGTAAATTCAGGGGTTAATTTTCAAGTTCACCACCTGGGTGGTAATGTGGTAGAAGAAAGTGTTTTCCCATTGTGGCATAGTTATTCATCTCAGCGATTTGCTTAGCTGCTGTGAAGAAGGGAGAAGGTATGCTTTTAAAACAACTGTAAAAAGTAATGACAATCCATTCACCTCTAACTTTATCAGACACCACTGTTTTAAATGCTGCTTTCTTGTTAGTCCTGTGGTGAGATATTTAACTTTATTCAATGTGGGATTGAGTGTGTTGTCATGCTGACCCCCACCTGCCAAAAATGAGGCATATTAATTTTGTCTTATGAACATTGATTTTTAACTGTTGCTGGAGTGAAGAAAGGACTTGTTAAAAAAATCACCAGACACTTGGCTGGAAAAATATTTGCATATTAACAGACAGTGCTTGGAGAGACAAAGGACTATTCCCTGGTCCACTTAACCCAAAATGGACTGTGATCACCAGACATTGAAGGTGAGGAAGCTCACATTCCAGGATGACTGATAAGATGGCAAAATCCACAAATAGAAGTGGGCAAACCAGTCAGTCACATGACTAACCTGCTGGGCAACCTGAAGTTTTTTGAATTGTGCCACAGAGAAAGAGGCAGAAAGCAGTTTGAAACTGAAGCTGGAACAAGGAAACCTCTCCCTCTCGCTTTCTCCCAAGCCACCGGACCCACAGAAGACAGGTAAACCTCAAGAGAGAAAAGACTCCTACATCAGAACAAGTTGAAGCGTGAACTGGGCCACAACGGATTGCAAGACTTACCGGCAACCAAAGACTCCACATTGAACTCAGAGGACTGTAACTACCAGATATTGCCTTAAACTTTTCCCCTTTATTCCTTCTACTTTTTCTGTCTCTACCTGTGTGTGCTTATTGCATATGCATACTAGCGTGGTCGCGTCACATATTCGTAGTCATTAAAGAGATTAGAGTTTAAGATTAGTAAACTTCTACCTTTCTTGTTTAAAATCTAAGGTAACCCATTTGATTTCTTTGCCTTACAATTGGAGCAGTGAACAAGGATTCACTAAAGGGGGAGCTAAAAACAGTGTTACTAAAATTAAATCCTGTTACAGTTAAACCAGGCAAAGACTGAGAGGGAACCCCCTAGACCCTTCTCACCTGGTC
Source organism: Heterodontus francisci (assembly GCF_036365525.1). Lineage (NCBI taxonomy): Eukaryota > Metazoa > Chordata > Chondrichthyes > Heterodontiformes > Heterodontidae > Heterodontus > Heterodontus francisci. The sequence goes on from NC_090394.1 coordinate 56,927,727, forward strand.
GTAACAGTGTTGACAGTTGTACTTCTGCATAGGATCCAATCTTTCTTTGAGCAGTGCAGCAGTAGAGGGGGAATAGTATACACCCTTTAAGTCAAACAGCTTTATATCAAAAAAACTTTGAAGTTTTCCTCATCGGAAACTCATTCAGCAATGAGGAGTGATAACAAAGGAAATAATAGAAGAATGCAAAGGCGAATCGGCATCTGCGGAGAGCACAGCCAATTGACTTTTGGCTTGTGCACCTTTTTTCAAAATTGAAAAATAAGAGGTGAACAAGTATATAAATAATAAATAAATAAAACCACCAGAGAGAGGAAACACTGGAAGAATAATGTATCAAACTGTCACAGCCAAGTAATAGAAACATTAAGACATTAATGGAACCAAGGACGTGCCATTAGTGAAGGAAGTGAGAGGCATGTGGTAAATGGGAGATGAAAAACCTGAGGGGCAGCGCTAAAGGCAGTTTGACAGTAACTTCATTCCCATATTCGGGTGAGAACTTCCATCATCAATATCAATGTTCTTTGCAATTCCGTCTAAGAGCACCACAGATCATTTCTCTCAGATAGATATCAAATTTAACCAGTCCACAACAAAAGAATGAAAGATGCTTTCCTCAGGGAATAGTTTCTTTTTTTAAAAGTCCATTATCAATTATTAATCTTATAATTTATTTGAATTCTCCCTTTCTTCTGACGTACTGAGTAGCATAATTTTATGAAAATATTTCTAAGGGTTTACATAGAAAAATTGTTTAACTATTAATATTCAGGATCTGTCTAATAAGCATGTCTATATATCCAGCCTGAAGGTTAGTTTACAGTGACAGTCATTGATCAAAAAATTCTTTATCACTTGAATTAAAGAAAAGAACCAATGCAGAATAAAAATTTTAACAGAACTTCATTGAGCAATTTGGACTTTGGGACTTTCTGCAATTCAGTGTCACTCAAGGCAGTTCTGTGGTAATGCCACCTGACATTCCAATTTATTCAGCTCAATAAATTTTATGGTGTTTAGTCAGCTTATTCAATCATTTGACATTCCAAGCAACCACTCTCACTTTTGTCCCAAGAAACCTGGATACATTAACATAGCACAGAGGCACTGAGAGACCATATGCATACCAATATAATTTAGAATAAAAAGATATAAAGGTCAAGAACTGATGAAGAGTATTTTGAATAGGTGTCCAAATAAAAGACTATAATTTGAAAAAAATGCCTCATCAATGATCCTCTTCCTGATCCCCAAAGGCACACTGGGCCAGAATTTACTGTAACTCGTGAACAAACAGTGCCTGCTATTTGTTAGATCTGCTCTTGCCCATTTAATTTCCATAAACATTTGAATGGCAAGTTGCTGCAAGTGGAACATCAAAACAGCATGGCGCCCTGTACAGGGGATCTGGGACCTGTATGAATAGGATGAAATATCAATAAATCAGACTGAAGAATCATTAATGAGAAGCACAGAGTCTGAACCAGGGAATGCCAGTTAGAATATTGAACTCAGTATCAAATTGAATATAGAAAGCAAAATAGAGAGAAAGAAAGATGGGATTAAGTATGATAAATAAGAGACAAAGAATATTTTTTAAACATTTGAATTTTTGTTTTATTTTTAAAAATTCCAACAACAATTAAAAGCTGAAGGAAAGAGACTCCACATTTTAAAAGTTAATTTTCGGACAACTTGCTTGACAGTAATTAAGATTTATCACACATTTAAAAGGGTACTTAAACCGACATGGCCAAGCCCTAACTTTCTGTGGTGAACTTCGTCCATATTTATGAGGCAAATGTAGAAACTCCACACTGTTCAACATATCTGAATGGGGAGCCAGGAGGCAAGATGCCATTGTCGTGGAGCTTATAGAGGAATAGTGCGTCTTGCATAGCAACCTCCGAATTTTCACATTTAACCGCCATCTGCCCATGCCTGAAGTTGCTGTCCGGTAAATATTCTTACCCTTGGCATTATTTTTAGATTAAATTCTGACCCAATGAGTTTATTCAGTGAGCTGCTGAACGACACAGACCAGGAAAACCCTACAATTGATCTCTGGTCTTTGCAAAAGTAACTGATCTCCGTTTGGGCTTGGCAGTGATACTACAAGTGACCTCAGCACCCTGGCTTAGGTAGCGGAAAACCAGCCAAGGTTTACATTTCTGATCACTATCTAATGATTGATACCTGCTGGGAGCTCACATATGTAGGCATCGGTTGAAGAGAGGATCTGCCTCAATTAGGGTCCATATGATTGAATAATCTGGTGACCATCACTTGAGTAATGGCAATATGGGTGAAGTGTCAGATGATAACCAGCAGCTGTGAACAAATCTCCAGTCTGGAGGTGGGGTCAAAACCTTCAGGAGAGACTGGAGAAAAAGTTGGCAAGACAAGGCAGCAAAACTATCTGCCTTGGTGAAGCCATCTTCCTAACCTCAGACCAGCAACTGTCTGGGCTAGATTTTTGCTTTCATTGCCTGGACGGTAATCTGAAATCAATGGGAAATAAATCAGGCAGATTCTACAACAGGTGGGTAAAACACTCAGCTAGTTTACTGCCCAAGTAGTAAAGAAGATCTGCTGCTAGAAGTCCCCTCCCTTGTCCCCTGCCTTCCTAACATGTAGCAAAGAAAAAAAATGAGAAAAAGAACAGTACTGTATTTCCTGTTAAATATGTTATATTGTATGTCATGGCATAATTTCCACAAAATATTTTTCATGTTGTGTGGAGGTGACTTCACATTGTAATTACTGGGATTATTTTTCCTATAAAATTTTTAAAACACAAACATTCTAATCCCATCCCCACAACAAGAAACTAATTAGCGTTTGCACTGAGGGATGTAATCTATCGTTAAACACATCTCATTACCTCTAACTAATTTTAATCCTTCACCAAATTAATTTTTAATGTATGTCGTAAGTAAAATACATTCTGAAGACCTATGGGATATAATTTATATCAATTTAGCCTTTTTGTGAGCTAATTATCACAAACGGTTTCATTATATTTATAGGTAAGTACTTTGTGCTAATTTCTTCCACTTAACCCATTTACAATGAATTGTATCTGGATAACCTTTCCCACAAGCTTACAATGTCCTTTGCTTCATGTGACCTTTCTAGTTAACAATTACATCCTTAAAGTGTGGTAACCCTGGGGTCACAGGCATTAATTTACCATAAGGCAGACGTTCCCTTCTTCATTAGTACATTATTTCATCGCTTGTTCTTGCTCCAGCATCAAGCCTATACATTCTGTCCATAAAAAGGCACCTGGGCATTTCCTTTGGAAAATGTTCCACAAATTCTACTTCCTTGCAGTTTAGTTCAGAAGTTCACAACTCTTAAGCTAAACTTCTAGTTTTGAAGGACATGGACATGAATATTTCAGCTGCTCAGCCTACTTGTGGCCAGAACAAATGGCCATTTTTGCTAGTAAGCCACTTAGCATTTATACAGACAGATGTGAAGTCAGCTGGTTTACTTTTATATAAAACATCCTTTTACCAATCAAAAACTAGACACCCTTTCCCAGATATTCTGTCAAAAGCCAAACACCATCATAAAATAGGGATGCATTGTAATTGTTGACTGAGTTATCTACACACCTGAAAATGGATCTGGTGAACTATCTATAAGCTAGAGACGATGCTGAGTAAGTAGTTTTATTTGCCTATATGTGTAACATAGGGAGACAGAAACTTGAAAATTGAGAATGCTGTTAAACCTAAAATGCAGTGAACAATTTTAAGTACTTTATTAGTTTACTTCCATCCCAACTCTTGGTTGCTCTTCTAGTAATAGGAAATCTGCCTAAGGCACCAAACAATGCAACTAGTGTAAGGGAGATTAATAGCTTTAGGAAGGAGACGGGCAACTTTTACAATGTAATTGCTGATGTCTTTCAGGGTAGATGATAAATATTGAAACAGAAAGCATGCGAACACAATAAATAGGTCTCTGCAAAGGATGCGAGTGTGCATTGACTATACATGGAAACTTCTTCCAAGATTGTTTTGGGACTTGGGACTGCAATTTACCAACAGAAGTAAACTTTTGTTCCAATGCAAAAAAAGATCGAAAGCAGATATAAATCAGGTCTTTAAAATACTGAGATGTGTGGATAATAGAAATCCAAGTAGGCTAGTTGACTTGTATGCCTTCCTCATTCTAATGTTCTGTTACAGTGCTATCTCTGCCATGTGAATTTAGTACTCAGATAGCTTCTCATTTTGACATTTTGTGCCAGAAACATTTACCAAATATACAATCATTGTGACAAACAATTCAAGGGCATGTTATGAGAGTGGTTATCTTTTTAAAGTTTGTCAGCTTAAATTGCTTAATTGTCCAGTTTTAGCCTCAGATATTGAATGAAAATGTGAGCACATACTAAACTAAAATGACTTTACCAGAAGTTCTATTATCTTCCCTAAGAGGCATCGCGACTAGTATCTTACATGTTGTCGCTTTTTCAAAGTAAATTCATGCATAACAGGTTTTGTATTCATAATACAATGCCTAATCACATCACAGGGGTAAAGTGATGCCTGTTCAGCTCGTGATTATTTCTCTAACAATTACTGCAGCTTTTCAGATCCCTGCATGCTATGAGTGTGGACTTATAGTTCCCTCAATAAATCAAAATGTTAAATTAATAAATTAATAAGAAGCTGAAAGCTCATTGCTTTCAGCTCAAACTTAATTAGCTTTATTGTTGCCCCGCTTTAGGAATGAAATTTAGCTGCGATTCAATTTTAAATGATAGAATATTCTTCTGCCATACTTGGTTATATCAAAATCACTGAAATTTTAAAAAAATTATACTGTTTTTAAACCTTCTGTACACAGATAGTTCACATAGTTCAAGAACATGAATATTAATATTTCTTTTGGAATATATTTTTCAATCTTCCATTCTAATTTATATCAATTATTTCCTGTCCATCTCTGGACTTCTCCCTACATACAACATGCGTTACTCAGCTGTGAGAGCAGGCAATCTACTACCTCTTTCCATTTGGCTGTCACTGACACTTAGTCAAACCATTAGGAGATATGTGAGATTTAAATGTGTTAAATTTGTCAGTCTTTCGATTCCTCCTTCTGTGGAAGTATCTTTCCTTGTGTACATCCCGCAGACACAGCTGAGATGCAGAAGGCACCATGTGGAAAATCACAGGAGAAAACTAGCATTTTCACTCTGTGGTGAAGTATAGGCATGCATAAATGTTACAAAAGCAGGCAGCCTAGTACTTTCATCTCACAGCTTAGTTTCTTTAATGGTAATGTTACATCAGAATATTTTTTGTTCCTTCATGTGAAACAGGTTTAAATCCATTTGTGCAGCAAGTCTCTTTAAATTTCTGTCATAACATCTTCCTCGTTCAGGGATAGATGCACCTTCTATGAATTTGTATACATTGTATTTGTTCTAAGTTTGGATATTGAAATGAACGGTGCTTGTACCTTAATGAAGTCCAGTCAAGTCATTGATATGATTAAAACCTTGTGCCTTCTGGCATAGCTCCCTCAGTTTAACTTTTGTAAAAATCCAATACATTGGGATAGATTTTCAGCTGTACCGTCTGGACATATTGTATCATCTGAGCAGACAGCAGAGAGAAAAATTGGGTGGGCTCTATTACAATTGCAATCCTCCCAATTTACTCCAATTAGGTCAGAGGAGAAAGAAAGAAACTGAAGAAGTGAAAAGCAGGAAAAATAACAAAGCTTTAGGAAAATGTACAGGAAGTCCAGGAAATGAGAGGGAGACAATAAATGGGCTTATAGAGAAGAAAATAAAATCAAAGAATGCAAATTAAAAGATAAAAAGAAAACAAAATGAGTGAATCAAGCGACAACATTTTTAAAAAAAACTACATATAAAGCAAAAACAAAAGTTAAAAAATTAACATCCTCTGCTGAAGATAAAGAGTTAGATTTTTAATCACACTTTTGGCAACATTCTTTCTGTACACTGGTCTATAAACACAATTGTTAATCTGCCAAATCAAGCTGCAGCAGATGCAGTTAACTCACTGCAGGTTTCCTTCACTTTCCCTTTTTTTATAGCAGTTTCTATTTGCAAAGTAGTTAAACTTATTTTCTCATGTCAGCATCAAACGTGCTGAGGCAATAAATGTGTCTTCCCCTTCTACAAGTGCTCTGATTGTGTGCTACACTTACATTCGCATTACTTTCCAAATGATTTCTGAAACTGTAGGAAGTTGTTATGAACTTCAGTCACTTTTTAAACCTGAGAATGGATGCAATTTTATTCTCCCAGATGGCATCAATACAACATATTAAACAACTTGTTCAATTCTTAAGCTTATTGAGCAGAATGTCACCAGCGATAGGTCCCACGACTAATGACATGGGGCTTGGGAAGGTTCCACCCCTACTGCCTCTCTTACATAAGTGAAGATTTTTTCATCACGGATGAAGCCCCCAAAATGCCACCAGGCCCAATAATGCCGATTTTGCACCCTGAGCCAGAACTTACCGTGGTGATGCTCTCCAGCCTGCCATGATTCATGGGGTCAGCTCAAGTAAAGGTCTACTGGCACTTCTATGGCACAGATCTCATGTAAAATGGACTTGCATGCTGGGGTTACTTGGACATTAAAGTATAGCATTTAAAGAGTCATGGCTTGCTGAAAACTGCAGCAGCAGGCTTGGAGAGCAGCAAGTAGGTAGGGGTGTGCTTGCCTCAGTTAGTTGATGGTCAGATACTGCACTAGATGACACACATGAGATTTTGTCCATTTGTAAAGAACGTCGTCTAATAGAGGCAACCAAAGAGGGGACAAGGGCAATGCATGGAAGCAGAAAAGCACTGTCCACATTTGATGAATAAATGCCTAGAATGCATCCTGGCTGATATTGTACAGATCTGCTGTTGCTACATGAAAAGTCCCGCTGCCACTGACTGAGCAGGTCAGACAGAAGACCATGTTGCAGAGCATCATGAAGTAAGTGGCGCAATTTCCTCATTGCCTCAAGATTTCTCACTGATATCTTTGTAGTATGTTTGTAATCTGCATCTTCTTTGAGGAGGCTGGTAGTATCTTGAGGAGCATGACCTCCTCAAATGTTGCCTCACTCTCATTTCCTCTATCCTGTCCTACCATTCCTTCTCTTTCTTCATAATGCAAAGAAGGGTATTCCAATTGGGAATGCCATAGCTGGTCCTGAAAACTGGGTCTGTACCAACTTCCTGGGCATAAAGAAAGTTGACGTCCCAATTGTAAGCCTCAGATGGGCCAAAAACTGAGAGTAAATTTGGGGTCAAGGTATTTTGTAAATGTTTACATATTAAAAATATACATGAGTGGTTACATTACATGCTAGTTCTTTTCAGCTACAGAGAGATTTGTGCTGCAATAACTAGCAGCAAACTGCTACGTCAGGGATTTTGTGAAGAAGAAAAGGTTATAAGCTCTTAGATTTCAAGCTTTTCTAAATTTAATCCTAGAGAGAAAATCTGGGCATTAGTGAACGTACAATGTAAAAGCTAAGATCAGTACATCTTACAATGTGTGGGAATTCTTTTTTTATAGCTGCAAGCTGAATCAAAACGCAGTAAAGCTATTCAATTGCATTTACATCAGCATTTTAAAATAACTGTTCGACTTAAAACTGATTGTTCCGTGACACCAGAAAGCATGATGATTACATTTTGAATGGAAATGGTGTTTTGTTTTATACTTCAAAATGAATGCTTCATGGAGCTGTTGCCTAATATGGAAGGTAAATTCAGTTTTTTTTCATGAATCCAGCTCATTTCTAAACAATATTGGGTCCAATTTTCATTAACTTTTTAATACTGGACTCATTAGAATGAGTTTTCTTTATATATCTATATTTACTGTGAAAGTGGTACATGTATCTGCATATTGCATGCCCTACATCAGGAAGTGAATTCTGCACTGGTAGTATTGTATCCCTGGGACTAGGGCTTGTCGTCATGTTTACTTTAAAATGCTTTTAAAGCACTGGGGAAGAAAGGGCTGCTCTTATTTATTTAGTGCCTTATCATGTCTGAGAAACTTCTCAAAGCACTTCACGCGATTTATTTATTGAAATGCAATGGCTGTAGTTATGTAGGCAAATATGACATTCAATACAAGCACAGCAAGATTTCACAAGCACAAATGATCAGATAATCTCAGTTTTCGTTGGCATTGGTTGAAGGATGAATGTTGGCTAGGACACCAGAGGAATCCCCTGCTCTTCTACAAAAAGTATTGCGGGGCCTTTACCATTAAGGGAGAGGCAGATGGCTGAACATCTCTGAAAGATGTCATCTCCGTCAATGCAGTACTCCTTCAGTATTACACTAAAGAATGGCGCTTGAATCCACAACATTCAGGTGAGAGGTAACAATGTCCTGAAATGATCCAAGCTGACACCCTCAAAGTTGTGTGAGACACTTCTTGTGTGAGGTTCTTAATTCTTTATCTCAAATGGCTCTCAGTACAATCACTGTCAGTGGTAAATATGTAATCACTTGAACTTCATCCAGTGTTCTACAGCCTAAAATCCCCACCACCCACAAAGATTGAAAGAACGAAACTACAATTGTATTCCCCCTGTTTTTCCTAATTCTGATGGTCATAGTATGGCAATGTTATACAGTGTAAAACATTTACCAAGTGAGTGTTGGCCAGCATTGACTGTTGCCTTCAAGCTTTATTTCATTTGACAGAATTATTAATTATGAAAGTATCCTGTTTGATCTTCCTTTGTCCTGATTCAGACCTCAAAGCAACCCAGGTGTAATTGGGTTCCTGTATTTTTAAGTGAATTTCTGCTCCACATGCAGTTGATGAGCTGGTACTGTTGGAAAAGCTGAATATCTGATTTCAAATGTAAGTTTTACCCCACAGACGTACACTCCAAGTTAAGTGAGCCACTCTATCAATCTGTTGCTGCTTAACATTTCCTTTTACTAATTTTAGTTTTCAAAATAAACATGATTTGTCGTGTACAGCACAACATAAAGGGTTCATCGATTACAGAGATCAGGAGAGCACAAGGTGCTTTCATGCTATTTTTCCAGTGGGCTTATCAGCAGATTAAAGTCTATACTAACAGATATATTGCACACAAGGTCACGCCTCAGTTTACAGGAAGGGAAGCTTTGCTTATGGGAACGTGGGAGAGGCTTTTTGCACTTGGCATGAGAAAAAGGATCTGGAATGTACTGCCTGAAAGGGTGATAAGTAATTTCAAAAGGCAGCTTGATATATACTTGTAAAGGAAAAATAACCCCCTTCTCTGCTTTAAGATTGTATGATTATTCGGTGGGGATCCAAAACTGTTCTTTATATGAAAATCATAAAAGCAGCCAACAAAACAAACAGCTTTGCTAGAATTTGTTGCTGGTCTGTGGAATACAGTGCGCTCCACTTATTGATGAGAAGAGCTACTCATGTACAATACGTGGGAAGTTCTGGCCCATTTTGGGTCAATGGAGAGTGATTTACCACTTAGAATCATGGAGATCATAGAATGATACAGCATTGGAGGCCATTTGGCCCATCATGCCCGAGACAACTCTTTAAAAGAGCTATCCAATTAGTCTCACTCCCCTGCTTCTTTCCCATAGCCCAGCACTTTTTCCCTTATCAAGTATTTATCCACTTCCTTTCTGAAAGTTATTATTGAATCTGCTTCTACCTCCCTTTCAGGCAGTGCATTTTAGATCATAACTCGCTACTTAAAATGTAAAATATTGTCTCTGGTTCTTTTGCGAGTCACCTAAATCTATGTCCTCTGGTTACTGAACTTTCTGCTGTTGGAAACAGTTTCTCTTTATTTACTCTATTAAAGTGCTTCTAGATTTTGAACACCTCTATCAAATCTCCCCTTAACCTTCTCTACTCTAATGAGGAGAACCTCAGTTTCTCTAGTTTCTTCACATAGCTGAAGTCTTTCATCCCTGCTACCATTCTAGTAAATTTCCCCTGTACCCTCTCCAAGGCCTTGTCATACATCTTAAAGTGTGGTGCCCAGTATTGGGCACAATACTCTAGCTGAGGCCCAGTCTGTGTTCTATAAAGGTTTAGTATAACTCGGCTTTTGTACTTAATGCCTCTATTTATATAGCCAAGAATCTCGAATGCTTTTTTTTTCCCCCCATAGCCTTCTATACTTTTCCTCCCAGTTTCAAAGATTTGTGTATATACATCCCCAGGTCACTCTGTTCCTGCATCCCCTATAAAATTGGACCATTTAATTTATAACTGCTCATTCTGCCTACCAACATGAATCACTACACACTGCTGTATTAAATTTCATCTGCCATGTGTCTGTCCATTTCATAGTCTAAGTACTCCTGAAGTCAGCTACTATCCTCCTCACTGTTAATTACATTTCTCACGTTTCATGTCATCTGCAGACTTTGAAGTGATGCCCTGTATACTATCATGGAACTGTATTTTTTTCTCCTCTGATTAAAAACAATGTGTGCCTTTAAGACTCTGTTTAAAAACAGTGTGCCAGCTGCACCTGCTCCTAGGCCACAGCAGGAGACAGAGGTCACATGGTGTACTGTAACAATTTAACTATGTGTAAAAATCGACTGATACCAGTTTAGAGAGACACCAACAAAGTGTGCAGCAAGGAGCTGTCTATTTCACACAGCAGAAATTCTACAATAAGCCACAGGCCATGTTAGTGGCTAAGGAGGAAAAAACCCTTTGAAAAGACCATTTGTATTGCTGGAGGTAGCAAAATTCCTTTTTCTTTACTTCCAATCTAAGAAGTCTTTTGCTTCAAGATTGAATCTCTCTTGACCGATTGTATTTTCTGGAATTTACAGTAAAGTTTCAACTGAGAGACTGTCGGTTTTAAAATCTGAGTAGATCTATTGCCATACTCCTTGTTTAAAGAATTGTGTGACGCCTGCTGCAGCCTAAGTGTTTCGAATGCCTACTTATTCATCAAATCCGCTGGGAGACTTCAAGTGGCATTTGATTATTTTTACACTAGGATACCTCACTCATCAGGAAAGTAACCTACAAAGACTGATAACCCAGCTATTTATTTATTCTTAAGGAACAGCTATTTTTTTAAAAACGAAACCGGGTAATCGTTGATTTTTGAGTGTGTGTATGAATGGGGGAGTTAGGTTAAAATAGGAAGTTATAAGGTCTTTAGACATAGGTTTATCTTATCTTTTCAAAGATTTAGTTTTTAATAAATAGTTAATTTGTTGTTGTCTAAAGATACCTGGTTTGGTCTGTTTTATTCTGGGGGTTACTAGAGGGTTTAATTTGGCTGTTTTCCGTTTGGGTGGAAAAACTTTAATAATAATGCTGCAACCTGTGGAGCGATGGGACTGAACTGACAGTGCGTTGCTCCTGCCTCGTAACAATACCCAAGTTCAGGTTAGCAATATATATCAAAAAGAGTGTGATTCCCAACGCTGACCGCTGGATGATATCACTGTACACTTTCCTCCAGTCTGAAAAACAACCTTTCACCACTGCTCTCTGCTTTCTGTCCCATAGCCAATGTCATAACTACGCAGCCCTTAAATCCCATGGACTTCAATTTTGATAACAAATATATTATTAGGTACTTTATTAAAAAACCTTTTGAATGTCCATGTAAACAAAATCCACTGCACAGCTCTCATCCATCCTCTCCTTTACTTCACCATAGACCTCAATCAAGCTAGTAACACAATTTGCTCTTAACAAATCCTTACTGACTTTTATTTATTAACTCATACTTTTACAACAGCCGATTAATTTTGTACCGGATTAATGCCTTTGAGAGTTTCTCCAACACTGACATTAGACTGATTGGCCTAAAACAGGGGTATAGCATTTGCTATCCTCCAGTCCTCTGGTATCACTCCCATATCCAAGGAGTAAGATTGTGGTCAGAGCCATTTCCACGCTTACTTCCCTCAGCAACCTAGGATGCATCCCATCAGACCAGGTGACTTTTCTACTTTCAGCACTGCCAACCTTTTTAGTACTTCCTCTATACATTTTTATTCAATCCAATTTCTCTACTCCCTCCTCCTTTACTGTGACATTGGCAGTATCATCTTTAGTGAAGACAAATGCTAAGTACTCATTTCAGCCATGGCCTCTGCTTCCCTAAGTTCTCCTTTTTAGTCCCAATGGATCCAACCTTTCCTTTGACTACCCTTTCACTATTTATATGTTTATAAAAGACATTTGTCTTACCCACAAATCTATTTTCATAGACTCTCTTTGCCTCTTAGTTCCTTTTTCAGTTCTCCCCTGTACTTTTTGTGTTTGGCTCGATTTTCTACTGAATTATAAACCTGGTATTCATCATCAGATTCCTTTTACTGCTTCATTTTAATATCTATATATTTTGTCACCTATGGAGTTCTAGCTTTGAAGTCCCTTCCTTTCCCCCTTTGAGGAAATGTGTCTAGTCTGTGCCTGAATTATGTCCTCTTTGAAGGCCTTCCATTGCTGATTTGCTGTCTAAACAGCCAATTTTTGATTCCAATCCACATGGACCACATTCCCTTTCAACTCATTGAAATTAGCCCTCCTCAGTTGAATATTTTCCAATTTGATTTTTACTTGTCCTTTTCCATAACTACTCTCAACCAAATGATATTGTGATCACTGTTTCCCAAATGCTCCCCCAATGAAACATGCTCCAGAACAAGATCTAGCACAGCTTCCTTCCTCATTGGGCATGAAACACATTGATCAAGAAAGTTCTCTTGTACACATTTCAGGAATTCCTTCCAACTTTACACTGTTATTTTCCCAGTCTATATTAGGATAATTGAATTCCTTCATGATCACTACTCTAAAGTACTCACATCTTTCTGCAATTTGCTTGCACATTTGCTCCTTTATCTCGCCTTCCCACTCTTTGGTGGCTTACAGTATACAACCAGCAGCATAATAGCGCCTCTATTGCTAATTAATCTAACCAAATAGATTCTGTCTTCGAACGCTCGAGTATGTCTTCCCTTTCTAGTGCTGTATCTTTGATCAATACTGCCACCTCCTTGTTTTCCCTTCCCTATCTTTCCTGAATACATTGCAGCCAAGAATATTAAGTGCCCATTCTCCTCTTCTTTGAGCCAGATCTCTGTTGCCATTATATCTAACTCCATGTGGCTACTTGTGCCTGCAGCTCACCAACCTTATTTACCATGTTAAATGCACTTACATATACTCTAAATCCATCTCACGTTGGCGGTTGCAGAAACAACTGTCTCTTTCCCTGAGTATTGAATGACCTATGACCACTGCATTTCTACACTTTGCTGTGCCCCTATGTTACTTATATGTATACTTGCCTGTATACTTCGTATCATCAGCAGACTTCAACTGTTTTTTTGAAAAGGTAGATGCTCTGATTCTTCCAGTCTGGCCAGAAAAGCTAACATGAATGACATTTTTGAGTTTATTCAAAAATTGTTATTAATAAAGTCAGAATTAGTTTATTGACTTTGAACTCCTTAAAATGTGTAGTAGACTTGAATCTTTTTAAACTGATCAAACATTGATCTAAGTTGTTTTCTTTTTACATGTTTAAATTATGCCTACTTCAAAAACTTGGAATCGGTCCTGGACCTACTATGAATGAATCAGGAACAACCTTGGAAACAAATGTAATTAAAGGAATAAAGTAGAAGTCATCTCTTAAATGACTAATCCTCCACCCAAGGTGAATAAAATGTTTCCTTATCTAATAATAATTGCTATTAACTGAACTTAGGAAATTAACTAATCCCTAAACAAGCAGCAAGTTCCCATTAACCAGGTGCCCACGTGTCCCCATTAATCAGATGCCTATTAATAGCATGCACATTAATAAGCAAACTTATGCTTAAGTAACCAAGATTACAATTTATAATACTTCCTCTGAGCATACAAATGAAATCACTTGTGGGCACTGCCAATGATTAAGAATTCAGGGCAAAGCAACTTAATTTCCCACAAAAGGAACAATTTGATAACAATCATGAAATGGTCCTGTATCGTTTGACCTTCCTCAAATATTCTCTCTTAAATGTGCATCTTTTAAAGTGTGAAAATTATTTATGAGGCCATTACATGGTAAAGGAAAATGACAATCTGAATCCTGCTGAATTGGAATTTTCTCTCACTTTCATCTTCACTGGCTTCTGCGTATAAATGGAATAGAAGGCAGCCAGCACCAGTTCCAACCTTGTGGAAATTCTGGAATTGCCTTCAAATAGCTGAGCAGTTTAAGTTGAAGAAAAGTACAGGATGGAAAACCACCATCTGTCAATGTTCACATTTTTGCAGATTGTTAAATTCTAATTGTTTAAACTCAACATGCCATAAATAAAAAAAATCCTAGTTGCAGTTCCTGACTTTTTTTTAAAACACTAACTTAAGATTCTAACTATAAATTACATTTGACTACATAGAATATTCCAAGTAGACTCTGTTTTACTTTAAGTTGCAAACATTGTGCAAGATGAATCCTATAGAATTCCCATCTAAATTTGTATTTTTTAAAAAAAGGGTCTTTTAGTGCAGCTTGTCTCTTAATTGTCACCTTAAGCCCTGCATGCCAAATTTGGTTTCCAACATATTGATTTAAAAATCTATACTCGATAAAACAAAGTAAATTTATACTTTGACAATGATTTTAAATCAGAACATTCTGAATAAGTTTTTTGTGGAATTGGATTAAAATTACTGAGAAAATGTATTTTGTTAAATTGCTTCCATAGCCTTACCTAGTCTACTACTTCACAATCAACGGCCAAGATAATTAGTTATCGCTGAGAACAAGTGTGAAATTGGTGACGCATTTAGAATGTGTGTTTGGAGATGGAGGTACGAGGGGCATTCCAAATTTCCTCATCAGACAACGAGAGCCAGCCCACAGATTAGTCCAGGGTGAGGGGGAGGATGAGGGGTGAGAGTGGGGGTGGCAAATGAGATAAGGCAACTGCAAACAGTCAACGGCCTGTAGGGTTACTATAAAGCTAGAAAGAAGCATTTCTCCTCTTGCCAGCTCCCAATTGAGGTAAATGAAGAAAAATTTACCTCTTCTTTGGCAGCCTCCAGTGATCACTTCAAGTTTGCTCCTGATACAGAAAAATTGAGCAGAGAATGTGCAGCGCATAATCCACCAAACTTTTGATGAACTTGGCATCAGGGGCCTTGAAACAGGCTTTAGGCCCCTGATTCATATACTCCTGTTCCATTAGATAACAAGCTTTCTTAGCTTTTTGTGGGTGGCCTCCAGCTGTCCCTCTGGTTAGGTAGTTGAGAACAGGCAGAAGCTCCGCATTTGATAATCAATTTTTGCGCAGGATTCTACAACTGGCATTAAGGACCAGAATTGCATATGCAAACCACCTAATGTCTGTTTCAAACTTCCAATTTGATAGCCAGTGCACTCTGGGTGTGGGAGATTGACACACAAAATTTATCCTGCAATGTTGGCTTTTTGCCCAAAAAACAGGCACACCAATGTTTAATTTCTCTCCCTAAAGCAGGAAAACTAGAATCAATATTAATGATGGATTGTAAAACCATCTGCCAAAATCAATCTTCTTTTGAAGGTCTGAAAATTATTGTTGACCCATCAGTGTTTGATTAACGAATTAGCTGTGCTTTTATATTGCTGGGTTTTAATGTGATCGCTAAAAATATCCCAATTCCAGTTATAATTCCTAAGAATATGAACTATCCTGTATTCAGTAGGTAGCATTCTAATGCCACTTAAAAGCCGTACTCAGTGTCGTTCCTTCACACGACAGCAAAAGTCTAGTTCTCTCTCCCTCATACTCGATCTCCAAAATGTAGAGATAAATTTTATTTTAAAAAGTACGGAGTTTTCAGTATGGCAATGTAAACTGAAGTGGGAGTCAACAGGAACCCCTTTCATTGGTATTCTGTGAAGATTTGCCACATTTCTCTGCTACACCCTAGTATCTAGAGCATATATTAAATCAGCCACCAGTAAATTTACTGCTAATCTGAGGAGATCCTAAAGAGGCAGTTCCTACTGCTAACTAATGAAAACACGAGAGGCTTTTCTTGTACTAAGCTAATGTTGTCTAAATTCTCTGCTGGAGTTCTTACACCTGCGACAGTCAACAAACAATAGAAATTGTAACTTCTCAAGCTTTAATCTGATTTACAAGTACTCAGTACCTGCCTCCCCTATTTTTTTTGTACTAAACAGATTTGCATTTTTTTTTTGTTATGCTATTTAAAAAAAAAGTCAAACTACTTTTTTGTAGTAGTAGAAAACTGTAGCTAGCTTCAGATTGAAATGAACAAATACTTAACTTGCCTTATATATCTAAACTATTTTCCGACCACTAAGGATCTTTCTCAGTCTTAATGCAAGCACAAAGGAGAGGACGGTGGAGAATTTATTCTAAAAATGAGGAACACTATGATGAGTAACCTAGATTTAGCTCTGCTAAAGTTGCACGCTGAGAATAAGGAAGGAATAGGAGTTGCAGTCCCAACATTGTCCAAGTAACACTGTCAAATAACGTCCTGTACCTGCTGCAAGTGCAAACAGTAATACTGGTGAAATTGTACAGTTTCCTCCATTTGGCTGCCCTGCAAAATCCCATGAGAAATGTAGTTAAAATTCTTCCATGCTGGATGCATATTAATTGTACTAGAAATTTCCATTAGACTTTCTATCTATCTATCTGTCTATTTATCTATCTATCAAGGATGGTGGAAGCGGAGACGATCAATGACTTCAAGAGGAGATTGGATGGCCACCTGAGAAAAATAGACTTGTAGGACTACAGGGATCAAGCCGGGAAGTGGGACTGACTGCATAGCTCTGTGAAGAGCTGGCATGGATTCGATGGGCCGAATGGCCTTCTTCTGTGCCATAAATGATTCTATGACTCTATATACCTTCTATTCTATCACCTCTGTTTTTCCTCATTGGCTAGCCCAATGCCTGATTCCAGTTGTGACACAGTTGACTGGATTAATTGAAAGAAAGGTATGGAACCTTTCAATTTTCCAACTTATTTTCTTGATAATTTAGCTAAAGTATAATGAAGGGGTTAAAAAAAAGTCTGACTAAGATTGAAACAGTGCATTTCATTTAGTGCTTGAGACTGGGCTGCAAATAGGTTGCACCAAGACATTTCTGCCACCTCCAGCGTGATGCCACCACCAAACACATCTTCCCTTTCCCTCCCGTCAGCATTCCAAAGGGATTGGTCCTGCCATGACACCCTGGTCCACTCCTCCATCCCCCCCGACACTTCGTCCACTTCCCACAGCACCTTCTCATGCAATCGCAGGAGGTGTAATACCTGTCCTTTTACCTCCTCTCTCCTCACCAACCAAGGCCCCAAATACTCCTTCCAGGTGAAGCAGTGATTTACTTGTACTTCTTTCAATTTAGTATACTGTATTCGCTGCTCACAATGCGGTCTCCTCTACACTGGGGAGACAAAACACAGATTGGGTGACCGCTTTGCGGATCACCTCCACTCAGTCTGAAAGCATGACCCGAGCTTCCAGTTGCTTGCCATTTCAACAACCCCCCCGCTCTCATGCCAAAATTTCTGTCTTTGGCCTGCTCCAGTGTTCCAGTGAACATCAACACAAGCTCGAGGAGCAGCACCTGATCTTTCGGTTAGGCACTCTACAGCCTTGTGGACTGAACATTGAGTTCAATAACTTCAAAGCATGACTGCCTTTTAAAAAATATTTTACTTTATTTTTTAACCATGTGCCTGTTTTTCATGTAGTCAGAGCTGCTCATTATTCTGCTATTAACACTCTCTCTGGTCTAATGCTTTATCTTTCACCACAAGCATTAACACACCCTTTGCCTTTGTCCCAGGACAGCTTTGTTATTTAATCTCTCCTGCCTTCTGCCCTATCAAACATCTCAGCCTTTGTTCTCTTCCTCACCACCCCGCCCCTCCCTTTCACTTGCTTAAAACCTAATTCTTTTCTAACCTTTGCCAGTTCTGATGAAAGGTCATAGACCTGAAACGTTAACTCTGTTTCTCTCCATAGATGCTGCCTGACCCGCTGAGTATTTCCAGCACTTTCTCTTTTTATTTAAGACATTTCCCGTTTGTAATATATATTGAATTAGAAGTGGTATTTACAATACGTAATAGAAACTATAGGTCACAATCGAATTTCCTGAATCGAAACATAATTCCATGTAATACACGAATCAATGGTAAGTGACTTTTACTTATGAAATAGAAGCTTGATGTGACCCAGATGTTTCACCGAATATGAAATTTTTATTTCAATATTCAATGACCTAAACGTTTGGCATTTCACATGGGATAAAAATTCCCTTAATTGGAGACAATTGTCTCCACCTAGAGAAATTCAAATCCTCTTCTCAGATGTGAAAAGGTACTCTCTAATCTATGGTACCATTTGTTGACAAATATACTTATTAAATGCATATTTCTAAATCATCACATCAATGCTAACCAATCAACATTGGTACTTATATGCATGAGAAGATCCCACAGGAATGGGCGGAGAGAGATTTGGGGATTGGCAGCCTTGCATGCCTTTATCCTTGGATGTCCACGAGTATTAGTAACTAGCGAATCATGCTAATTAGAAATGTATTCTAATTGCCACCAACACCTTATTTTCCAGTTTTGTAAAACAAAACTGCTGCAGTGATTTACTGAAAATCATTGTTTGAAACATTTGTCATGCAGGCCCCCACCTGCCAAGAATGAGAGACGCATTATTTTGCCACATGAACATTAAAACTTAAAATTGGTGCTGGAAAGAAAGGAGGGCCTATCACAAGGAATTGACAGGCCCCTCGCCGTAAGGACCTTTTTTTGCATACTGACAGACAATGTTAGAACAAAGGACCTAGTCCCTACTTCTCCAATACACAGAAGACCTGGTCAGGCCAGTTTAGTCACATGACTAACTAGCTGTTTGAATTTGAACTTTCCACAGAGTGTTTGAGCAGAAAGCTCTTTTCTCCTGGACTGAGAACACCTCTCTCCTGTCTGCTCCCATCTCTTTCTCACGGAACTGAAGACTCAATGAACCCCAAGAGAGGAAAGTCTCCTTCAGTAAACAAGGTTTAAGAAGATTACTGGGCCCCAACGAAAAGCAAGATCACCTACAATCAAGGACTACAGCGGGCTCGAAGCACAGTAAAAACTCGTCTTCAGAGATTGCCTCAAACTTTTTTTTACTTTATTTTTCTTCTCTTTTCTGTCTCCTTTTGCACGTGTGTATCACGTATATATGTCAGCGTGGGGTACGGTGTGTATCCATAGGCTTTAACCGAATTAGAGTTTAAGCCTACGGTATAATAAATTTCACTTTTCTTCTTTAAACCTAAGAAAGCCTGTTTATGCTAATTTCTTTGCCTTATAATTGGAAAGTGGTGAACAAGGATTCACCAAGGGGGAGCTCAAAACACAATATGTTAAAAAAAATTAAACCCTGTTACAATAAGACCAGGTGAAGACAGTAAAAGACCCCTAGACACCTTTCTCACCTGGTCTTAACACATTTAAGACCTTGTCCTCCGAAAAGTATGCCTTCTGCTGGACAAATTTTTTAAAATTTGTTCATGGGATGTGGGATTCACTGGCAAGGCCAGCATTTATTGCCCCTTCCTTAATTGTCCTGGACCACCTTCCTGAACCGCTGCATTCCATGTGATGTAGTAGGTACACCCAGAGGGCTGTTAAGTGGGGCCATAGAACCATTGAAAAGTTATGGCACAGAAAAAGGCCATTCAGCCCATCGTGTCTGCTCCAGATGAGAAAACTAGCTTCCCAATCTCATCCCACCTTCCAGCACCTGGTCCGTAGCCTTGCAGGTTACAGCACGTCAGGTGCAGGTCCAGGTACCTTTTAAATGAGTTGAGGGTTTCTGCCTCCACCACCAATCCGGGCAGTGAATTCCAGACACACACCACCCTCTGGGTGAAAAGTTTTTCCTCATGTCCCCTCTAATCCTTCTACCAATCACCTTAAATATGTGTCCCCTGGTAATTGAGCTCTTTGCTAGGGGAAACAGGTCCCTCCTCTCTAGGCCCCTCATAATTTGTACACCTCAATTAAGTCACCCCTCAGCCTCCTCTGTTCTGAGGAAAACAACCCTAGCCTATCCAATTTTCCCCTATAGCTGCAATTTTCAAGCCCTTGCAACATTCTTGTAAATCTCCTCTGTATTCTCTCCACAGCAGTTATGTCCTTCCTGTAATGTGGTGACCAGAACTGTAAGCAGTACTCCAGCTGTGGCCTGACCGGTTTTATACAGTTCCAGCATGACATTCCAGCTTTTGTATTCTATGCCTCCGCCAATAAAGGAAAGCATTCCATATGGCAGACAGTGACTAGTGGGGTACTGCAGGGATCAGTGCCACGACCCCAGCTATTCACAATATATATTAATGATATAGATGAGGGAATTAAATGTAATATATCCATGTTTGCAGATGACACAATGCTGGGTGGGAGTGGGAGCTGTGAGGAGGATGCAGAGAAGTTCTAGTGTGATTTGGACAGCTTGAGTGAGTGGGCAAATATATGGTAGATGCAGTATAATGTGGACAAATGTGAGGTTATCCACTTTGGTGGCAAAAACAGAAAGGCAGATTAGTATCTGAACAGCGATAGATTGGGAAAGGGGGAGTTGCGGCGAGACCTGGGTGTCCTTGTGCACAAATCACTGAAAGTAAGCATGCAGGTTGAGCAGGCAGTTAAGATGGCAAATGGTATGGTGGCCTTCATAGCGAGAGGATTCGAATACAGGAGCAAGGATGTCTTGCTGCAATTATACAAGACCTTGGTGAGACCACATCTGCAGTATTGTGTGCAGTTCTGGTCCCCTTATCTGAGGAAGGATGTTCTTGCTATGGAGGGAGTGCAGCGAAGGTTCACCAGACTGATTCCTGGGATAGCAGAACTGACGTATGAAGACAGATTGGGTCGATTAGGCTTGTATTCGCTAGAGTTTAGAAGAATGAAAGGGGATCTACAAAATTCTAACAGGACTGGACAGACCAGATGCAGGAAGGATGTTCCCGCTGGCAGGGCAGTCCAGGACCAGGAGTCCCAATCTAAGGATAAAGGGGTAAGCCATTTAGGACTGAGATGAGGAGGGATTTCTTCATCCAGAGAGTGGTGAACCTGTGGAGTTCTCTACCATAGAAAGCAGTTGAGGCCAAATCATTAAATATATTCAAGAAAGAGTTAGATATAGTTCTTAGGGCTAAAGGAATCAAGGGAGACGGGGAGAAAGCGGGAACAGGGTACTGAGTTTGGACGATCAGCCATGATCGTATTGAATGGCGGTGCAGGCTCGAAGGGCCGAATGGCCTACTCCTGCTCCTATTTTCTATGTTTTTATGCCTTCTTCATTTTATCTACCTGTCCTGTCACCTTCAGGGACCTGTGGACATGCACTCCAAGGTCTCTCATTTCCTCTTCCCCACTCAATATCCTCCCGTTTATTGTGTATTCCCTTGCTTTGTGTGCCCTTCCCAAATGCATTACCTCATGCTGCTCCGGATTGAATTCCATTTGCCACTTTTCTGCCCACTCAACCAATTCATTCTGGAGTCTACAGCTATCCTCTTCACTAGCAAGTACATGGCCAATTTTTATGTCACCTGCAAATTTCCCAATCATGCCTCCCACATTTAAGTCCAAATCATTAATATATACCACAAACAGCAAGGGACCCAAATACTGAGCCACGTGGAATGCCACTAGAAAACGCCTTCCATTTGCAAAACCATCCGTTGACCATTACCCTTTGTTTCCTGTCACTGAACCAATTTTGGATCCAACTTGCCACATTCCCCTGTGTTCCATGGGCTTTTACTTTTCTGACCAGTCTGCCATGTGGGACCTTCTCAAATGCCTTACTGAAATCCATGTAGACAACATCCACTGCACCACCCTCATTAATCCTCCTTATTACTTCCTCAAAACATTCAATTAAGTTAGGAAGACACGACCTTCCCTTAAAAAATCCATGCTGAATATCCCTGATTAATCCGTGCCTAAGTGACAGTTTATCCCATCTCTAATAATCTGTCCACCACTGACCTATAACTATTTGGCCTATCCCTCGCACCCTTTTTTAACAATGGTACAAGGTTTGCAGACGTCCAATGCTCTGGCACCTCACCTTTATCTAGTGAGAATTTGAAGATGATCCTCAGAGCATTTGCTATTTTCACCCTGGCTTCCTTTAACAGCCTGGGATATAATCCATCCAGCCCTGATGATTTATCCACTTTCAAGGATATCAGACCCTCAAGTACTTCCACTCTCATTATGCTCATCGTATCTAACATTTCACACTCCTCCTCTTTAACTACAATGTCTGCATCCTCCCTCTCCTTTGTGAAGACAGAGATAAAGTACTCATTAAGAACCCTGCCCGCATCTTCTGCATCCACGCATAGGTTCCCTTGTACATCTCTGATAGGCCCTACCCTTTCCTTCGTTATCCTCTAGCTCTTAATATACTGATAAAGCATCTTTGGGTTTTCCTTGATTTTATCTGCCAATATTTTTTCATGTCCTCCCTTTGCTTTCCTAATTTCCTTTTTAACTTCACCCCTGCACTTTCTATACTCCTCAAGGCTTTCTAAAGTATTAAGTTTTTTGTGACTGTCATCAGCTTTCCTTTTTTGCTTTATCTTATCCTGTATGCTTCCAGATAACCAGGGGGCTCTAGATTTGGCAGTACCACCCTTTGTCTTTGTGGGGACATGTCTACACTGTGCCCACAGAATCTCACTTTTGAATGCCTCCCACTGGTTTGCCACTGATTTTCCTTTAAGCTGTATCCAGTCCACTTTCGCCAGATCACTTCTCAGCTTTGTAAAATTTGCCTTCCCCCAATTTAGAACTTTCACTCCTGTTTTATCTTTGTCCTTGTCCATTATAATGCTACGTGCTGGCTAAAAAAGTTCTCTTGAATGCAGTTCAAGAATTTTGTGCCCTCTGTGCCCTTCACACTGCTTGTATCCCAGTTGATATTAGGGTAGTTGAAATCCCCAACTATTATTGCCCTATTGTTTTTGGACTCAGAAATTTGCCTGCGTATTTGTTCCTCTATCTCCCTCTCACTATTTGGGGGCCTATAGTACACTCCTAGTAGTGTGGTTGCCCCTTTTTTATTTCTGAGCTCAATCCATATGGCCTCATTTGATGATTCATTTAGCATATCATCCCTCCTCATAGCTGTAATTGATCCTTTAACCAATAATGCCAAGCCCCTCCTTTTTATCCCCCTCTCTATCCTGCAAGAAAACTCTATATCCAGGGATGTTGAGATGCCATTTTTGCCCCTCGTTGTGCCAAGTTTCCGTTATAGCAATGACATCATGCTGCCATGTGTCTACCTGTGCCCTCACCTAATTAGCTTTATTTGCTATATTCCTTGTATTTAAATAAATACCGTTTAACACTGCCAAATTCCTGTGCTGCACACTTTTTAACCTTTGCTTGTCTTTCAGAGTCACTCGCTAATTTTCTGCCTCCCATCCACTGCCCTGACTTTGTCCTATCTGAAACAGTCCTCATGTTCCCATCCCCCTGCCAATCTAGTTTAAACCACCCCAACAGCACTAGCAAACCTTCCTGCATGGATATTCGGCCCTGTCCTGTTTAGGTGTACACCGCCTGGCTTGTATAGGTCCCGGCTTGTACAGGTCCCACCTTCCCCAGAACTGGTCCCAATGCCCCAGAAATCTGAAGCCTTCCCTCCTGCACCATCTCTCCAGCCACTCATTCATCTGGTGTATTCTCCTATTTCTATACTCACTAGCATGTGGCCTTGGGAGTAATCTGGAGATTATTACCTTTGAAGTTCTGCTTGATAATCTCATTCCTAACTCCCTAAACTCAGCCTGCAGGACCTCATCTCTTTTTCTACCTATGTCGTTGGTACCAAGGTGGACCACAACCTCTGGCTGTGCACTGTCACTCTCCAGAATGCTCTAAAGCTGCTCGGCGATCTCTATGACTCTTGCACCAGGGAGGCAACACACCATCCTGAAATCACAGGAACGTCTGTCTGCTTCCATTAACTATAGAATTCCCTATCACTATTGCTCTCTTGTCTTTTCTCCTCCCTCCCTGCACAGCTGAGTCACCCATGGTGCTCTGGTCATGACTTGCACTGCACGCTCCAGAGGAACCCTCTCTCCCATCAGTACTCAGAACTGAGTACCGATTAGAAAGTGAGATGCCCTCCAGGGTCTCCTGCATACCTGCCTTGTTCTTCTCATCTGTCTGGCAGCCACTTAGTCCCTCTCTGCCTGCGCCCTCTTAAACTGCGGGGTGATCACCTCCTGAAACGTGCTATCCATGTATCTTTCATCCTCATGAATGCACCTCAGTGACTTCAGCTGCTCCTCGAGTTCCAAGGTTTGGCGCTCAGGTTTTTGCATTTGGTGGCACTTTCTGGACATGCTCAGGGTCCTGGAGTCCCCACATGGCACAGGATGTGCATTCGATAGGTGTGAGCAGCCCTGCCATGCCAGGTGTTCCAGGATTTTGACCCAGCGACAATGAAGGAATGGCGATATATCTCCAAGTCAAGACAGTGCATGACTTGGAGTGGAACTTGCAGATGGTGGTGTTTCCATGCATCTGCACCCTTTGTTCATCTGGGTGGTAGAGGTCGCAGGGTTGGAAGGTGCTGTCAAAGAAGACTTGGTAAGTTGCTGCAGTGCATCTTCTAGATGGTACACACTGCAGCCAGTGCGCGGTGGTGCAACAAGTGAATGTTTAAGGTGGTAGATGGTGTGTCAACCAAGCTGGTAGTTTGTCCTGGATGGTGTTCAGCTCCTTCAGTGTTGTCGGAACTGCACTCATCCAGTGTAGAGTATTCCATCACATTTCTGACTTGTGCCTTGAAGGTGATGGACATGCTTTGGGGTGTCAGGTGGTGAGTTACATGCCACAGAACTCCCAGCCGCTGACCTGCTCTTATAGCCACAGTATTTATGTGGCTAATCCAGTTAAGCTCCTGGTCAATGGTGAGCACCAGGGTGGGGGAATTCAGAAATGGTAAAGCCATTGAATGTCAAGGGCAGATGGTTAGATTCTATCTTGTTGGAGATGATCATTGCCCAGCACTAATGCGGAGCGAATGTCTTGCTACTTATCAGCTCATGTTGTCCAGATCTAGCTGCATGCGGGTGTGGACTGCTTCATTATGCGACCACATATTTGATATTTGTGCCATCACTAAGACTGCCCATTCCACATCCGTAAAATAGTCCAACTTCTCCTCTGCCTCAGCTCATCTGCTGCTGAAACCCTCATTCATGCCTTTATTACCTCCAGATTTGACGAATCCAACATACTCCTGGCTGGTCTCCCACATTCTACCCTCTATAAATTTGAGGTCATCCAAAACTCTGCTGCCAATGAACATACTCGGACCTAGTCCATTCACCTAATACCCCTGTGCTTGCTGACCTACATTGGCTCCTGGTCAAGCAAAGTCTTGATTTTAAAATTCTCACTCTTGTTTTCAAATCCCTCCATGGCCTCCCCATCTCTAATGTCCTTCAGCCCCACAACCCTCAGGTTACTGGTGATAGACTTGCAGTATAAGGG